>NC_084740.1:76065676-76098176 GCF_033978785.1 Entelurus aequoreus
TCACGTCTGCTTTAGCTTTTAAACACATTTAAAAAAAAGAGTGTTCAACATGAACATGTAAAAGTCGTAAGACCACATGCTTGATTGGGTTTACGCATCCTTCCAAGGACGCGAGAGTACATGAGAAGGCACATATTGATGAAGTTAAACATGTTTCAAGGTGGACTATGACAGTAGTAAATTGCAGCATGGGATCTATACTAAATATCTGGCAACAATTTAACATGGACATATATCCTTTTAACATGTTTATACGCTTATGCCGCTGTCAAATGTCATTAAATCAGCTGCCGCTTTAGGTAGGATCTTATTACATTCTCTATAGACATTAAGACCCCAGACTGTTTGCTTTGACTTGTGGACTTTACAGGGAATATGTTTTTCTTTTGCAAGCTTCACACAGACTAGGAAAACAAAGAAAAGACTGACAACGCTGTAGCGTGCATGCCAGGCCACTAGTGGGTGATGTCACTTTAAGAAGAAACACTGTGGGCCTGATGTACAAACCCCGTTTCCATATGAGTTGGGAAATTGTGTTAGATGTAAATATAAACGGAATACAATGATTTGCAAATCATTTTCAACCCATATTCAGTTGAATATGCTACAAAGACAACATATTTGATGTTCAAACTCATAAACTTTATTTTTTGTGCAAATAATCATTAACTTTAGAATTTGATGGCAGCAACACGTGACAAAGAAGTTGGGAAAGGTGGCAATAAATACTGATAAAGTTGAGGAATGCTCATCAAACACTTATTTGGAACATCCCACAGGTGTGCAGGCAAATTGGGAACAGGTGGGTGCCATGATTGGGTATAAAAGTAGATTCAGTCATTCACAAACGAGGATGGGGCGAGGGTCACCACTTTGTCAACAAATGCCTGAGCAAATTGTTGAACAGTTTAAGAAAAACCTTTCTCAAGCAGCTATTGCAAGGAATTGAGGGATTTCACCATCTACGCTCCGTAATATCATCAAAGGGTTCAGAGAATGTGGAGAAATCACTGCACGTAAGCAGCTAAGCCCGTGACCTTCCATCCCTCAGGCTGTACTGCATCAACAAGTGACATCAGTGTGTAAAGGATATCACCACATGGGCTCAGGAACACTTCAGAAACCCACTGACAGTAACTACAGTCGGTCGCTACATCTGTAAGTGCGAGTTAAAACTCTCCTACGCGAGGCGAAAACCGTTTATCAACAACACCCAGAAACGCCGTCGGCTTCGCTGGGCCTGAGCTCATCTAAGATGGACTGATGCAAAGTGGAAAAGTGTTCTGTGGTCTGACGAGTCCGCATTTCAAATTGTTTTTGGAAACTGCGGACGTCGTGTCCTCCGGACCAAAGAGGAAAAGAACCATCCGGATTGTTATAGGCGCAAAGTGTAAAAGCCAGCATGTGTGATGGTATGGGGGTGTATTAGTGCCCAAGACATGGGTAACTTACACATCTGTGAAGGCACCATTAATGCTGAAAGGTACATACAGGTTTTGGAGCAACGTTACCATGGACGCCCCTGCTTATTTCAGCAAGACAATGCCAAGCCACGTGTTACATCAACGTGGCTTCATAGTAAAAGAGTGCGGGTACTAGACTGGCCTGCCTGTAGTCCAGACCTGTCTCCCATTGAAAATGTGTGGAGCCTAAAATAGCAGAAGGGAGACCCCCGGACTGTTGAACAACTTAAGCTGTACATAAAGCAAGAATGGGAAAGAATTCCACTTCAAAAATGTGTCTCCTCAGTTCCCAAACCTTTACTGAGTGTTGTATAAAGGAAAGGCCATGTAACACAGTGGTGAACATGCCCTTTCCCAACTACTTTGGCACGTGTTGCAGCCATGAAATTCTAAGTTGATTATTATTTGCAACAAAAAAAATAAAGTTTATGAGTTTGAACATCAAATATGTTGTCTTTGTAGTGCATTCAACTGAATATGGCTTGAAAAGGATTTGCAAATCATTGTATTCCGTTTATATTTACATCTAACACAATTTCCCAACTCATATGGAAACGGGGTTTGTAAAACACTCTAACATAAAATCTGCTTAGTGACAAGAATGATCTTATCAGACAGAAAATAAGCAAATATCAGCCTTATTTGAGATATTTCATCTGACTTAGATTTCAGCTTTTGCAGTGTAGAAGTGATGAAAATCATCTTGACTAAACTTTGGAGAAGTGAATGGAGGAGATGCACGTTCTCCTCCATTGTTGTCCTTTGTTATCTCCTTACATTCCGACACAAACGCCATCTTTTTTCCAGTGCAAAATTGACAAAATCCCAAATAAAGATAAAAAAAAACAAAAAACACGTTTACTTCCTGCGACAGTCATTCAGTGGCGTAAAGCAGTGGTCCCCAACCTTTTTGTAGCTGCGGACCGGTCAACGCTTGAAAATTTGTCCCACGGATGTTTTTTTTTTAACATAAATAAATACAATCATGTGTGCTTACGGACTGTATCCCTGCAGACTGTATTGATCTATATTGATATATAATGTATATATTGTGTTTTTTATGTTGATTTCATTAAAAAAAAAAATAAAAAAAAAATTTAAATTTCTTGTGCGGCCCGGTACCAATCGGGGTGGGGGTGTATTTAAAAAAAAAAAAAAAAAAAAATTTTTAATTTTTTTTTTTTTAACATAAATAAATACAATCATGTGTGCTTACGGACTGTATCCCTGCAGACTGTATTGATATATAATGTATATATTGTGTTTTTTATGTTGATTTCATTAAAAAAAAAAAAAAAAAAAAAAATTAAATTTCTTGTGTGGCCCGGTACCAATCGGGGTGGGGGTGTATTTAAAAAAAAATAAAAAAAAATTTAATTTTTTTTTTTTTTTTTTAACATAAATAAATACAATCATGTGTGCTTACGGACTGTATCCCTGCAGACTGTATTGATCTATATTGATATATAATGTATATATTGTGTTTTTTATGTTGATTTCATCAAAAAAATAAAATAAAAAATTTAAAAATTTAAAAAAAAAAATTAATTTCTTTTGCGGCCCGGTACCAATCGGTCCGCGGACCGGTACCGGGCCGCAGCCCGGTGGTTGGGGACGCCCTTTACGCCGTAAAGGGCGTCAGATATAAGCGTCTAACCTTTGACCTGACAAAGGTTTTACTGACTCGGAGTGCGGGGGGGAAATCCTCCGCACAAGGCTCTCTCTCAAGGTGAGGAAGGGGAGAACGCTTGCTAAGATGAAGGCAAATGGTTCTATAAACAGCCTGAGGGGAACGCCAGCTCGCCTGATTGCTGCTCATCTGGCCGTTTCCCAAATGTTTTATGCGCCTCGGACTGGTAATCAATAGCTACACATGCAGCGCTCGCTTTTAGAACACGCCCGAGGAGGAGGGAGGAGGAAGTAGGAAGTCCATGGCGGCCTTGGCAGAAGATGGAGGGATGCCAGGTTGGACCGATGCTGCAGTGACATACAGGATGGTTATTTTTATCTTGCCCCATTCACAAGCAATTAGCAAGTACATTAATATGTCCTTTTTCACTCACTTTCACTCTTCATGTATTCCTTTTGGCAAAGAAACGTCTGGAACACTAACAGTACACTGCAAAAAGTGCAATCTGAGTAAGATGAAATATCTCAAATAAGGCTGATATTTGCTTATTTTCTGTCTGATAAGATCATTCTTCTCACTAAGCAGATTTTATGTTAGAGTGTTTTACTTGTTTTAAGTTGTTTTGCTCCTAAATGATCTCAGTAAGATATTACAGCTTGTTGCTGAGATTTGATGAGCTATATAGAGTACCGTATTTTTCGGAGTATAAGTCGGTCCGGAGTATAAGTCGCGCCGGCCGAAAATGCATAATAAAGAAGGAAAAAAACATATATAAGTCGCACTGGAGTATAAGTCGCATTTTTGGGGGGGAAATGTATTTGATAAAAGCCATCAAAGTTTTAGATCTTTGAATTCAACTCATGAAAAATGAGAGCAAAAACAAAAGTGTTGCATTTATATTAGAGATGTCCGATAATATCGGTCTGACGATATTATTGGCCGATACATGCGTTAAAATGTAATATCGGAAATTATCGGTATCGTTTTTTTTATTATCAGTATCGTTTTTTAAATTTTTTTTATTTTTATTTTTATTAAATCCACATAAAAAACACAAGATACACTTACAATTAGTGCACCAACCCAAAAAACCTCCCTCCCCCATTTACACTCATTCACACAAAAGGGTTGTTTCTTTCTGTTATCAATATTCTGGTTTCTACATTATATATCAATATATATCAATACAGTCTGCAAGGGATACAGTCCGTAAGCACACATGATTGTGCGTGCTGCTGCTCCACTAATAGTACTAACCTTTAACACTTAATTTGACTCATTTTCATTCATAACTAGTTTCTATGTAACTGTTTTTATATTGTTCTACTTTCTTTATTATATCTTATTTTATACATTTTAAAAAAAAAGGACCTTATCTTCACCATACCTGGTTGTCCAAATTAGGCATAATAATGTGTTAATTCCACGACTGTATATATCGGTTGATATCGGTATCGGTTGATATCGGTATCGGTAATTAAAGAGTTGGACAATATCGGCATATCGGATATCGGCAAAAAGCCATTATCGGACATCCCTAATTTATATACTTTTTGAGCACATTAAAAATGCCCGCGATAATAATGATAATCGTGATGATTTTACATAATATTGATGAATAAGTGCGATTTATTTGTAGCTTTCACTTTGTGATAGCTAGCTAATATGCTAACGTGAAAACAGTTTTAGGATTTTAGCTAACAATTTAATTGTAAACATGCTGTAATACATCAACATATAGCGTATATAAACTAAAAAAAACACAACATGCTTAGTTTATTTCTCATAAAACTTGTGACACCTTTTATTTTAATTTATTATTTATTATTATTTATTTAAAATAAAATTTGGTTAAATTAATTAACTGTGTATAATTAGTTTTTGAGCACTTTAAAAAATACCGCAATAATAACTGTGGTAATTCTTGTCAAAATAACCGAGATATGAAATTTTCAAATGTTTTACTTGTTTTAAGGGTTTTGGCCCTAAATGATCTCAGTAAGATATTACAGCTTGTTGCTGAGATTTGATGAGCTATATTGAGTAAAACATGCTTGAAACTAGAATATCAACTGTTGCAAAGCTGTGTCATCAACACAAGTAGAAAACTACTTTTTTAAAGAAATAATTTCTTATTTTAAGCATGAAATTAAAAATCATGACTTTGACACAATTGTGTCTCATAATTAAAACAGATGACAGCCAAATGGACTTTGCTGTTTTATTTCCAATGAAACAATAGAAAACAGGTACTCATATAGTAGTACAGTTGGCACAGTACAGTAAACTGACAGTTAATATTTAAACATTTAACATGTGACATTTCTAACAATTTTGAACAGAAATAGTTCATGCACATTCAGATGAATTCCTCCAAATTACAATAAAAAATTTTTTAAAATAAATAATAAATAAAGTAAATATATATATATATATATATATATATATATATATATATATATATATATATATATATATATATATATATATATATATATATTAGGGCTGCAACTAACGATTAATTTGATAATCGATTAATCTATCGATTATTACTTCGATTAATAATCGGATAAAAGAGACAAACTACATTTCTATCCTATCCAGTATTTTATTGGGGGAAAAAACAGCATACTGGCACCATACTTATTTTTATTATTGTTTCTCAGCTGTTTGTAAATGGTGCAGTTTATATATATATATATATATATATATATATATATATATATATATATATATATATATATATATATATATATATATATATATATATATATATATATATATATATATATATATATATATATATATATATATATATATATATATATATATATATATATATATTAGGGCTGCAACAACTAATCGATTAAAATCGATTATAAAAATAGTTGCCATTTAATTTAGTCATCGATTTGTTGGATCTATGCTATGCGCATGAGCAGAGTTTTTTTAAATTTAAAAACATTTTTTTTATTTTTTTTTTTAAATAAACCTTTATTTATAAACTGCACCATTTACAAACAGCTGAGAAACAATAATAAAAATAAGTATGGTGCCAGTATGCTGTTTTTTCCCCCAATAAAATACTGGATAGGATAGAAATGTAGTTATATATATATATATATATATATATATATATATATATATATATATATATATATATATATATATATATATATATATATATATATATATATATATATATATATATATACATATATATATATATATATATATCACTGTTAAATGTTAAATTAAATATATTTAAATATATATATATATATATAAATACTTGAAAATATATACACCCCCCGCTAACCCCTCCCCCGAATTCGGAGGTCTCAAGGTTGGCAAGTATGTCCACGTATGTCGGTAGTTGGAGTGGCTTCCACGTAACACCAATTCGGGGGGAGCTATTGAGGGGGGGGGATGACGTCACACTCATAGGTCATGGCCTAAACCGGAAACAAAAAGTATACATCATATCCGAGCGCCATTTTAATTTTGTAGTTTTTTTTTTAAGCTTTAGTTGTAGTCCATAAATCATAATAATTTATGATTCCTACAGGCAGAAAGGGGTATTAAAACTTGTAGTTTTTTAAGCTGTCCCGCCATTTTAGTTGTAGTTAATAAGTCAAAATGATTTATGATTCCTACAGGTTGAAAGGGGTATTAAAACTTGTAGTTTTTTAAGCTGTCCCACCATTTTAGTTGTAGTCCATAAATCATAATAATTTATGATTCCTACAGGCAGAAAGGGGTATTAAAACTTGTAGTTTTGTTAAGCTGTCCCGCCATTTTAGTTGGAGTCCATAAATCATAATAATTTATGATTCCTACAGGCAGAAAGGGGTATTAAAACTTGTAGTTTTTTTTAAGCTGTCCCGCCATTTTAGTTGTAGTCCATAAATCATAATAATTTATGATTCCTACAGGCAGAAAGGGGCATTAAAACTTGTAGTTTTTTAAAGCTGTCCCGCCATTTTAGTTGTAGTCCATAAATCATAATAATTTATGATTCCTACAGGCAGAAAGGGGTATTAAAACTTGTAGTTTTGTTAAGCTGTCCCGCCATTTTAGTTGTAGTCCATAAATCATAATAATTTATGATTCCTACAGGCAGAAAGGGGTATTAAAACTAGTAGTTTTTTTAAGCTGTCCCGCCATTTTAGTTGTAGTCCATAAATCATAATAATTTATGATTCCTACAGGCAGAAAGGGGTATTAAAACTAGTAGTTTTTTTAAGCTGTCCCGCCATTTTAGTTGTAGTCCATAAATCATAATAATTTATGATTCCTACAGGCAGAAAGGGGTATTAAAACTAGTAGTTTTTTTTAAGCTGTCCCGCCATTTTAGTTGTAGTCCATAAATCATAATAATGTATGATTCCTACAGGCAGAAAGGGGTATTAAAACTAGTAGTTTTGTTAAGCTGTCCCGCCATTTTAGTTGTAGTCCATAAATCATAATAATTTATGATTCCTACAGGCAGAAAGGGGTATTAAAACTTGTAGTTTTTTTAAGCTGTCCCGCCATTTTAGTTGTAGTCCATAAATCATAATTTATGATTCCTACAGGCAGAAAGGGGTATTAAAACTTGTAGTTTTGTTAAGCTGTCCCGCCATTTTAGTTGTAGTCCATAAATCATAATAATTTATGATTCCTACAGGCAGAAAGGGGTATTAAAACTTGTAGTTTTGTTAAGCTGTCCCGCCATTTTAGTTGTAGTCCATAAATCATAATAATTTATGATTCCTACAGGCAGAAAGGGGTATTAAAACTTGTAGTTTTTTAAACTGTCCCGCCATTTTAGTTGGAGTCCATAAATCATAATAATTTATGATTCTACAGGCAGAAAGGGTATTACAACATTTATTTTTTGTGTTACCCACGGAGCCATTACCTCCCTGCTTGGCACTCAGCATCAAGGGTTGGAATTGGGGGTTAAACCACCAAAATGATTTCCGGGCGCAGCCACCGCTGCTGCTCGCTGCTCCCCTCACCTAGTGTGTGTGTGACAATCATTGTCACTTTAACTTTAACTTAACACGAATGAGCATAACAACAACAAATGCATGGGCTAGCCTCGTCAATGTGGTCGCTCGTTACGCCGCCGGCGCTCGCATGCCCACCTGTGTGGGTCGGACGCTCAAATCGGCGGAACTCGCGGCCAATTAGAAGCCGGCTCATCCCCGCACGAGGCGGCGCTTGGAGGCCAGAGGGTGCGCCGTTTTTGTCCGAGTGGGACGCGAGCGTGGGTGAAGGGAACGGCACGTCGATACCCGGCGCGGCTAATAAGGCTAGCTTCAGGTGCTGACATCAAGAGTGCCAAAGGTTGTTTCATCTCTTATGGATCCTGTTTGAACGCGGCGATTGCCTCAAAGACCGACGCAGAGGAGCGGCGACTGTGGTAAAGCATACACGTGTGCATGTTCTAATGGGTGTTGTTTACACGCATCTATGTAGAGTTCCCTGCTGGGGTCACCCACCATCCTCCAGCAACTAGCCCCCATCATTTGCAGCCCCGAGAACGCGGGTGGAAGGCTGTGGATGGATGGTGTCATGAAAGAAGACAATTACCAGGCAGAGATCGAGGTCTCCCAGGGTTACGCTTTTTATTTTTTAGTCAGATTATTTACTTTGTGTTGTGTTTTGCGCTTTAAACTTTAACAGCCTTGAGGTTGTTTCTTTTTTTAGCCCCGTTTGTGTGCATTGGTGTGAGGGAATATGCGCTGTTTTGATGATCTAATTGGCCATTATTGGATGTTTTCAGGCCATTTATTCTTCTTAAAAAGGTAGCGGCGTTGGACCGACTCGACACAAAGTCTTCGGCGTGTTCTGCTTCTGCCGGGTAAATAGACGCGGGAAGCGGCGACGAGACACAACGGGGGGTCGTCACCTTCCGTGTGGGGAGACAATGGACCGGACTCTAGTTAAGACGTGGAAAGGAATCTGCTTTGGATGTGCTAATATACAAAAGTAATGACATTGAGACAAACAGGGGTCTAAAGTCCAGCCTGCAGCTCATTTCACTAGAAACTAGGGATGTCTGATAATATCGGCCGATAAATGCGTTAAAATGTAATATCGGAAATTATCGGTATCGGTTTTTTTTATTATCTGTATCGGTTTTTTATTTTTATTTTATTTTTTTTATTAAATCAACATAAAAAACACAAGATACACTTACAATTAGTGCACCAACCCAAAAATCAATATTCTGGTTCCTACATTATATATCAATATATATCAATACAGTCTGCAAGGGATACAGTCCGTAAGCACACATGATTGTGCGTGCTGCTGCTCCACTAATAGTACTAACCTTTAACAGTTAATTTTACTCATTTTCATTCATTACTAGTTTAGTGGTTAGAGTGTCCGCCCTGAGATCGGTAGGCTGTGAGTTCAAACCCCGGCCAAGTCATACCAAAGACTATAAAAATGGGAGCCATTACCTCCCTGCTTGGCACTCAGCATCAAGGGTTGGAATTGGGGGTTAAATCACCAAAAATGATTCCCGGGCGTGGCACCGCTGCTGCCCACTGCTCCCCTCACCTCCCAGGGGGTGATCAAGGGGATGGGTCAAATGCAGAGGACAAATTTCACCACACATAGTGTGTGTGTGTGACAATCATTGGTACTTTAACTTGAACTTTCTATGTAACTGTTTTTATATTGTTTTACTTTCTTTTTTATTCAAGAAAATGTTTTTAATTTAGTTATCTTATTTTATTGTTTTTTTTTTAAAAGTACCTTATCTTCACCATACCTGGTTGTCCAAATTAGGCATAATAATGTGTTAATTCCACGACTGCATATATCGGTTGATATCGGTATCGGTAATTAAAGAGTTGGACAATATCGGAATATCGGATATCGGCAAAAAGCCATTATCGGACATCCCTACTAGAAACCCTGGGCATTTTTAAGGCCCCCTTCTACAAACCCCGTTTCCATATGAGTTGGGAAATGGTGTTAGATGTAAATATAAACGGAATACAATGATTTGCAAATCCTTTTCAAGCCATATTCAGTTGAATGCACTACAAAGACAAGATATTTGATGTTCAAACTCATAAACTTTTTTTTTTTTTGCAAATAATAATTAACTTAGAATTTCATGGCTGCAACACGTGCCAAAGTAGTTGGGAAAGGGCATGTTCACCACTGTGTTACATGGCCTTTCCTTTTAACAACGCTCAGTAAACGTTTGGGAACTGAGGAAACTAATTGTTAAAGCTTTGAAAGTGGAATTCTTTCCCATTCTTGTTTTATGTACAGCTTCAGTCGTTCAACAGTCCGGGGGTCTCCGCTGTCGTATTTTACGCTTCATAATGCGCCACACATTTTCAATGGGAGACAGGTCTGGACTACAGGCGGGCCAGGAAAGTACCCGCACTCTTTTTTAATGAAGCCATGCTGTTGTAACACGTGCTGAATGTGGCTTGGCATTGTCTTGCTGAAATAAGCAGGGGCGTCCATGAAAAAGACGGCGCTTAGATGGCAACATACACTACCGTTCAAAAGTTTGGGGTCACCCAAACAATTTAGTGGAATAGCCTTAATTTCTAAGAACAAGAATAGACGGTCGAGTTTCAGATGAAAGTTCTCTTTTTCTGGCCATTTTGAGCGTTTAATTGACCCCACAAATGTGATGCTCCAGAAACTCAATCTGCTCAAAGGAAGGTCAGTTTTGTAGCTTCTGTAACGAGCTAAACTGTTTTCAGATGTGTGAACATGATTGCACAAGGGTTTTCTAATCATCAATTAGCCTTCTGAGCCAATGAGCAAACACATTGTACCATTAGAACACTGGAGTGATAGTTGCTGGAAATGGGCCTCTATACACCTATGTAGATATTGCACCAAAAAGCAGACATTTGCAGCTAGAATAGTCATTTACCACATTAGCAATGTATAGAGTGTATTTCTTTCAAGTTAAGACTAGTTTAAAGTTATCTTCATTGAAAGTACAGTGCTTTTCCTTCAAAAATAAGGACATTTCAATGTGACCCCAAACTTTTGAACGGTAGTGTACGTTGTTCCAAACCCTGTGTGTACCTTTCAGCATTAATGGTGCCTTCACAGATGTGTAAGTTACCCATGCCTTGGGCACTAACACACCCCCTTACCATCACACATGCTGCCTTTTGAACTTTGCGTCGATAACAGTCTGGATGGTTTGCTTCCCCTTTGGTCCGGATGACACGATGTCGAATATTTCCAAAAACAATTTGAAATGTGGACTCGTCAGACCACAGAACACTTTTCCACTTTGTATCAGTCCATCTTAGATGATCTCGAGCCCAGAGAAGCCGGCGACGTTTCTGGGTGTTGTTGATAAATGGCTTTCGCTTTGCATAGTAGAGCTTTAACTTGCACTTACAGATGTAGCGACCAACTGTATTTAGTGACAGTGGTTTTCTGAAGTGTTCCTGAGCCCATGTGGTGATATCGAGCAGGGGTCACCAACCTTTTTGAAACCAAGAGCTACTTCTTGGGTACTGATTAATGCGAAGGGCTACCAGTTTGACACACACTTAAATCAATTGCCAGAAATAGCTCAATTTACCTTTAACTCTATGTTATTATTAATAATTAATGATATTTATCTTTGTGGAAACACTGATCATCTTAATGATTTCTCACAATAAATATATATAGAAACTAGGGATGTCCGATAATGGCTTTTTGCCGATATGCCGATATTGTCCAACTCTTTAATTACCGATACCGATATCAACCGATACCGATATATACAGTCGTGGAATTAACACATTATTATGCCTAATTTGGACAACCAGGTATGGTGAAGATAAGGTACTTTTTAAAAAAATGAATCAAATAAAATAAGATAAATAAATTAAAAACATTTTCTTGAATAAAAAAAAGAAAGTAAAACAATATAAAAACAGTTACATAGAAACTAGTAATTAATGAACATTTGTAAAATTAAGTGTTAAAGGTTAGTATTATTAGTGGAGCAGCAGCACGCACAATCATGTGTGCTTACGGACTGTATCCCTTGCAGACTGTATTGATATATATTGATATATAATGTAGGAAGCAGAATATTAATAACCGAAAGAAACAACCCTTTTGTGTGAATGAGTGTAAATGGGGGAGGGAGGTTTTTTGGGTTGGTGCACTAATTGTAAGTGTATCTTGTGTTTTTTATGTGGATTTAATAAAAGAAAAAAAAAAACCCAATACTGATAATAAAAAAACCGATACCGATAATTTCCGATATTACATTTTAACGCATTTATCGGCCGATAATATCGGCAGACCGATATTATCGGACATCTCTAATAGAAACAGATAAAAATCAATATGCAACACTTTATTTTGATATTTTCTCTAAGTGCACATTTTTCAAATTGAACATTTTCAAATGATCACTTCTAAGACAGTCCTGGTAAAATCACAATATCCCATTTTAACTAGCGAGCCACTAACATTGTTTAACAAATCATGAATTACTTTGCCCAATGTTTGTACAAATATTAACTCATGTAGAATACAAAAGTCAACCCTCAAATTTTTAAATAAATCATGTCACACTTTGAACTGGACACCAAATCTGTTATCTGTTTCTTTGTCAGTTAGTGGGAAGTCTGGCATTGCATAGGTATATGTGTTTAAATATCCTAAAATCATTTTTAAAGTTGTATTTTTTCTCTAAAATTGTCTTTCTGAAAGTTATAAGAAGCAAAGTAAAAAAATTCATGAATTTATTTAAACAAGTGAAGACCAAGTCTTTACAATATTTTCTTGGATTTTCAAATTATATTTGAGTTTTGTCTCTTAGAATTAAAAATGTCATGTTTAAATATCCTAAAATCATTTTTAAGGTTGTATTTTTTCTCTAAAATTGTCTTTCTGAAAGTTATAAGAAACAAAGTAAAAAAATAAATGCATTTATTTAAACAAGTGAAGACCAAGTCTTTAAAATATTTTCTTGGATTTTCAAATTCTTTTTGAGTTTTGTCTCTCTTAGAATTAAAAATTGTCGGGCAAAGCGAGACCAGCTTGCTAGTAAATAAATACAATTTAAAAAATCGAGGCAGCTCACTGGTAAGTGCTGCTATTTGAGCTATTTTTAGAACAGGCCAGCGGGCTACTCATCTGGGGCCGTACTTATCAAGCTTCTTAGAATTAATCCTAAGAAGTCTGCTAAGAGTTGACTTAAGAGTAAATAAATTCTTCGCTGAAAGCTGCACTTAAAAGTTAGTTATCAAGCGTCTTACTCACACTTTCAGCGAAGTGTAGGACTGAATCTTAAGTGTCACACTCAGAGCTGAATTACGACATTACTATGTGCCGTAAATGGAATTTTAGGTGACGTAATTTCTGTGTCCATAGAAGTGACCAATCACGGAAGGGAATCCGTTGTCTAAGAATAAAGAAATATTTTGGAAATATTTAAGTGGACAATGGGAGTGTATATTTTGACAATAAACTACAAAATAATACAAAACAAACTAGTCCCCGCCGGCACTCACGCTACCGCTCCCTCTCTTCTCTCGCCCACACACTCACTGACGTCACTCACCTCACGGCCACACACATACGCTACTGTCATAACATTTTCTTTCCAATTCATTAATTAGGCAACTAATTTGAAACTGGTGTGGGTGGCTCTATATATACTAGCCCACTGCAGACACATGCAGAAATCAACAAGGAATCGAAAAGTATTAAATCTGTGACAAAAATAATATCCGCTCTGTCTAAACGATACCGTTTGATCAGCTGCTCGTCATCAAAAAAACCCAAACATTGTTCCGTTCCGTGAACGTTTGCGCACGTCTCTCTCGCCTCAGTGCCATCCCCTGCTGGCAACTCCTAACCACTTAAGACACCTCTGAAGGTCTCTTAAATATCGTGGAGAGTAGGAGTGATTCTTAGACTTAAGAACGTTGATAAAACGATTTTATTCTTAAGTTTGAGAGTAGGACTAAATTTCGCAAATTCTCAGGACTTAAGTGTAAAATGGCACTCTAAGAAGCTTGATAAGTACGGCCCCTGGTCCTTACGGGCTACCTGGTGCCCGCGGGCACCGCGTTGGTGACCCCTGCTTTAGAGATTGATGTTGGTTTTTGATACAGTGCCGTCTGAGGGATGGAAGGTCACGGTCATTCAATGTTGGTTTCCGGCCATACCGCTTACGTGGAGTGATTTCTCCAGATTCTCTGAACCTTTTGATGATATTACGGACCGCAGATGGTGAAATCCCTAAATTTCTTGCAATTGCACTTTGAGAAACGTTGTTCTTAAACTGTTCAACAATTTGCTCACGCAGTTGTGGACAAAGTGGTGTACCTCGCCCCATCCTTTCGTGTGAAAGACTCAGCATTTTTTGGGAAGCTGTTTTTATACCCAATCATGGCACCCACCTGTTCCCAATTAGCCTGCACACCTGTGGGATGTTCCAAATAAGTGTTTGATGAGCATTCCTCAACTTTATCAGTATTTATTGCCACCTTTCCCAACTTCTTTGTCACGTGTTGCTGGCATCAAATTCTAAAGTTAATGATTATTTGCAAAAAAAAAAAAATGTTTATGAGTTTGAACATCAAATATGTTGTCTTTGTAGCATATTCAACTGAATATGGGTTGAAAATGATTTGCAAATCATTGTATTCCGTTTATATTTACATCTAACACCATTTCCCAACTCATATGGAAAGGGTTCTTAAATGTAACTTATCTGAACAATATCCAGTGTTGTGGTATTTCAATTACCTGGAATCCAGGGTGCTGTGGTGTCCTATTGTAGTGAATCACACCTGAGACATCATAAATTAATCAAATCTTTAATAAAGAACATTTGACATCAATCAATCTAGGGATCTAGATATCTGGTCAGGACACTCCTCACACTTTTGTCTTCACCTTCATCGTCCATTCCTTATTGGTGACTTTATATCCTCTGGACGTAGACGTTGAGTCCGCGACAAACAACTAATACGGTCTGCTTTGCCAGTCAAAAAGCATTCGCAGTTGTCCGTCGTTTTTTTACCTCGACGGCCCGGTAATACAAAGCACACGCTACCTTTTTTTTATCACATCCACAGGAGCCCGCATTCTCGTTGTCTCTCCCTCGACAAACGGACAAAGTTTTGGGTAAGTAGATGTAGCCGAGCGAAATTTTATTTCAATTTCGGTCATTTATTCACATCGTTTTTTGTTGTGAACTTCCCCAAAAGTGTTTCTCATTGTAAATAGGTTCCACTCTATTATTTTCCGTTACATACCTTTTTGTTTCCCTGGGGGGTGATTTGGCGTCGCACCCGTGTGGCCAGCTTCAGTGAGCACTGACGCTCGGAGCTGGTAAGTCACGTTTATGTCTCTCTCCCTTTATTTTTTTATAAACTTTTTGGTTGTCGCTCTTAAAGTATTCTATAAGAATGCACTAGGGCTGCAACAACTAATCGATTCAAATAGATTATAAAAATAGTTGGCGATTAATTTAGTCATCAATTCGTTGGATCTATGCTATGCGCATGCGCAGAGGCTACTTTTATTTATTTTCAGTGTTTCCCACACATTCATTTATAAGTGGCGGCCCGCCACAAAAGAATTACATCCGTCACAAGTAAAAAAAAAATTTGTTTTTTTGTTTTTTTTTGTCCTGTCCAGCTTCTCAGGCAAATCATATAGTTGATGTAGATGCCCATATCAGCTGTTCAGATTTACTTTACAAAAGAGAAGTGTAGGATACTTCTCTTGTTGCCTTATTTGTATTTGACCACTACTGTTTTCTGTTCATTTGTTACTGACTGTGGCAGGACACCTCTGCCTCTGTTTCACTTTATGTTGCTGGTAAATAATATGGTTGTAGTAGTAGGCTAAAGTGAAATTATTTAGTATGCACTAATTAAAGGGGCAGAGCTTTAAGAGACATTTTAGCTTTTATATTTTATAAGATATATTTTTTGTAAGAACCACAATTAATAAATATATTTCAGTGAATAACTTATTGTTCAAATCTGTATATAAATATGTACATAAAGTGTTGTAATTATATTGTAAAATGGATGGATGGATGGACGTTTAAAACAAAACTGTTATTAATTAGTAAGTATACATTTTTTGAACCTTTTAGAAAAAATCATATCATTGTACTAAATTATGCAAATTACTGGATGATGTCATGGTGACCACGCCCATAGCCACGCCCCCACCGCCACAGGTATCTTGGCAGTTTATGGGAAACACTGATTTTTATTAATTTTTTTATATATATATTTTTTTATAAACCTTTATTTATAAACTACAACACTTACAAACAGCTGAGAAACAATAATCTAAATAAGTATGGTGCCAGTATGCTGTTTTTTTTTCAAGAAAATACCGGAAAGGATAGAAATCTAGTTTGTCTCTTTTAGGATAGGTCTTTGTTGTCATTGCACAAGTACAACGAAACTTTGTTTTCAGTTCAAGATTAGACAAACAAACAGTGTACAGGGTTACAGAACAGGAACGTTGATGGGTCGCCATAAGCCCCGTAAAAGATGGGGAAAAAGGTAAAACGCTGGGGAAGGATGAGTAAAAAAATACAATCTAGACTGGGCTCCTAAGGGGGCCTAGTCTGGAGTGGGAAAAAACCTCCATAGCAAAGCACATATACAATTTATTTTTATTTTTATTTTTTTTAGGATAGTTTTTTTTTTTTTTTAGGATATTTTTAAAAAAAAAAGGATTATCCGATTATTAATCGATTAATCGAAGTAATAATCGACAGATTAATCGATCATCAAATAAGTTGTTAGTTGCAGCCCTAGAATGCACACTGTCTTGTGACGTGCTGTTAAGCATGCGGGTTAAATTCCCGAACTTTCTGTTTGTTAAATTGTTGTAAAAACCACACTTTTATATGTTAAATGATTTGTGGATTAGCTTAATGCTAGCGGCAGTTATTACGGGGTTTCCTGGTCTCGTGAGTTTGCGCACGGGTCAAAAACTGTGTGTGGACATCTTGTGTGCCGCTGTGGCATTAATATGAGTGTGTATTATTTCTTTCTTTATTCTTTAGTGGAGAGACATCCTGTTTACTGTGGACTGTGCGTGTGACGCCATGTTCTTTTTGTTTCCATTCAAAAAAAGGTATCGTATTTTTCGGAGTATAAGTCGCTCCGGAGTATAAGTCGCACCGGCCAAAAATGCATAATAAAGAAAGAAAGAAACATGTATAAGTCGCACTGGAGTATAAAGGCAATTTCAAATAAATCAAGAATAGTGAACAACAGGCTGAATAAGTGTACGTTATATGAGGCATAAATAACCAACTGAGAAGGTGCCTGGTATGTTAACGTAACATATTATGGTAAGAGTCATTCAAATAACTATAACATATAGCAGTGTTTTTCAACCACTGTGCCGCGGCACACTAGTGTGCCGTGAGATATTGTCTGGTGTGCCGTGGGAAATTATGCAACTGCACCTAATTTATCCCAAAAATATTTTTGGCAAATCAATAATTAGAATCTGCCAATAATGTGCCGTTGCTTAGTGTCTGTGCTGCGTAAAACTCGGCAGGGTAACCACGTAATACTCCATTTCAGTAGGTGGCAGCATTGCTTTGTAAAAGTCGGAATGTGGTTTGTTGTGATCCTGATATGCAGACCACAGTGGGAGGCAGGGTGCAGGTAAAAAGGGTATGTAATGCTTAAACCCAAAGTGAACGAAAGGAAAAGGCTATGCAAAACAAAAGTCAAACTGAACTGGCTACAAAGTAAACAGAGACAAAATGCTGGACGACAGCAAAAACTTACGGCGTCTACAAAGTACATCCGTACGTGACATGACAATCAACAATGTCCACACCAATAAAGGATAGCAACAACGTAAATAGCCTTGCTTGCTAACACAAAGCAGGTGCGCGGAATAGCGCTCAAAGGAAGACATGATAACCACTACAGGAAAACACCGGCAATACAGGAAGGGCCACCAAAATAAGCAAGACAAGAACTAAAGCACTACACACAGGAAGACACCAACACACTCAAAATAAGACAAGACGACTTGGTGGGGTTACATTTTTGCAAGTTTTCTGCTGGTGGTGTGCCTCCGGATTTTTTTTATGACAAAAATGTGCCTTGCCTCAAAAAAGGTTGAAAAACACTAACATATAGAACATGCTATACGTTTACCAAACAATCTGTCACTCCTAATCGCTAAATCCCATGAAATCTTATACGTCTAGTCTCTTACGTGAATGAGATCAATAATATTATTTCATATTTTATGCTAATGTGTTAATCATTTCACACATAAGTCGCTCCTGAGTATAAGTCGCACCCCCGGCCAAACTAGGAAAAAAACTGCCACTTACAGTCCGAAAAATACGGTAGTCATAAAAAAAATTTAAAAAATTGTCAATATCGACAGATAAAACAGTTTCCAGTAGAGATGTCCAATAATATCGGACTGCCGATATTATCGGCTTTAAAATGTAATATCGGAAATTATCGGTATCGGTTTCAAAAAGTAAAATGTATGACTTTTTAAAACGCAGCTGTGTACACGGATGTAGGGAGAAGTACAGAGCAGTTATACTTGCCAACCCTCCCCATTTTCCCGGGAGACTCACGAATTTCAGTGCCCCTCCCAAAAATCTCCTAGAGCTACCATTCTCCCGAATTTCTACCAGACAATAATATTGGAGGCGTGTCTTAAAAGCAGTGTTGGGACTAACGCGTTACTAAGTAACGCGTTACTGTAACGCCGTTAGTTTCGTTAGTAATCTAACGCGTTATTTTTTATATTCAGTAACTCAGTTACCGTTACTGCATGATGAGTTACTGCGTTATTTTACGTTATTTGTATGTAGTATCGGCTAGAAACTGAAGATCTGAGTGTGTTTTATTGGAGCGCTCCGGTGGAAAAGAAGAGGCGTGCTTTCCCCCACCCACAGAAAGCACGCCTCCCCGCAGGGGAGACGTTCCTCCAGAGCCGTACTTCGGGTCTAACAACCTCCACTTTACCCGGAAGAGGGTCTTTACAGCTGAGGGTGAATGACGAGCCCGGCGGTTTGTTGCAACTTTGTGACTTTATTGCACGCAGCCATCCACCAAGCTAGAGCACCTACACACACTCACTGTCGCCGCTCCCTCACCTCTCTCGCCCACTCACTCACTGACGTCACTCACCTCACATGCTGTCAAATCTTAAAGGGCCACACACACACACACACACACACACACATACGCTACTCTCATAACAACTAACAAGACATCATGGCGAAGCCAGAAGTCAAGTTTTTTAACATGGAGACATTCTCAATACTTTTCTTTTGTCGAGCACAAAGAAAATAACATTTTAGTTAAATGTAAGTTGTGTCTTGGATCAAAGATCCTATCTACTTAGAGTTAAAGTTAAAGTGCCATTATGTTGCAGCTATTTAAAATAGTTTTGTCAATTTTTTCTGGCCTGAAATAAATTGGCCCTTTGAAACATATCTTTGTCTTTGTGTGTTGTATGTAGACCACATTGTTTGTGTGTTGTATGTAGAGCACATTGTTTGTGTGTTCTATGTAGACCACATTGTTTGTGTGTTGTATGTAGAGCACATTGTTTGTGTGTTCTATGTAGACCACATTGTTTGTGTGTTGTATGTAGACCACATTGTTTGTGTGTTGTATGTAGACCACATTGTTTGTGTGTTGTATGTAGAGCACATTGTTTGTGTGTTGTATGTAGACCACATTGTTTGTGTGTTGTATGTAGACCACATTGTTTGTGTGTTGTCTGTAGACCACATTGTTTGTGTGTTGTATGTAGACCACATTGTTTGTGTGTTGTATGTAGAGCACATTGTTTGTGTGTTGTATGTAGACCACATTGTTTGTGTGTTGTATGTAGACCACATTGTTTGTGTGTTGTATGTAGACCACATTGTTTGTGTTGTATGTAGACCACATTGTTTGTGTGTTGTATGTAGACCACATTGTTTGTGTGTTGTATGTAGAGCACATTGTTTGTGTGTTGTATGTAGAGCAAATTGTTTGTGTGTTGTATGTAGACCACATTGTTTGTGTGTTGTATGTAGACCACATTGTTTGTGTGTTGTATGTAGACCACATTGTTTGTGTGTTGTATGTAGACCACATTGTTTGTGTGTTGTATGTAGACCACATTGTTTGTGTGTTGTATGTAGACCACATTGTTTGTGTGTTGTATGTAGAGCACATTGTTTGTGTGTTGTATGTAGAGCAAATTGTTTGTGTGTTGTATGTAGACCACATAGTTTGTGTGTTGTATGTAGACCACATTGTTTGTGTGTTGTATGTAGACCACATTGTTTGTGTGTTGTATGTAGACCACATTGTTTGTGTGTTGTATGTAGACCACATTGTTTGTGTGTTGTATGTAGACCACATTGTTTGTGTGTTGTATGTAGAGCACATTGTTTGTGTGTTGTATGTAGACCACATTGTTTGTGTGTTGTATGTAGACCACATTGTTTGTGTGTTGTATGTAGACCACATTGTTTGTGTGTTGTATGTAGAGCACATTGTTTGTGTGTTGTATGTAGACCACATTGTTTGTGTGTTGTATGTAGACCACATTGTTTGTGTGTTGTATGTAGACCACATTGTTTGTGTGTTGTATGTAGACCACATTGTTTGTGTGTTGTATGTAGACCACATTGTTTGTGTGTTGTATGTAGACCACATTGTTTGTGTGTTGTATGTAGACCACATTGTTTGTGTGTTGTATGTAGACCACATTGCTTTCTGAGTTCAGTGATGCAAATGCATGTCAAGTTGATCAACAGATTGTATTATTCTCCAGTGCAATAACAGTACTGAAATGAAGGCTGAAAGGGCATTAATGGGAGCCTTAAAAAAACGGGGGAAAAAAGAAGTAACTAAATAGTTACTTTTCACAGTAACACATTACTTTTTGGTGTAAGTAACTGAGTTAGTAACTGAGTTACTTTTGAAATAAAGTAACTAGTAACTGTAACTAGTTACTGGTTTTCAGTAACTAACCCAACACTGCTTAAAAGGCACTGCCTTTGCGTGCCGGCCCAATCACATAATATCTACAGCTTTTCACACACACAAGTGAATGCCACGCATATTTGGTCAACAGCCATACAGGTCACAATGAGGGTGGCCGTATAAACGACTTTAACACTGTTACAAATATGCGCCACACTGTGAACCCACACCAAACAAGAATGACAAACACATTTCGGGAGAACATCCGCACCGTAACACAACATAGCAAATACCCAGAACCCCTTGCAGCACTAACTCTTCCGGGACGCAACAATATACACCCCCCCCCCCCCCGCTACCCCCCCAACTCAACCCCGCCCACCTCAACCTCCTCATGCTCTCTCAGGGAGAGCATGTCCCAAATTCCAAGCTGCTGTTTTGAGGCATGTTAAAAAAAATAATGCACTTTGTGACTTCAATAATAAATATGGCAGTGCCATGTTGGCATTTTTTACCATAACTTGAGTTGATTTATTTTGGAAAACCTTGTTACATTGTTTAATGCATCCAGCGGGGCATCACAATTAGTAGGGATGTCCGATAATGGCTTTTTGCCGATATCCGATATTCCGATATTGTCCAACTCTTTAATTACCGATACCGATATCAACCGATATATACAGTCGTGGAATTAACACATTATTATGTCTAATTTGGACAACCAGGTATGGAGAAGATAAGGTACTTTTAAAAAAAAATTATAAAATAAAATAAGATAAATAAATTAAAAACATTTTCTTGAATAAAAAAGAAAGTAAAACAATATAAAAACAGTTACATAGAAACTAGTAATGAATGAAAATGAGTAAAATGAAGTGTTAAAGGTTAGTACTATTAGTGGAGCAGCAGCACGCACAATCATGTGTGCTTACGGACTGTATCCCTTGCAGACTGTATTGATATATATTGATATATAATGTAGGAAGCAGAATATTAATAACAGAAAGAAACAACCCTTTTGTGTGAATGAGGAGGGAGGTTTTTTGGGTTGGTGCATTAATTGTAAGTGTATCTTGTGTTTTTTATGTGGATTTAATAAAAAAAACCCCAAAAAAACCAAAAAAACAAAACAAAACGATACTGATAATAAAAAAAACGATACCGATAATTTCCGATATTACATTTTAACGCATTTATCGGCCGATAATATCGGTCTGCCGATATTATCGGCCGATAAATGCGTTAAAATGTAATATCGGAAATTATCGGTATCGTTTTTTTTATTATCGGTATCGGTTTTTATTTTTTTTTATTTTTTTTTTTATTAAATCCACATAAAAAACACAAGATACACTTACAATTAATGCACCAACCCAAAAAACCTCCCTCCTCATTCACACAAAAGGGTTGTTTCTTTCTGTTATTAATATTCTGGTTCCTACATTATATATCAATATATATATATATATATATATATATATATATATATATATATATATATATATATATATATATATATATATATATATATCTTGTGTTATTTATGTTGATTTAATTAAAAAAAACAAAAAAAAACAAAAAAACTAACAAAACGATACCGATAATAAAAAAAACGATACCGATAATTTCCGATATTACATTTTAACGCATTTATCGGCCGATAATATCGGCAGGCCGATATTATCGGACATCCCTAACAATTAGGTATAATAATGTGTTAATTCCACGACCGTATATATCGGAATCGGTAATTAAGAATTGGACAATATCGGAATATCGGATCAGGGCAAAAAAGCCATTATCGGACATCTCTAGTTTCCAGCTTTCATTAGCAGTCTGCTAAATCTGAAGGTTACTGACAAGAGGAAAATAATACATATTCACCATGTACACAACTTCAGATTGTCATTAAAAATAATTACTCAATTGCCGTAATAGGATCCAATAGGATAAAAAAAATGTTTTTTTTTATTAAAATAAGCAGGATAGTGTGATAGGATACCTTTAGAAGTATTTACGTGGATATAAGACAACTCTAAATGTATGAAAACACCCTCTTTTTTGAGAATATTTCAACAAAAATAAGCTAGTATATTGCAATTAAAATAAATCCCTATTTCTTAGCTGTTCAAACATTGTTTGCCAAGTCCGATTCATTAGCGAGCGCCCACTTAAAATGGTTTGGCGCCACCAACTGTCGGTTTGCACGACAAAACGGACAATTTAAACACCAAAAAGCAAGAAAAAGTTGTAAAAATAACGCGTGTTGACAACAGGACTAGTTAACGCTCCGTGAGATGTCTGGCTTTGTATCATGTGACCGTGAACAAAGTGTTTGCTAATAATAATAATAAGACAACCAAGCGTTGTCTCTGCAGGGCGTTATTCCCTGCAAAGACAGCAAAGTGTGTGTTTGTGCATACGCCTCGTGGCATGCTTGGGGCCATGAGATGAACCGCCGGGTGCAATGCACGCGGGATACCTTTGTTGCAATAACCACAATTACCGCTACACACACACAAATTAGTCATGGTTCAAAAATCCACGTTGATTAAAGAGAGATGAAGAATATGCCGGAACTCCAAGGCTACTACTTCCTGCCAGTGTCAAGTAGACAGGTCCAATTTTACAGCTTGAGACGACCCGCCCGTCAAAAGTCAGACCCATTATACTTGCACATAGTGTTGTCCAGATACCAATATTTTGGTACCAGTACCGGCTTTATTTGAACAAAAAATCTGAGGGTACATTAAACTTGTTTCTTATTGCAAGTTTGTCCTTAAATAAAATAGTGAACATACAAGACAACTTGTCTTTTAGTAATAAGTAAACAAACAAAGGCTCCTAATTAGTCTGCTGACATATGCAGTAACATATTGTGTCATTTATACACCTATTACAGTGTTTCCCACACATTCATTTATTTGTGGCGGCCCGCCACGAAATAATTAAAAATAAAAAAATAAACATTTGTAGGATACTTCTCTTGTTGCCTTATTTGTATTTGACCACTACTGTTTTCTGTTTATTTGTTACTGACTGTGGCAGGACACCTCTGCCTCTGTTTCACTTTATGTTGCTGGTAAATAATATGGTTGTAGTAGTAGGCTAAAGTTAAATTATTTAGTATGCACTAATTAAAGGGGCAGAGCTTTAAGAGACATTTTAGCTTTTATATTTTATAAGATATATTTTTTGTAAGAACCACAATTAATAAATATATTTCAGTGAATAACTTATTGTTCAAATTTGTATATAAATATGTACATAAAGTGTTGTAATTATATTGTAAAATGGATGGATGGATGGACGTAAATTATGCAAATTACCCGATGATGTCATGGTGACCACGCCCATAGCCACGCCCCCACCGCCACAGGTATCTTGGCAGTTTATGGGAAACACTGAAGTGCGATCACGTCTGGGCTACCTGCGGCCGGGCTTTGAATGTAATTGCATTAATAGCATATTCACAATCAGGACCCGGGCCTCCCCATCCATTTACATGCACACACAACTTCTAATGGAACATCCTGTACTTCACATGAGCGCTCACAAATTTGTAAATAATTACTCTCACATGGAGGGAAAATAATAGGCGGACCCTATTGAAATTCACTGGCTGGAGGCGATGTGGTAATCATGGCGGGGAGCAGGCCTGGGAGGATGGAGGGCGGGGGGGGGGGGGGGGGGGGGGGAGGTAGAAGAAGCGAAGGCAAAGATGGAATAATAAGCAACTTTGTACACGGTACTTATATGCACCACACCATTTGTCAGTAACGACTTCTTGCTTTCTGTTTAAAAAAAATAACAACTTGCCGCCATCGTACAGCAGGCTGCCTTTATGCGGGGTTTGTCACTTAAAAGCAAGAAGAAAACAAAACAACACGGGCACACAGAGCGACGTCCGGGTGACGGATTGAACGCGTTATCCGCTTATTAGCACAACAGCCCATTATCAATGTGGCCTGGCTTGTAACGCAATAAGGAGGAGGTTCAGTGCCCGCCCGCGTCCAGTCACTCTCAAATGAGCGCCACAAATCACTTCAGCGGGATGCGGCCATGCGCATATGAAAACACAGTGGTGTAAAATACAGTGATACAAATGTCCAATTTGCAGGCGATGTAAACAAAGACGCCTCCTGCAGGGAACTGAGTGATCGTTAGATGGCGAGATGCTGCACACCACGTTTGGCCGTCTTGTTGTGCACCGTCGGAACATGTAAACAACGTATGAAACGCACCTTGCACACTTCCCTCACCCTCGTTGGGCACTTTGTCAACAGGCAGCAAAAATAATCGCATGGAAAAGAAGTGTAGAAATGATAAGCACAGAAGGTCCCTACTTAAGCGGCTGTGCCCATGGAGACACTCGTGTGCTGCACGCTATTGCATCGTACCCATTTCCCTTATTTAAAGGCCTAATGAAATGCGATTTTCTTATTTAAACGGGGATAGCAGGTCCATTCTATGTGTCATACTTGATCATTTCGCGATATTGCCATATTTTTGCTGAAAGGATTTAGTAGAGAACATAGATGATAAAGTTCGCAACTTTTGGTCGCTGATAAAAAAAGCCTTGCCTGTACCGGAAGTAGCGTGACGTCACAGGTTGTGGAGCTCCTCACATCTGCACATTGTTTACAATCATGGACGCCAGCAGCGAGAGCAATTCGGACCGAGAAAGCGACGATTTCCCCATTAATTTGAGCGAGGATGAAAGATTTGTGGATGAGGAAAGTGAGAGGGAAGGACTAAAGGGCAGTGGAAGCGATTCAGATAGGGAAGATGCTGTGAGAGGCGTGCGGGACCTGATATTCAGCTGGGAATGACTAAACACAAGACATATATATACTCTATTAGCCACAACACAACCAGGCTTATATTTAATATGCCACAAATTAATCGTGCATAACAAACACCTCCCCCCTCCCGTCCATATAACCCGCCAATACAACTCAAACACCCGCACAACACACTCAATCCCACAGCCCAAAGTACCATTTTTGCCGATATCCGATATTCCGATATTGTCCAACTATTTAATTACCGATACCGATATCAACCGATACCGATATCAACAGATATATACAGTCGTGGAATTAACACATTATTATGCCTAATTTGGACAACCATGTATGGTGAAGATAAGGTACTTTTTAAAAAAAATTAATAAAATAAAATAAGAAAAATAAATTAAAAACATTTTCTTGAATAAAAAAGAAAGTAAAACAATATAAAAGCAGTTACATAGTTTCTTTTAGTCTTTATTTGAAGGGACAATGCACAGAAACATTAAGCTCAAAGACAGATATGTTCTGTACCAGATTATAGCTAAATAGCTCATTTCCATCTGCAGTCCCTGGCTACCTAAATTAAAGGGATACAAAAATCATGCAATAAAATTATGACAATAAAAACATACTATAGCATGTTTTTAAATTAAGACAAGTCATAAAATGCCCTTTAATGTACACATACTTAAAGGCCTACTGAAATGAATTTTTTTTATTTAAACGGGGATAGCAGATCTATTCTATGTGTCATACTTGATCATTTCGCGATATTGCCATATTTTTGCTGAAAGGACTTAGTATAAAACAACGACGATAAAGATCGCAACTTTTGGTATCTGATAAAAAAAAGGCTTGCCCATACCGGAAGTAGCGTGACGTAGTCAGTTGAACATATACGCAAAGTTCCCTATTGTTTACAATGATGGCCGCATGAAGTGAGAGAGATTCGGACCGAGAAAGCGACAATTTCCCCATTAATTTGCGCGAGGATGAAAGATTTGTGGATGAGTAAAGTGCAAGTGAAGGACTAGTGGGGAGTTGAAGCTATTCAGATAGGGAAGATGCTGTGAGAGGCGGGGGTGACCTGATATTCAGCTGGGAATGACTACAACAGTAAATAAACACAAGACATATATATACTCTATTAGCCACAACACAACCAGGCTTATATTTAATATGCCACAAATGAATCCTGCATAAAAACACCTACGTGTTTGTTATGCTAGCTCCTAGCTCCTATGCTAGCTCCTAGCTCCATAGAACACGCCAATACAATTCAAACACCTGATCAACACACACAATCACTCAGCCCAAAAGACCGTTCATCTAACCCAAGGTTCATAAAGCTTATATATTTTAAAAAAGGTACGTACATACGCAAAAAAAGTTGCGCACATACGGTCAAGCGATCAAATGTTTAGAAGCCAAAGCTGCATACTCACAGTAGCACGTCTGCGTCTTTGTCATCCAAATCAAAGTAATCCTGGTAAGAGTCTGTGTTGTCCCAGTTCTCTACAAGCGTCTGTGTATCGAAGTCAAAAGTCCTCCTGGTTAGAGTCTCTGTTATCCGAGTTCTTCCATCTTGACTGCATCTTTCGGGAATGTAAACAAAGAAGCGCCGGCTGTGTACTGTTGTTGCTGACTTCGTTCGAAAAATACGTCCATTTCGCACCGACAACTTTCTTCTTTGCTTGCTCAGGTTCCTTCTTCATAATGCAATGAACATGATTGCAACAGATTCACCAACACAGATGTCCAGAATACTGTGGAATTATGAAATGAAAACAGAGCTTTTTCGTATTGGCTTCAATGTGGAAGGCATACCCGTGTTCCCCGGGCTACGTCACGCGCATACGTCATCCTCAGAGGCGTTTCGAACCGGAAGTTTAGCGGCAAATTTAAAATGTCACTTTATAAGTTAACCCGGCCGTATTGGCATGTGTTATAATGTTAAGATTTCATCATTGATGTATAAACTATCAGACTGCGTGGTCTGTAGTAGTGGCTTTCAGTAGGCCTTTAATAACAGAAAGAAACAACCCTTTTGTGTGAATGAGTGTAAATGGGGGAGGGAGGTTTTTTGGCTTGGTGCACTAATTGTAAGTGTATCTTGTGTTTTTTATGTTGATTTAATTTAAAAAAAAAAAAAAAAAAAAAAAAAAAAAACCGATACGATAATAAAAAAAATTATACCGATAATTTCCGATATTACATTTTAACGCATTTATCGGCCGATAATACCGGCCTGCCGATATTATCGGACATCTCTAACTGTAAGTACACAAAGTAGACAGCATATATCCTCCTGAGACATTTGGACTATCTATTACTGAGATGTGGAACTGTGACAATAGAAATGGAGCAGAAAGAAAGAAGAATATACAGTATTTAGTTATTAAAGTGTACTGACACAGGTATTCCATTAAAGACACAGCACATATCAGATATTCTGTTCACTTCCCGTCCTTTAACCAGCTTCTTTTTTTAGGGTAGGAAATGAGATGCTAATTAACTCGTATCGGACGCCCGTCAAAACACGACTTATAATAATCACAACGCTAAGACGCGGCTCGCATTGTTGCTAACAGCTAGAAATAACGGAGGAGGGGGGGGGGGGGGGAGTCTTGTTATAAAAATGAGGAGACAAGGCTGCTTCTTTTATAAAGATTTATGACACACTCCTCCACTGCGATCAGTCAGCGCCAGCATTTACATACGCTACACTCAGACATGCATGCACACTCATTAGGAAGTAGCGGCGTACCTTCCTTGACAGCACATCTGAAAGAGAAGATCCCCGCGTAAGAAGGAACGCAATGAAGGCTCCTAATATCTTTGATAGCGTGGTTATGCTAATGACGGGGCCGCCATGCAACATTCATGAAGTGTACGGCGGACGCCGCTTACAATACGGAGGAGGACTCCACGCAAAATGTTGTTTTGCCCTTAATTGTTTATTCCACAGTTAAGTGCGGCTAAATGACGACTGTAAGTGATTGTTTATATGGGTCTGTTGACTTTTATCTGCTTGTTGCAAGCAGCGTTGGGAGTAACAGCCCGTGTTAGTAATAACACCGTTACTTTTACCAGTAACGAGTCATCTCATTAATTACTTTTATAGGCCTCCAATTTTAACTTTTTAAGGTCAAGGCAAGTGTTGCCTTCAATGACGGCTCATACCGTAGGACACCAAGGCAAGTTAGAAGGGAACCAAGGCAAACATATTTTCTTTCAAGGCAGGATATATATATATATATATATATATATATATATATATATATATATATATATATATATATATATATATATATATATATATATATATATATATATATATATATATATATATATATATACACTACTGTTCAAAAGTTTGGGGTCACCCAAACAATTTTGTGGAATAGCCTTCCTTTCTAAGAACAAGAATAGACTGTCGAGTTTCAGATGAAAGTTCTCTTTTTCTGGCCATTTTGAGCGTTTAATTGACCCCACAAATGTGATGCTCCAGAAACTCAATCTGCTCAAAGGAAGGTCAGTTTTGTAGCTTCTGTAACGAGCTAAAGTGTTTTCAGATGTGTGAACATGATTGCACAAGGGTTTTCTAATCATCAATTAGCCTTCTGAGCCAATGAGCAAACACATTGTGCCATTAGAACACTGGAGTGATAGTTGCTGGAAATGGGCCTCTATACACCTATGTAGATATTGCACAAAAAAACAGACATTTGCAGCTAGAATAGTCATTTACCACATTAGCAATGTATAGAGTGTATTTCTTTCAAGTTAAGACTAGTTTAAAGTTATCTTCATTGAAAAGTACAGTGCTTTTCCTTCAAAAATAAGGACATTTCAATGTGACCCCAAACTTTTGAACGGTAGTGTATATATATATATATATATATATATATATATATATATATATATATATATATATATATATATATATATATATATATATATATATATATATATATATATATACATATACATATATATATATACATACATGTATACATATATATATATATATATATATATATATATATATATATATATATATATATATATATATATATATATATATATATATATATATATATATATATATATATATATATACATATACATATATATATATATACATATATATATATACATATACATACATGTTTACATATATATATTTATACATGCATACATATACATACACATACATATATTTATACATGCATACATATATATATACATACATACATATATTTATACATGCATACATATGTATATACACATACATATATTTATACATGCATACATATATATATATACATACATACATACACTACCGTTCAAAAGTTTGGGGTCACATGTAAATGTCCTTATTTTTGAAGGAAAAGCACTGTACTTTTCAATGAAGATAACTTTAAACTAGTCTTAACTTGAAAGAAATACACTCTATACATTGCTAATGTGGTAAATGACTATTCTAGCTGCAAATGTCTGTTTTTTTGTGCAATATCTACATAGGTGTATAGAGGCCCATTTCCAGCAACTATCACTCCAGTGTTCTAATGGTACAATGTGTTTGCTCATTGGCTCAGAAGGCTAATTGATGATTAGAAAACCCTTGTGCAATCATGTTCACACATCTGAAAACAGTTTAGCTCGTTACAGAAGCTACAAAACTGACCTTCCTTTGAGCAGATTGAGTTTCTGGAGCATCACATTTGTGGGGTCAATTAAACGCTCAAAATGGCCAGAAAAAGAGAACTTTCATCTGAAACTCGACAGTCTATTCTTGTTCTTAGAAATGAAGGCTATTACACAAAATTGTTTGGGTGACCCCAAACTTTTGAACGGTTGTGTACATTAGGGCTGCAACAACTAATCGATTAAATTCGATTATGAAAATAGTTGCCGATTAATTTAGTCATCGATTCGTTGGATCTATGCTATGCGCATGAGCAGAGGCTTTAAAAAAAAAAAAAAAAATTTAATTAATCTTTATTTATAAACTGCAACATTTACAAACAGCTGAGAAACAATAATCAAAATAAGTATGGTGCTAGTATGCTGTTTTTTTTTCAATAAAATACTGGAAAGGATAGAAATGTAGTTTGTCTCTTTTATCCGATTATTAATCGATTAATCGACAGATTAATCGATTATCAAATTAATCGTTAGTTGCAGCCCTAGTGTACATATATACATTCATACACATACACATTCATACACACAAACATACACATATATACATACATACACACATATATATACATTTATATATACATACATATACATTTTTAACATCTTGTCCTGTGTATTTGGAAACATAGATATACATGCACACATACATAGATATACGCACACACACACACACAAATATATATACATACATATATGTATATATATATATATATATATATATATATATATATATATATATATATATATATATATATATATATATATATATATATATATATATATATATATATATATATATATACATACATACATACATATACATATAACATTCATTCATTTTTTACCAGATTTGCACCTTCTTTCTCTCGTATTACCACTCGCACCACAGCTAAGGTTACTCATACCGCTACCTCTCCGCTCTGCGAGGGCGTATACGCATGTGACGTATGTACGAAAGTGCGCTTGTTTCATGTCTCTGTGAGAAGGAGAGACAAGGAAGAGTGAGAAGAGCCTGTAGTGTAATGCCCGCAGCTAAAAGCAACTGCGTGAGAACGTATATTCCAATATCACCATATAGTCCATTTCTATATCGCACAGAGACAAACCCACGATATATTGAGTATACATCGATATATCACCCAGCTCTACACCATGCCAGTTAGGGATGTGGAAAATGGAGCAACACCTGCGTTGTATTTGTTTTTGTAAACCCAGTCGTCTACTCCTGAACCCCAGTGTGCAAAACATGCACCCCTACTGTGTTGCCTCTGCTATTATTTTACTGACAGATACACCACATGGTGGCTCTGGTTTTAAACCCCAAAGTTAGACCCCCATGAGACAGACTGGCTTGAAATTTCACACACAGCTCAACTGTATCTTTAGGGTGTTTCGTCGATTCAAAATGTGTTACACACATCCCACCAGCATTTGAAGTCAAACAACATGTACTGTTCCTGTTCCTGTCAAAGTCCCGCCTTGCTGTACCGTCATTGGCTGGTTTTTAACTGTAAATAACATCTGTGGCTCGCACTAAGGTGTGGAACGTCATTGTGTTGGCATTTACTTTCTGCCTTGATAGCTGAGGCCATTCAAATCAAAGGAAGGTTACATTTGACTAGTAAATACAAATGTTTACACTTATTATATTTTTCTCCTAAACATTATTCTCGATAGGTCATACAAAAGCCAAAAGCAGTGAAGTTGTCACGTTGTGTAAATGGTAAATAAAAACAGAATACAATGATTAGCTAATCCTTTTCAACTTATATTCAATTGAATAGACTGCAAAGACAAGATATTTCATGTTCCCACTGAGAAACTTTATTTTGTGCAAATATTAGCTCATTTGAAGTTTGATGCCTGCAACATGTTTCAAAAAAGCTGGCACAAGCGGCAAAAAAGACCAATAAAGTTGAGGAATGCTCATCAAACACTTATTTGGAACAT
>NC_084740.1:76103176-76135888 GCF_033978785.1 Entelurus aequoreus
ATCTTTATCGTCGTTGTTCTATACTAAATCCTTTCAGCAAAAATATGGCAATATCGCGAAATGATCAAGTATGACACATAGAATAGATCTGCTATCCCCGTTTAAATAAAAAAAATTAATTTCAGTAGGCCTTTAAAGGGAATATCTGCTATCTGTCAAGTCTGATTGGTTCATTTGAACAAGGAAGTGCTGCACTGACCCTGGCCACTGATTGGTGGATATTGTCCAGTGGCAGAAAGATGCTTTCTGATGCATTTATTCAACCAGATTGTGGAGGGGGGCGTGGCCTGCGGACCTGCAACGAAACGCGGTGTGCCAGGACCGGCTTCGAGATCAGCACCAGGTGCGTAGATGGCCCACCTGGGCCTGGTTATCTAATCACCTGTCGCTCTGTTAAAAGGCAGCAGCCGGGGAGGAGCCGGGGAAGAGCGAGAGCGAGACGGACAGGCACGAGAGGACAATTGCTGAAAAGCACCTGAGAGACTGAACTACTGAAAAATAAAACAGTGTTCTAAACCCTGAAACGGAACTGTCATGTCAGTGCTTGGTGGTCCGAGGAACCCGGAAGGGGAGAAACCTCCACACAGATATTCTAAGTAAACTAGCAAACACATGCTTAGCATAGCATGTACACTGGTGCAGAGTACATGTAAAACCCCTTAGGTGCAACATTTGGCTACTGGTTATTAGGTCTGTGAATCTTTGGGCACCGCACGATTCATATCTCAGGAGTAACGATTCAATTCAGAATCGATTCTCCATTGAAAACTATTCTAGATTAAAAATCCTTAGATTTTAATAACATTGGGTGCCGGTTCTATGATTAACTACATTCCTTCATAAAAGAGATAAAACAAAAGTGGTTTTGTTTAAAAAAAAACAACCAAAAAAACACCCAAACATTTGATAAAGTCAAATACAAATAAGACATAAAAGACAAAAGTGTTTTTGGCAGTAGAGATGTCCGATAATGGCTTTTTTGCCGATATTCCGATATTGTCCAACTCTTAATTACAGATTCCGATATCAACCGATACCGATATATACAGTGGTGGAATGAACACATTATTATGCTTAATTTTGTTGTGATGCCCCGCTGGATGCATTAAACAATGTAACAAGGTTTTCCAAAATAAATCAACTCAAGTTATGGAAAAAAAAATGCCAACATGGCACTGCCATATTTATTATTGAAGTCACAAAAAGTGGGCGGTAAGGGGTATATTTTACCGTCCCGGAAGAGTTAGTGCTGCAAGGGGTTCTGGGTATTTGTTTATGTTGTGTTACGGTGCGGATGTTCTCCCGAAATGTGTTTGTCATTCTTGTTTGGTGTGGGTTCACAGTGTGGCGCATATTTGTAACAGTGTTAAAGTTGTTTATACGGCTACCCTCAGTGTGACCTGTATGGCTATTGACCAAGTATGCCTTGCATTCACTTGTGTGTGTGAAAAGCCGTAGATATTATGTGACTGGGCCGGCACGCAAAGGCAGTGCCTTTAAGGTTTATTGGCGCTCTGTACTTCTCCCTACGACCGTGTACACAGCGGCCTTTTAATAAGTCATACATTTTACTTTTTGAAACCGATACCGATAATTTCCGATATTACATTTTAATACATTTATCGGCCGATATTATCGGCAGTCCGATATTATCGCACATCTCTATTTCTGATGCATTTATTCAACCAGAAATTCTAAGTAAACTAGCAAACACATGCTTAGCATAGCATGTACACTGGTGCAGAGTACATGTAAAACCCCTTAAGTGCAAAATTGGCTACTGGTTATTAGGTCTGTGAATCTTTGGGCACCGCACGATTCGTATCTCGGGAGTAACGATTCAATTCAGTATCGATTCTCGATTCAGAATCCTTAGTTTTTAAAAACATAAAAGAGATCAAACAATTGAAAAAAACAAAAAAAACACTCAAACATTTAATAAAGTCAAATACAAATAAGACATAAAAGACATAAAAGTATGGTTGGCTGTAAAATTTCTAAACTTAAATGAGAACAAGACGGAAATCATTTTATTTGACTCAAAAGTCAAACAGAATGCTCCCCCCAGTGACCTGGACCCCCCTGATGCCTTATTTAAAACCAACAGTCACAAATCTTGGTTTTAAGTTCGACAATGATTTTAAATTGGAGCAGCAGGTTAACTCCGTTGTACGATCTAGTTTGTATCATCTAAGACTCTTAGCAAAAATTCAATCAGTTTTATCTTTTAACGACTTTGAGCGGGTAATCCATGCTTTTATTTCATCACGTTTGGACTACTGCAACTCCCTCTACGTTGGAATGAACCAGGCCTCAATTGTTGTTTGTTTTTAAATCTCTTAACGGATTAGCGCCCAAATGTATAACGTAGTTAGTATGTTTGCTAACAAACATCAAACAACATACAATACATTAGGCTTGTACGGTATTAGTATAGTACCGCGATGCTAATGAATCATATTCAGTACTATATCGCCCCAATGAGTGTGAATGAGTGGGAGGGAGGTTTTTTGGCTTGGTGCACTAATTGTAAGTGTATCTTGTGTTTTTTATGTGGATTTAATAAAAATAATTTTTTTTAAAAAACAACCCGATACCGATAATAAAAAAACTGATACCGATAATTTCCGATATTACATTTTAAAGTATTTATCGGCCGATAATATCGGCAGGTCGATATTATCGGACATCTCCATCTAGGGATGTCCGATAATGGCTTTTTGCCGATATCCGATATTCCGATATTGTCCAACTCTTTAATTACCGATACCGATATCAACCGATACCAACCGATATATGCAGTCGTGGAATTAACACATTATTATGCCTAATTTGGACAACCATGTATGGTGAAGATAAGGTACTTTTAAAAAAAAAAAAATAAAATAAGATAACTAAATTAAAAACATTTTCTTGAATAAAAAAGAAAGTAAAACAATATAAAAACAGTTACATAAAAACTAGTAATGAATGAAAATGAGTAAAATTAAGTGTTAAAGGTTAGTACTATTAGTGGAGCAGCAGCACGAACAATCATGTGTGCTTACGGACTGTATCCCTTGCAGACTGTATTGATATATATTGATATATAATGTAGGAAGCAGAATATTGATAACAGAAAGAAATGGGGGGAGGGAGGTTTTTTGGGTTGGTGCACTAATTGTAAGTGTATCTTGTGTTTTTTATGTTGATTTAATAAAAAACAAAAAAACAAAAACGATACAGATAATTAAAAAAACGATACCGATAATTTCCGATATTACATTTTAAAGCATTTATCGGCCGATAATATCGGCAGGTCGATATTATCGGACATCTCCATCCAATCCAAAACTAATGTAAAGCATCACACAACAGAATAATAAGTGATTATTACATTTTAACAGAAAATAAGCAGATATTAACAGTAAATGAACAAGTAGATTAATAATTCATTTTGTACCACTTGTCCTTAATATTGTTGACAAAATAATAGGTGTATAAATGACACAATATGTTACTGCATATGTCAGCAGACTAAATTAGGAGCCTTTGTTTGTTTACTTACTACTAAAAGACAAGTTGTCTTGTATGTTCACTATTTTATTTAAGGACAACATGCAATAATAAAAATATGTTTAATGTACCCTGAGATTTTTTGTTCAAATAAAGCCAATAATGCAGTTTTTTGTGGTCCCCTTTACTTAGAAAAGTACCAAAATAATATTGGTATCGGTACCAAAATATTGGTATGGGGACAACACTACAACAATACATCCAACCTGGCAGAGGTAAGTGTTGTGCAATGTCAACACTCAGAGGACATTTTGTCATGGTGCACATTTCACATGGTGTTGCTAAAATGTTCCAGAAAAGCGTATTGTTTGTGTTGCTCGACTATGGCATTCAAAGGCTACTATATGAATATTGGCTTGTCTGCTATCAAAGGCGTTGTCTGAATATTTTAGCAGCAGCGAGTGGACACGGAGAATTAGCAATGATGAAGTGACAAGGATGTCTGTCAATTGAATGTTTGATGCCGGCTCACGGCGAATTAGAGGCCGCTGGCTGCGGAAAACAAACAGCCTTTGAAGCGCGTTATTATATGACATGCTGCATTCACTGCTGGAAGTGCGGATGAATTAATGAGACAGTAACAGACAAAAAAAAAAAAAAGCAGATCCAAAACTTCCACACAAAGAATTAGCATATGTGACTGAGACAGACCGCATGTGGGCCAGCACAACTTTTACTTTAAAGCTGCCGACATAACATTTATCCTGCCAATGTACAAACAAAATGCCGACACGTGAAGCAACAGTGGAGTGAAGAGGCCACGTGCAAGTCAAAAGTCCGAAACTACATATGTTACACTCAATTAGGGATGGAACGATACCAACATTTCATATCACGGTTATTGTGACCAAAATGATCACGTATTCATTCAAAAAGTACTTGTACACACAACACAGTATTTCGATTTTTTTCTCCAAATAACTCACATAAATAGACCCACTGTTAGAAGGCCCACTATTTTGCATGTTGTGTGTTCTCATGCTCGACTGATAAGAGGGTTTTGGCGAGCGTTGTGGCGTCCAACTCTGTTCAGCGATCCTTGAACGCACCGTAAAAATACCTTCATATTCCTTCGAGTATATATCATACTTGCCAACCTTGAGACCTCCGAATTCGGGAGATTTGGGGGGAGGGGAGCAGTATATTTATAGCTAGAATTCACTGAAATTCAAGTATTTCTTATATATATATATATATATATATATATATATATATATATATATATATATATATATATATATATATATATATATATATATACCTGTATATATATATATATATATATATATATATATATATATATATATATATATATATATATATATATATATATATATACACATATACATATATATATATATATATATATATATATACACATATACATGTATATCCATCCATCCATCCATTTTCTACCGCTTATTCCCTTCGGGGTCGCGGGGGGCGCTGGAGCCTATCTCATATATATACATATATATATAAATAAAATAAATACTTGACTTTCAGTGAATTCTAGCTATATATATATATATATATATATATATATATATATATATATATAGCTAGAATTCACTGAAAGTCAAGTATTTCTTATATATATATGTATATATATATATATATATATATATATATATATATACTGTATATATATATATACATATACATGTATATATATATATAGCTAGAATTCACTGAAAGTCAAGTATTTCTTATATATATATATATATATATATATATATATATATATATATATATATATATACATATATATATATATATACTGTATATATATATATACATATACATGTATATATATATATAGCTAGAATTCACTGAAATTCAAGTAATTCTTATATATATATATATATATATATATATATATATATATATATATATATATATATATATACATACATATACATGTATATATATATATATATATACATACACATATACATGTATATATATACACATATACATATATATATATATATATATATATAAATAAAATAAATACTTGACTTTCAGTGAATTCTAGCTATATATATATAGCTAGAATTCACTGAAAGTCAAGTATTTATTTTATATATATATATATACATACATACATGTATGTATATATATATATACATACATGTATATATATGTATATATATATATATATATACATACATGTATATATGTATATATATATATATACATACATGTATATATATGTATATATATATATACATACATGTATATATGTATATATATATATATATATACATATATATATATATACATATATATATACATACATACATGTATGTATATATATATATACATACATGTATATACATGTATATATATATATATATATATATATATATATATGTACACATACATGTATATATGTATATATATATATATACATATATATATACATATATATATATATACATACATGTGTATATATATACATATATATATATACATACATGTGTATGTATATACATATATATATATATACATACATGTGTATATATATACATATATATATATATATACATACATGTGTATATATATACATATATATATATGCATATATATATATATATATATATATATATATATATATATATATATATATATATATATATATATATATATATATATATATATATATATATATATATATATATATATATATATATATGTATTTTATTTAGGGATGTCCGATAATGGCTTTTTGCCGATATCCGATATTCCGATATTGTCCAACTCTTAATTACCGATACCGATATCAACCGATATCGATATCAACCTATACCGATATATACAGTCGTGGAATTAACACATTATTATGCCTAATTTGGACAACCAGGTATGGTGAAGATAAGGTCCTTTTTTAAAGAATTAATAAAATAAAATAAGATAAATAAATTAAAAACATTTTCTTGAATAAAAAAGAAAGTAAAACAATATAAAAACAGTTACATAGAAACTAGTAATTAATGAAAATTTGTAAAATTAAGTGTTAAAGGTTAGTACTATTAGTGGACCAGCAGCACGCACAATCATGTGTGCTTACGGACTGTATCCCTTGCAGACTGTATTGATATATATTGATATATAATGTAGGAAGCAGAATATTAATAACAGAAAGAAACAACCCTTTTGTGTGAATGAGTGTAAATGGGGGAGGGAGGTTTTTTGGGTTGGTGCACTAATTGTAAGTGTATCTTGTGTTTTTTATGTTCATTTAATAAAAATTTAAAAAAAACAACCGATAATTAAAAAAACGATACCGATAATTTCCGATATATACACACACATAACACTCCTCTACTCATTGTTGTATTTGAAAGTGCAATGCTTTGCAGCCAGTAGCACAGCCTTAGAAGGAGCACAGGTATGGGCAGCATTTGTGAAATTCAATTTGCAAGAAAGGAGTGAGTTTAGGGTTGAATTGTCCGTTGCTGAAGTTATTATCAATTGTGCTGAAATTGTATTTTTCTTTGTCTGTGCAAAGCTGGCAATCCAAAAGATTGCAAGCAAGTCTCGTATCAGTGTTTGTTTCCAGAATCGGCCTGCTGACTGCCAAGGCCGAACATGGAGTACCGTGACGCAGACAGAGCAGAGAGAAGGCGATACCACGACTGTCAGCACATTTGCATTTTTGTATAATCATATATTGTGTCTAACTGGAGCTGTCGAGATTACCCCCTTCCCTCAGCGACAGCTTCAGTGGTGTAACCAGGGACCTCCCAAATAAATAGAGGAAGCACTTTTAGAACGTAGCTTGGATCTATAATTAGAGTACAGCCCAAAAAACGTGTCTCCTCAATTGAGCCAAATGTAACTCTGTCTCTGCATGATTCCTTGCTTCTCGTCTGTTTAATAGATGTCATCAGTGCTTGAACCTGACAAACACCAATTTATCCAACCAAATGGTACCTGATGTTGTGTATTTGGGATCTGCATAGGTCCTGAAAATGTGAACTCAAACCATGGAGGCATGGCGGAGAATATGCCCGATTTGTGATGTTTTTTTCCAAGTGTGACGTCAGCGGATTATCCATTTAATGGTAGAAATGTACCTGAAGCGCCTTTGGAGTCCAACGCTGTAGTCGATAAGTTCTTTGTTTCCCGCTATCCTCTTGTTGTGGGGCAGACTGGCTCGTACATGCACATGCATCCTTCGCTGTTGCCATTTCTAGAAGAAGGTAGCGTATAGTTTGAACTTCATCCGTCAGTAGACTCAATATGGAAGCGCTACAAACTACTGTACAACAAAAATGGCGGGGAGAAGACGCTGTCAAAGTGGAGGCACGTAAGACAGTGGCTTGCAAACGTTCTGTAAAACAATCCATGCAACATTCTAAGCATCTCGCCATAATTCATAGTTTCGAGGCCCTCTAGCTGACAAGACTGTTGAGCTCTGGACTTAAACAATGTGTCTACAGATATATTTCCCCTCCAAATACACACAGTAGTGATTTTGGACTTTTTTCCTGACAAGTTTTAGGACAATTTGGAACGCCCACTTTCATCTCCACAATGTGTGTGACATCACCTACAGAAGACTGGAGGCAACTTCATGTTGTGTAGTATGTCTTTTGGTAGCATCTTCATCCACAATCATGTTATTTTCACACAGAATTTAAAGGAAAGATCAAATATGTCTGCCAGGTATATTGATGCCACTAAAGCAGGGGTATGTATGTACTGTATATGTACATATATATAAATATATCCATATATATATATATATATATATATATATATATATATATATATATATATATATATATATATATATATATATATATATATATATATATATATATATATATATATATATATATATATATACACACATATGCATATATGTACATGTATATATATATATATATATATATATATACACACATATGCATATATGTACATGTATATATATATATATATATATATATATATATATATATATATATATATATATATATATATATATATATATATATATATATATATATATATATATATATATATATATATATATATATATTCATATATATATACACTACCGTTCAAAAGTTTGGGGTCACATTGAAATGTCCTTATTTTTGAAGGAAAAGCACTGTACTTTTCAATGAAGATAACTTTAAACTAGTCTTAACTTGAAAGAAATACACTCTATACATTGCTAATGTGGTAAATGACTATTCTAGCTGCAAATGTCTGCTTTTTGGTGCAATATCTACATAGGTGTATAGAGGCCCATTTCCAGCAACTATCACTCCAGTGTTCTAATGGTACAATGTGTTTGCTCATTGGCTCAGAAGGCTAATTGATGATTAGAAAACCCTTGTGCAATCATGTTCACACATCTGAAAACACTTTAGCTCGTTACAGAAGCTACAAAACGGACCTTCCTTTGAGCAGATTGAGTTTCTGGAGCATCACATTTGTGGGGTCAATTAAACGCTCAAAATGGCCAGAAAAAGAGAACTTTCATCTGAAACTCGACAGTCTATTCTTGTTCTTAGAAATGAAGGCTATATTCCACAAAAGTTTGGGTGACCCCAAACTTTTGAACGGTAGTGTACATATATGCATATATATACATGTACATATATGCATATGTGTATATGTACATATATATATATATATATGTATAAGTATATATGTGTGTATATGTGTATATATATATGTATATGTATATATGTGTGTATATATATATGTATATGTGTATATATGTATATACCAGGGGTCAGCAACCTTTACCACTCAAAGAGCCATTTTGGCAAGTTTCACAAATTAAAGAAAGTAATGGGAGCCACAAAATTTTTTTTAAAATTTAAAATGAAAAACACTGCATACAAAGCTTAAACGCTTTGTGCTATGTTAACCAGGGGTCTCCGACACACGCACCGGCACGCACTTTAATGTGGAAATTTGATGTTAGTGCAGCCCGCGAGTTTTGAATGAATGGTGCTTGATAGCATCATGCTTGCCAACCCCCTCATTTTTCCCGGGAGACTCCCGAATATCAGAGCGTGATGACACTGCATTTGGCGCCCTCTACAGTCTGCCCTAACAGTGTACCTGCTCGACCACACGTAGAATGCAATTTCAGCTTGCTCATGTAAGTGACAGCAAGGCGTACTAACTCAGCAGCCACACATCTTACACTGACGGTACCAATACCCAGAATCCCATGCAGCCCTAACTCTTCCGCTCAACCAACGCACGGATAGGGGGGGGCGGGGGGGGGGGGGGGTTGATGTGTGGGGGGGGGATTTGGTGGTAGCGGGGGTGTATAATGTAGACCGGAAGAGTTAGGGCCGCATGGGATTCTGGGTAATGGTTGTGTTGTGTTTATGTTGTGTTACGGTGGGATGTTCTCCAGAAATGTGTTTTTCATTCTTTTTTGGTGTGGGTTCACAGTGTGGCGCATATTTGTAACGTAACAATGTTAAAGTTGTTTGATACGGCTACCGTCAGTGTAAGCTGTGTGGCTGATGAGTAAGTATGCTTTGCTGTCTCCTGTGTGTGCAAGTAATAACAACATGCAACATGTGGCTGGACTGGCACGCTGTATGTAAATGCTATAGAGGACAATTACTGCAGTGCAATTAAGGCACGCCCTTTATTTAGTAATTAGAGTGTAAATAGGATTATTTTTCCCCTGGGAGTAATCTATGAGGGACACTGAGATCCATAAATCTCCTAGGAAAATCGGGGGGGTCGGCATGTATGTAGCTGAGCCGCATCAGAGTGGCCAAGGAGCCGCATGCGGCTCCGGAGCCGCGGGTTGCCGACCCCTGGTATATACTGTACATACTGTATGTATATGTATATCCAGACCCACACCTCCCGCCACCTGAACAGTTTTTTCCCCTCGGCCATCAGGCAAATGAACAATAACTCCTAACAGCAGCTCCTTGAATTCCTTGAATCCCTTCTAAGTCTATCTGATAGCTCAGTCACAGCTCTTTTTATACCAAATATGTGTTATATGTGTTTTATGTCGCACGTTTGCACCAAGAAAAATTCCTAGTTTGTGAACCCGTTCTCAAACAATGGCAATAAAACTATTCTGATTCTGATTCTGATATGAGCCTTCATTGTTCTTTAAAAAAATTGCAAAAGATGTCCAGAATACTGTGGAATTATGAAATGAAAACAGAGCTTTTTGTATAGGATTCTACGGGGTACCATAACTTCCGTTACTCGGACTTCGTCACACGCATACGTCATCATACCGCGACGTTTCAGCCGGATATTTCCCGGGAAGTTTTAAATGTCACTTTATAAGTTAACCCGGCCGTATTGGCATGTGTTGCAATGTTAAGATTTCATCATTGATACATAAACTATCAGACTGCGTGGTCGCTAGTAGTGGCTTTCAGTAGGCCTTTAAAGGTAAATTGAGCAAATTGGCTATTTCTGGCAATTTATTTAAGTGTGTATCAAACTGGTAGCCCTTCGCATTAATCAGTACCCAAGAAGTAGCTCTTGGTTTCAAAAATGTTGGTGACCCCTGGTGTGGAAGGAGCCTAAGTTGAGCCCAGGGACCAAAGACAATGAAATGGTGTTTTCTTCTGGCAAATGGTTCCCGTCTGGAAACACCTGCCCCCTCGCTAGTGGTGTGACCTAGCGGGGGGGCCACACCTGTACGCCATTTGGCAGGCAGGGTTCCCAGCGTGGGCTGAGTGACAGCTGCACTTCAAAGTCTCGCGGCCATCATGTGTTTTGTCAGTTGAAGGTGCGGAAAGACAAGCGCTCAGAGAGAGAATACGTCCAATTTGGATGATTGGCCTTGAAACGCTAGCCCAAAGCTTTTCCTTGAAAGTGACCCGAGGCCCGCCGGTCTAATGTCAAATCCTCCCGCCATGTTTGCGTTGTGTCACATGTGGTGACTGGCAGAAATGGTCTAAGTGCTCCGGCGTGTCAGAGCTGTCCGTCACTTCAGCCTCTCCAAATATTTGCCCTGAATGGCGGCGGACAAACTACTTTCATTGATGGACTTGTCACTTTGCGAGGGAGAATATTACACCTCCTGGAGAAGAACACACACAAAAGACGACTGACATGTGTTCCTGCTTTTTTTGGCAGAGGGAAAATGAGAGAGGCGTACTTGTTCGCTCTTTGATACTTGCCTTTTTTTGCTACAAATTCGGAGACTATGAGCTTTTCTTGTCACGTCTCATTGAAGCTGAAGTTAACCTGAATGTGACACTGCCAAAATACGTTCCTCGCGAGGAAAAGTGCTCTTTAAGAGTTGGACACGCATACATATTCTCTCATGTGCACACTTAAAATGAAACTACTGAGGAGCGCCAGTGGGAAGCCGTGGTTCTGCTGAGAGGCGGTTAGCATCAAGCTAGCGCACACACTGCACACTAAATACCCAGCATGAAAGGATGCTAGCGCAAAAAAAAAAATCATTGAATTCACGCACGTTTGATGCTTTTTTTGCTGAGAATATTCCACCTATTTGAATATTATATTGAACAGGAGGTGGTGGCAAAGCACGCTTTATCAAACTGGGAGCCGGGAACCTAAAGTTGTCACAAGTTTTATGAGAAAGAAACTGAGTATGTGGTAGGATTTTATTCCAGTCAGTGTGTATATTGTACATATTACATATTGTTATGAAGGTGTCTGTTACTACATTATATATATACTTGCAGTGTGTATATTGTACATATTACATATTGTTATGAAAGTGTCTGTTACTACATTATATATATACTTGCAGTGTGTATATTGTACATATTACATATTGTTATGAAGGTGTCTGTTACTACATTATAAATATACTTGCAGTGTGTATATTGTACATATTACATATTGTTATGAAGGTGTCTGTTACTACATTATATATATACTTGCAGTGTGTATATTGTACATATTACATATTGTTATGAAGGTGACTGTTACTACATTATATACTTGCAGTGTGTATATTGTACATATTACATATTGTTATGAAGGTGACTGTTACTACATTATATATATACTTGCAGTGTGTATATTGTACATATTACATATTGTTATGAAGGTGACTGTTACTACATTATATATATACTTGCAGTGTGTATATTGTACATATTACATATTGTTATGAAGGTGTCTGCTACTACATTATATATATATACTTGCAGTGTGTATATTGTACATATTACATATTGTTATGAAGGTGACTGTTACTACATTATATACTTGCAGTGTGTATATTGTACATATTACATATTGTTATGAAGGTGTCTGTTACTACATTATACATATACTTGCAGTGTGTATATTGTACATATTACATATTGTTATGAAGGTGTCTGTTACCACATTATATATATACTTGCAGTGTGTATATTGTACATATTACATATTGTTATGAAAGTGTCTGTTACTACATTATATATATACTTGTAGTGTATATATTGTACATATTACATATTGTTATGAAGGTGTCTGTTACTACATTATAAATATACTTGCAGTGTGTATATTGTACATATTACATATTGTTATGAAGGTGTCTGTTACTACATTATATATATACTTGCAGTGTGTATATTGTACATATTACATATTGTTATGAAAGTGTCTGTTACTACATTATATATATACTTGTAGTGTATATATTGTACATATTACATATTGTTATGAAGGTGTCTGTTACTACATTATATATATACTCGCAGTGTGTATATTGTACATATTACTTATTGTTATGAAGGTGTCTGTTACTACATTATATATATACTTGCAGTGTGTATATTGTACATATTACATATTGTTATGAAAGTGTCTGTTACTACATTATATATATACTTGCAGTGTGTATATTGTACATATTACATATTGTTATGAAGGTGTCTGTTACTACATTATAAATATACTTGCAGTGTGTATATTGTACATATTACATATTGTTATGAAGGTGTCTGTTACTACATTATATATATACTTGCAGTGTGTATATTGTACATATTACATATTGTTATGAAGGTGACTGTTACTACATTATATACTTGCAGTGTGTATATTGTACATATTACATATTGTTATGAAGGTGACTGTTACTACATTATATATATACTTGCAGTGTGTATATTGTACATATTACATATTGTTATGAAGGTGACTGTTACTACATTATATATATACTTGCAGTGTGTATATTGTACATATTACATATTGTTATGAAGGTGTCTGCTACTACATTATATATATATACTTGCAGTGTGTATATTGTACATATTACATATTGTTATGAAGGTGACTGTTACTACATTATATATATATACTTGCAGTGTGTATATTGTACATATTACATATTGTTATGAAGGTGTCTGTTACTACATTATACATATACTTGCAGTGTGTATATTGTACATATTACATATTGTTATGAAGGTGTCTGTTACCACATTATATATATACTTGCAGTGTGTATATTGTACATATTACATATTGTTATGAAAGTGTCTGTTACTACATTATATATATACTTGTAGTGTATATATTGTACATATTACATATTGTTATGAAGGTGTCTGTTACTACATTATAAATATACTTGCAGTGTGTATATTGTACATATTACATATTGTTATGAAGGTGTCTGTTACTACATTATATATATACTTGCAGTGTGTATATTGTACATATTACATATTGTTATGAAGGTGTCTGTTACCACATTATATATATACTTGCAGTGTGTATATTGTACATATTACATATTGTTATGAAGGTGTCTGTTACTACATTATACATATACTTGCAGTGTGTATATTGTACATATTACATATTGTTATGAAGGTGTCTGTTACCACATTATATATATACTTGCAGTGTGTATATTGTACATATTACATATTGTTATGAAGGTGTCTGTTACTACATTATATATATACTTGCAGTGTGTATATTGTACATATTACATATTGTTATGAAAGTGTCTGTTACTACATTATATATATACTTGCAGTGTGTATATTGTACATATTACATATTGTTATGAAAGTGTCTGTTACTACATTATATATATACTTGCAGTGTGTATATTGTACATATTACATATTGTTATGAAGGTGTCTGTTACTACATTATAAATATACTTGCAGTGTGTATATTGTACATATTACATATTGTTATGAAGGTGTCTGTTACTACATTATATATATACTTGCAGTGTGTATATTGTACATATTACATATTGTTATGAAGGTGACTGTTACTACATTATATACTTGCAGTGTGTATATTGTACATATTACATATTGTTATGAAGGTGACTGTTACTACATTATATATATACTTGCAGTGTGTATATTGTACATATTACATATTGTTATGAAGGTGACTGTTACTACATTATATATATACTTGCAGTGTGTATATTGTACATATTACATATTGTTATGAAGGTGTCTGCTACTACATTATATATATATACTTGCAGTGTGTATATTGTACATATTACATATTGTTATGAAGGTGACTGTTACTACATTATATATATATACTTGCAGTGTGTATATTGTACATATTACATATTGTTATGAAGGTGTCTGTTACTACATTATACATATACTTGCAGTGTGTATATTGTACATATTACATATTGTTATGAAGGTGTCTGTTACCACATTATATATATACTTGCAGTGTGTATATTGTACATATTACATATTGTTATGAAAGTGTCTGTTACTACATTATATATATACTTGTAGTGTATATATTGTACATATTACATATGGTTATGAAGGTGTCTGTTACTACATTATAAATATACTTGCAGTGTGTATATTGTACATATTACATATTGTTATGAAGGTGTCTGTTACTACATTATATATATACTTGCAGTGTGTATATTGTACATATTACATATTGTTATGAAGGTGTCTGTTACTACATTATATATATACTTGCAGTGTGTATATTGTACATATTACATATTGTTATGAAAGTGTCTGTTACTACATTATATATATACTTGTAGTGTATATATTGTACATATTACATATTGTTATGAAGGTGTCTGTTACTACATTATAAATATACTTGCAGTGTGTATATTGTACATATTACATATTGTTATGAAGGTGTCTGTTACTACATTATATATATACTTGCAGTGTGTATATTGTACATATTACATATTGTTATGAAAGTGTCTGTTACTACATTATATATATACTTGCAGTGTGTATATTATACATATTACATATTGTTATGAAGGTGTCTGTTACTACATTATATATATACTTGCAGTGTGTATATTGTACATATTACATATTGTTATGAAGGTGTCTGTTACTACATTATATATATACTTGCAGTGTGTATATTGTACATATTACATATTGTTATGAAAGTGTCTGTTACTACATTATATATATACTTGCAGTGTGTATATTGTACATATTACATATTGTTATGAAGGTGTCTGTTACTACATTATATATATACTTGCAGTGTGTATATTGTACATATTACATATTGTTATGAAGGTGTCTGTTACTACATTATATATATACTTGCAGTGTGTATATTGTACATATTACATATTGTTATGAAGGTGTCTGTTACTACATTATATATATACTTGCAGTGTGTATATTGTACATATTACATATTGTTATGAAGGTGTCTGTTACTACATTATATATATACTTGCAGTGTGTATATTGTACATATTACATATTGTTATGAAGGTGTCTGTTACTACATTATATATATATATATATATATATATATATATATATATATATATATATATATATATATATATATATATATATATATATATATATATATATATAGATACTTGCAGTGTGTATATTGTACATATTACATATTGTTATGAAGGTGACTGTTACTACATTATATATATACTTGCAGTGTGTATATTGTACATATTACATATTGTTATGAAAGTGTCTGTTACTACATTATATATATACTTGGTGTGTATATTGTACATATTGTTATGAAGGTGTCTGTTACTACATTATATATATACTTGCAGTGTGTATATTGTACATATTACATATTGTTATGAAAGTGTCTGTTACTACATTATATAAATACTTGCAGTGTGTATATTGTACATATTACATATTGTTATGAAAGTGTCTGTTACTACATTATATATACTTGCAGTGTGTATATTGTACATATTACATATTGTTATGAAGGTGTCTGTTACTACATTATATATATACTTGCAGTGTGTATATTGTACATATTACATATTGTTATGAAGGTGTCTGTTACTACATTATATATATACTTGTAGTGTGTATATTGTACATATTACATATTGTTATGAAGGTGTCTGTTACTTTACTATATATATATACTTGTAGTCTGTATATAAAAAGTTGATGGAGGGTTTTGAAGTTGTTTTAGAGGCATTTTTATTATATTTAAAATCCTTAAAAAAAAGGACACCTGTGTTCTTGTCTCTCATAATAATTGTGAACGATAAGCAAAATTCCAGTTCCCCTTTGAAATGCTGGTTACTGTACTTTTATTAAAAATTGCTTGCATGTGCGAGCAGAAGATGTGTCTTCCTGTTTTTTCCAACCTAAAGTGTCGGTTGTACTTTATTCAAATAAGATGTGAATGCAATGGCCGTTAATTGTCGATTGTTTGTATCCATAATTCATGTACAGTCGTGGTCAAAAGTTGACATACACTTGTAAAGAACATCATGTCATGGCTGTCTGGAGTTTACAATCATTTTTACAACTCTTATATTTTTTGTGACAGAGTGATTGGAGCACATACTTGTTCACACCTGGGCATTCTGCGGCCCGCGGGCCACATCCGGCCCTTTGTGCGTCCCAGTCCGGCCCGCGTGAGGCCAATTATAAATTACAAAATACATTTTAAAAAGTATCTATGTCGAGTGTGCAATACAACGCTGCTGCTTTTGTTTTGAAAAGCGTTATTTGTATTACTTCCGTGTGGACGTATGCGTGTGAGTGAATGTGAACAACTGCAATCACAAATGACAAAATAAAGTTGAAAAAACATCTATGTCGTGCGCGCAATACAACTGTGCTGCTTTTATTTTGAAAAGTATTATTTATGGGCGTGTGTCCGTGTGTAACCTGCGAGTGAAGGTGCACATGCAGCGACAAGTGATGCACGGTCTACACCCGAGACGCTAAAAAGAGAAAAGTTGATGAGGAATGGCGTGTTTTCAACAAGACATGGACTGCCGAGCAACGTTCCCTCTAAGGTGCGCGCCTGCGCAATTGCGCACTGCTCAAGCGTCCTCTGCGCACAGCAAATATATGCCGTGCACCAAATCAAATCCCATCTGAATTCTAAACAAAATAAACACATTTATTCTGTGTAATTTTGCAATGCAACTTTGAGTGACAGTGACAACAAGCGGCCCTAACGGTGTTCGTCAACACGTTCAATTGAACACCGTTCAATTATTGTAACGTCTATCGAGATGCTTCGAGGACAGGAATTATATCGATCAAAACTGTTTATATTCGGACATAACCACACCAAAAACATGAGTAAAACAATTCTATCTGGAAAAACTAGTCATTTTCTGCCGTACAAACCAGGCCAAAACCAACTTGTCATCTATCACCAACACGCATACCACTAAACCACTGGTGCGTTTATGGCCACACAAAAAGTCGGACAACTCAAACACCACACAAAGTTACACTATGACTCCTCAGCATACGTGTGCTTATTTTACTGTCATTTATTATTAATGTTAATTTATTTATATTAGTCATGGAATGCTGTTACACACACTATGTTGAAGTATTACTATTATTATTAATTATTATTATTATTTATCTTACGGTATATATAAAAAATAATATTGAGCAAAATTTAATTGAAATATTGTCGATGTGGCCCTCCAGCAGTGCTCGGGTTGCTCATGCGGCCCCCGGTAAAAATTAATTGCCCACCCCTGTACTTGTTGGTCACAAAAAACATTGATGAAGTTTGAAACTGTGAGCAAATGTGCTGGGTCAAAAGTATACATACAGCAATGTTAATATTTGCTTCCTTGACAAGTTTACCTGCAATAAGGCACTTTTGGTAGCCATCCACAAGCTTCTGCTTGAATTTTTGACCACTCCTCTTGACAAAATTGCTGCTAAATTTGTTGGTTTTCTGACATGGACTTGTTTCTTCAGCATTGTCCACACGTTTAAGTCAGGACTTTGGGAAGGTTATTCTAAAACCTTCATTCTAGCCTGATTTAGCCATTCCTTTACCACTTTTAACATGTGTTTGGGGTCATTGTCCTGTTGGAACACCCAACTGCGCCCAAGACCCAACCTCCGGGCTGATGGTTTTATGTTGTCCTGAAGAATTTGGAGGTAATCCTCCTTTTTCATTGTCCCATTTACTCTCTGTAAAGCACCAGGCCCAGAGCATAATACTACCACCACCATGCTTGACGGTAAGTATTAGGGCTGGGAATCTTTGGGTGTCCCACGATTCGATTCAAAATCGATTCTTGGGGTCACGATTCGATTCAGAATCGATTTTTTTTTCAATTCAACACGATTCTCGATAAAAAAACGATTTTTATTTTAATTTAAAAAATTTTTTTTTTTTTTTTTATGAAAATACAATACAATAATGCAATACAATTTCAAAACAAAACCCGACCCAGCAACATTCAGAGTAGCAATAAACAGAGCAATTGAGAGCACACAAACATGACACGGAACAATCTAAAAGTAGTGAGACAAAAATGAATATTACCAACAACAGTATCAATATTAGTAACAATTTCAACATAGCAGTGATTAAAAATCCCTCATTGATATTATCATTACAAACATTAATAAATAAAAAAATACAAAAAATGAACAATAGTGTCACAGTTGCTTACACTTGCATCGCATCTCATAAACTAAATGTCTAATGATAATGTCAATGAGGGATTTTTAATCACTGCTATGTTGAAATTGTAACTAATATTGATACTGTTGTTGATAATATTCATTTTTGTTTCACTACTTTTGGTTTGTTCTGTGTGGTGTTTGTGTCTCCTCTCAATTGCTCTGTTTATTGCAGTTCTGAGTGTTGCTGGGCCGGGTTTGGTTTTGGAATTGGATTGCATTGTTATGGTATTGCTGTGTATTGTTTTGTTGGATTGATTAATAAAAATTAAAAAAAATAAATAAAAAAAAAATTTTTAAATTGATTTTTTAAAAATGAGAATCGATTCTGAATCGCACAACTTTAGAATCGCGATTCGAATTCGAATCGATTTTTTCCCACACCCCTAGTAGGTATGGTGTTGCAAACATTAATTAAAAAAAAAAATTAAAAAAATGAACAATAGTGTCACAGTGGCTTACACTTGCATCACATCTCATAAACTAAATGTCTAAAGATAATGTCAATGAGGGATTTTTAATCACTGCTATGTTGAAATTGTAACTAATATTGATACTGTTGTTGATAATATTCATTTTTGTTTCACTACTTTTAGATTGTTCTGTGTGGTGTTTGTGTCTCCTCTCAATTGCTCTGTTTATTGCAGTTCTGAGTGTTGCTGGGTCGGGTTTGCTTTTGGAATTGGATTGCATTGTTATGGTATTGCTGTGTATTGTTTTGTTGGATTGATTAATAAAAATTAAAAAAAAAAAAAAAAAAAAAAATTTATAAAAAAAATAATTTTAAAAAAAATCGATTTTTTAAAAATGAGAATCGATTCTGAATCGCACAACGTGAGAATCGCGATTCGAATTCGAATCGATTTTTTCCCACACCACTAGTAGGTATGGTGTTCCTGGGATTAAAGACCTCCAAACATATTGCTGGGTATTGTGGCCAAACAGCTCCATTTTAGTTTCACCTGACATCACATGGACAAAGATAAGACCTTCTGGAGGAAAGTTCTGTGGTCAGATTGAATCGATTTCAACTCACTGAATCCTTTCGTATTATATTGTTCTAATACAAATAATATCGTCCCTAAATTGTATTGGCAACCACAAATATCGAATCGGTCTCACTGCAAAAAGTCAGTGTTCAAAAACAAGAAAAAAAAAAAATACAAAAATGAGGGGTATTTTACTTGAACTAAGCAAAATTATCTGCCAATAGAACAAGAAAATTTGGCTTGTCAAGACTTTCCAAAATAAGTAAAATTAGCTAACATCAATGAAGCCAAAAATAGCTTAAAATAAGTATATTCTCACTAATAACAAGTGCACTTTTCTTGGTAGAAAAAAAAATGAGACCTTTCTGCTCAATATGTTGAAAAATATTCTTAAATGAAGTAAATGCTAGTGCCATTATCTTGACATAATGATATGCACTCGGCATTACATTTCTTGAAACCAGCAAACTTGTACTAAAAACTAGGGATGTCCGATAATGGCTTTTTGCCGATATCCGATATTCCAATATTGTCCAACTCTTTAATTACCGATACCGATATCAACTGATACCGATACTGATATATACAGTTGTGGAATTAACACATTACTATGCCTAATTTGGACAACCAGGTATGGTGAAGATAAGGTCCTTTTTTTTTTAAATTAATAAAATAAAATAAGATAAATAAATTAAAAACATTTTCTTGAATAAAAAAGAAAGTAAAACAATATAAAATCAGTTACATAGAAACTAGTAATTAATGAAAATGAGTCAAATTAAGTGTTAAAGACAATCAGTGGTACTTTAACTTTAACTTAACTTAAAGGTTAGTACTATTAGTGGAGCAGCAGCACGCACAATCATGTGTGCTTACGGACTGTATCCCTTGCAGACTGTATTGATATATATTGATACATAATGTAGGAAGCAGAATATTAACAACAGAAAGAAACAACCCTTTTGTGTGAATGAGTGTAAATGGGGGAGGGAGGTTTTTTGGCTTGGTGCACTAATTGTAAGTGTATCTTGTGTTTTCTATGTGGATTTAATAAAAAAATAAAAATTAAATTAAAAAAATAATAATAAAAAAATAAAAAAATAAAAAACGATACTGATAATAAAAAAACCGATACCGATCATTTTCGATATTACATTTTAACTCATTTATCGGCCGATAATATCGGCAGACCGATATTATCGGACATCTCTAATATAAATGCAACACTTTTGTTTTTGCTCTCATTTTTCATGAGTTGAATTCAAAGATCTAAAACTTTTATGGCTTTTATCAAATACATTTCCCCCCAAAAAATGCGACTTATACTCCAGTGCGACTTATATATGTTTTTTTCCTTCTTTATTATGCATTTTCGGCCGGAGCGACTTATACTCCGGAGCGACTTATACTCCGGAGCGACTTATACTCTGAAAAATACGGTACTCAATATAGGTCATCAAATCTCAGCAACAAGCTGTAATATCTTACTGAGATCATTTAGGACCAAAACATTTAAAACAAGTAAAACACTCTAACATAAAATCTGCTTAGTGAGAAGAATGATCTTATCAGACAGAAAATAATCAAATATCAGCCTTATTTGAGATATTTCATCTTACTTAGATTGCACTTTTTGCAGTGAAAGCACTTATTCATCAATATGTAACGATGTGAAAATGTCATATCACGGTTATTGTGACCTGAATTACCATAGTTATCATTATTGCGGTATTTTTTAAAGTGCTCAAAAAGTAAATATACACACTTAATTTTTCTAACCAAATGTTATTTAAAAATAAAAGGTGTCAAGTTTTAGGAGAAAAAAACTAAGTATGTTGTGTTTTTTTTTACCATTAGTTTATATATGCCATATGTTGATGTATTTTCAGCATGTTAGGAATTAAATTGTTAGCCAAAACCCACAAACTCTTTTTACGTTAGCATATTAGCTAGCTATTACAAACTGAAAGCTACAAAGCACTTATTCATCGATATGTTACGATGTGGAAATTTCATATCTCGACAAGAATTACAACAGTTATTATTGCGGTATTTTTTAAAGTGCTCAAAAACTAATTATACACAGTGAATTAATTTAACCAAATTTTATTTAAAAAAAATAATAATAAATAATAAATAAAAATAAAAGGTGTCACAAGTTTTATGAGAAATAAACTAAGCATGTTGTGTTTTTTTTAGTTTATATACGCTATATGTTGATGTATTTCAGCATGTTTACAATTAAATTGTTAGCTAAAATCCTAAAACTGTTTTCACATTAGCATATTAGCTAGCTATCACAAAGTGAAAGCTACAAATAAATCGCACTTATTCATCAATATTATGTAAAATCATCACGATTATCATTATTATCGCGGGCATTTTTAATGTACTCAAAAAGTATATAAATTAGGGATGTCCGATAATGGCTTTTTGCCGATATCCGATATGCCGATATTGTCCAACTCTTTAATTACCGATACCGATATCAACCGATACCGATATCAACCGATATATACAGTCGTGGAATTAACACATTATTATGCCTAATTTGGACAACCAGGTATGGTGAAGATAAGGTACTTTTTAAAAAAATTAATCAAATAAAATAAGATAAATAAGTAAAACAATATAAAAACAGTTACATAGAAACTAGTAATTAATGAAAATTTCTAAAATTAAGTGTTAAAGGTTAGTACTATTAGTGGAGCAGCAGCACGCACAATCATGTGTGCTTACGGACTGTATCCCTTGCAGACTGTATTGATATATATTGATATATAATGTAGGAACCAGAATATTAATAACAGAAAGAAACAACCCTTTTGTGTGAATGATTGTAAATGGGGGAGGGAGGTTTATTGGCTTGGTGCACTAATTGTAAGTGTATCTTGTGTTTTTTATGTGGATTTAAAAAAAAAAAAAAAAAGAAAAAAAAAAAGATACTGATAATAAAAAAAACGATACCGATAATTTCCGATATTACATTTTAACGCATTTATCGGCCGATAATATCGGCAGACCGATATTATCGGACATCTCTAATATAAATGCAACACTTTTGTTTTTGCTCTCATTTTTCATGAGTTGAATTCAAAGATCTAAAACTTTTATGGCTTTTATCAAATACATTTCCCCCCAAAAAATGCAACTTATACTCCAGTGCGACTTATATATGTTTTTTTCCTTCTTTATTATGCATTTTCGGCCGGCGCGACTTATACTCCGGAGCGACTTATACTCCGAAAAATACGGTACTCAATATAGGTCATCAAATCTCAGCAACAAGCTGTAATATCTTACTGAGATCATTTAGGACCAAAACACTTAAAACAAGTAAAACACTCTAACATAAAATCTGCTTAGGGAGAAGAATGATCTTATCAGACAGAAAATAATCAAATATCAGCCTTATTTGAGATATTTCATCTTACTTAGATTGCACTTTTTGCAGTGAAAGCACTTATTCATCAATATGTAACGATGTGAAAATGTCATATCACGGTTATTGTGACCTGAATTACCATAGTTATCATTTTTGCGGTATTTTTTAAAGTGCTCAAAAAGTAAATATACACACTTAATTTTTTTAACCAAATGTTATTTAAAAATAAAAGGTGTCAAGTTTTAGGAGAAAAAAACTAAGTATGTTGTGCTTTTTTTTACCATTAGTTTATATATGCCATATGTTGATGTATTTTCAGCATGTTAGGAATTAAATTGTTAGCCGAAACCCACAAACTCTTTTTACGTTAGCATATTAGCTAGCTATTACAAACTGAAAGCTACAAAGCACTTATTCATCAATATGTTACGATGTGGAAATTTCATATCTCGGTTATTTTGACAAGAATTACCACAGTTATTATTGCGGTAATTTTTAAAGTGCTCAAAAACTAATTATACACAGTGAATTAATTTAACCAAATTTTATTTTAAATAAATAATAATAAATAAGAAATAAAAATAAAAGGTGTCACAAGTTTTATGAGAAATAAACTAAGCATGTTGTGTTTTTTTTTAGTTTATATACGCTATATGTTGATGTATTTCAGCATGTTTACAATTAAATTGTTAGCTAAAATCCTAAAACTGTTTTCACGTTAGCATATTAGCTAGCTTTCACAAAGTGAAAGCTACAAATAAATCGCACTTATTCATCAATATTATGTAAAATCATCACGATTATCATTATTATCGCGGGCATTTTTAATGTGCTCAAAAAGTATAATTAGGGATGTCCGATAATGGCTTTTTGCCGATATCCGATATGCCGATATTGTCCAAATCTTTAATTACCGATACCAATATCAACCGATATATACAGTCGTGGAATTAACACATTATCATGCCTAATTTGGACAATCATGTATGGTGAAGATAAGGTACTTTTTAAAAAAATGAATCAAATAAAATAAGATAAATAAATTAAAAACATTTTCTTGAATAAAAAAGAAAGCAAAACAATATAAAAACAGTTACATAGAAACTAGTAATGAATGAAAATGAGTAAAATTAAGTGTTAAAGGTTAGTACTATTAGTGGACCAGCAGCACGCACAATCGTGTGTGCTTACGGACTGTATCCCTTGCAGACTGTATTGATATATATTGATATATAATGTAGGAAGCAGAATATTAATAACAGAAAGAAACAACCCTTTTGTGTGAATGAGTGTAAATGGGGGAGGGAGGTTTTTTGGCTTGGTGCTCTAATTGTAAGTGTATCTTGTGTTTTTTATGTGGATTTAATAAAAAAAAAAAAAAAAACATTTTTTAAAAATAAAAAAATAAAAAATAAAATAAATAAAAAACGATACTGATAATAAAAAACCCAATACCGATCATTTCCGATATTACATTTTAACGCATTTATCGGCCGATAATATCGGCAGACCGATATTATCGGACATCTCTAATATAAATGCAACACTTTTGTTTTTGCTCTCATTTTTCATGAGTTGAATTCAAAGATCTAAAACTTTTATGGCTTTTATCAAATACATTTCCCCCCAAAAATGCGACTTATACTCCAGTGCGACTTATATATGTTTTTTTCCTTCTTTATTATGCATTTTCGGCCGGCGCGACTTATACTCCGAAAAATACGGTACTCTATATAGGTCATCAAATCTCAGCAACAAGCTGTAATATCTTACTGAGATCATTTAGGACCAAAAGACTTAAAACAAGTAAAACACTCTAACATAAAATCTGCTTAGTGAGAAGAATTATCTTATCAGACAGAAAATAATCAAATATCAGCCTTATTTGAGATATTTCATCTTACTTAGATTTCAGTTTTTGCCGTGCTGAAAATGGATGGTTACACCCCTACTAATGTTGTTATTTGGAGGGCCCTCATGACAAGGTTTGCTTTGGGCCCCCAGATGACTTTTTGTGACCAAAAGGTTGGTGGTTGTTAGCATGTGTTTTGTTACGTCCCTACAAAGCAATATAAGAGAGTACTGTACATTTCTCCGAGACTGACAGGCGCAGCAGGTTTATGAGTCCAAAAAAAAAAAAAAATGGTGTCAAGTTTTATTATTGCTCCCCGGCTCTGTCCAAGCGTGCGCTACAATGAACAGTTTGACTTGTGCTGGTCACCCCGGGCTGCCCTTCTTACTTCATCTTCCTGTCCAAACACAAGCAAATCCAAATAACCATTAAACGGGTGTCAAATATGTTTTCCAAATCTACTAAAAAAGGTTATCGTTGTTACACGCGCTACAAGCGCTTATATGGGAATCAATGTTAACTTTGTTGGCCGGGGGACATTTTACGGCCCTTTCCGAAGGTAAGGTGGCCCCGGACTCTAAAAACGTGCGTGCTGTTTTCACAAGGCGCTGCTCAGTGTGCGGGGACACACACACACACACACACACACACACACACACACACACACACACACACACACACACACACACACACACACACACACACACACACACACACACACACACACACACACAGACACACACACACACACACACCTATCGGAGGCATAAATAACACTCTGTATTTTGCTTCTGAGGCTTTGACACACATGGAGATGATGTATTGTTAGTGTTACACTGCAAAAAGTGCAATCTAAGTAAGATGAAATATCTCAAATAAGGCTGATATTTGATTATTTCCTGTCTGATAAGATCATTCTTCTCACTAAGCAGATTTTATGTTAGAGTGTTTTACTTGTTTTAAGGGTTTTGGTTAGGGATGTCCGATAATATCGGCCTGCCGATATTATCGGCCGATAAATGCATTAAAATGTAATATCGGAAATTATCGGTATCGTTTTTTTTATTATCTGTATCGTATTTTTTTTTTTTGTTTTTTTTTAAATTAAATCAACATAAAAAACACAAGATACACTTACAATTAATGCACCAACCCAAAAAACCTCCCTCCTCATTCACACAAAAGGGTTGTTTCTTTCTGTTATCAATATTCTGCTTCCTACATTATATATCAATATATATCAATACAGTCTGCAAGGGATACAGTCCGTAAGCACACATGATTGTGCGTGCTGCTGCTCCACTAATAGTACTAACCTTTAACACTTAATGTTACTCATTTTCATTAATTACTAGTTTCTATGTAACTGTTTTTATATTGTTTTACTTTCTTTTTTATTCAAGAAAATGTTTTTAATTTATTTATCTTATTTTATTTTATAATTTAAAAAAAAAGTACCTTATCTTCACCATACCTGGTTGTCCAAATTAGACATAATAATGTGTTAATTCCACAACTGTATATATCGGTTGATATCGGTATCGGTTGATATCGGTATCTGTAATTAAAGAGTTGGACAATATCGGAATATCGGATATCGGCAAAAAGCCATTATCGGACATCCCTAATTTTGGTCCTAAATGATCTCAGTAAGATATTACAGCTTGTTGCTGAGATTTGATGAGCTATATTGAGTAAAACATGCTTGAAACTAGAATATCAACTGTTGCAAAGCTGTGTCATCAACACTCACAAGTAGGGATGTCCGATAATGGCTTTTTGCCGATATCCGATATTGTCCAACTCTTTAATTACCGATACCGATATCAACCGATACCGATATATACAGTCGTGGAATTAACACATTATTACGCCTAATTTGGACAACCAGGTATGGTGAAGATAAGGTACTTTTTTAAAAAATTAATCAAATAAAATAAGATAAATAAATTAAAAAAATTTTCTTGAATAAAAAACAAAGTAAAACAATATAAAAACAGTTACATAGAAACTAGTAATTAATGAAAATGAGTAAAATTAACTGTTAAAGGTTAGTACTATTAGTGGAGCAGCAGCACACACAATCATGTGTGCTTACGGACTGTATCCCTTGCAGACTGTATTGATATACACTACCGTTCAAAAGTTTGGGGTCACCCAAACAATTTTGTGGAATAGCCTTCATTTCTAAGAACAAGAATAGACTGTCGAGTTTCAGATGAAAAGTTCTTGTTTTCTGGCCATTTTGAGCGTTTAATTGACCCCACAAATGTGATGCTCCAGAAACTCAATCTGCTCAAAGGAAGGTCAGTTTTGTAGCTTCTGTAACGAGCTAAACTGTTTTCAGATGTGTGAACATGATTGCACAAGGGTTTTCTAATCATCAATTAGCCTTCTGAGCCAATGAGCAAACACATTGTACCATTAGAACACTGGAGTGATAGTTGCTGGAAATGGGCCTCTATACACCTATGTAGATATTGCACCAAAAAGCAGACATTTGCAGCTAGAATAGTCATTTACCACATTAGCAATGTATAGAGTGTATTTCTTTAAAGTTAAGACTAGTTTAAAGTGCTTTTCCTTCAAAAATAAGGACATTTCAATGTGACCCCAAACTTTTGAACGGTAGTATATATATATATTGATATATAATGTAGGAAGCAGAATATTGATAACAGAAAGAAACAACCCTTTTGTGTGAATGAGTGTAAATGGGGGAGGGAGGTTTTTTGGGTTGGTGCACTAATTGTAAGTGTATCTTGTGTTTTTTATGTGGATTTAATAAAAAACAAAAACAAAAACGATACCGATAACAAAAAAAAACGATACCGATATTTTCCGATATTACATTTTAAAGCATTTATCAGCCGATATTATCGGACATCTCTACTCACAAGTATAAAACTATTTTTTTAAAGTAATAATTTCTTATTTCAAGCATGAAAACAAATCATGACTTTGACACAATTGTGTCTCATAATTAAAACAGATGACAGCCAAATGGACTTTGCTGTTTTATTTCCAATGAAACAATAGAAAACACGTACTCATATAGTAGTACAGTTGGCACAGTACAGTAAACTGACAGTTAATATTTAACATTTCAAACAATTTTGAACAGAAATAGTTCATGCACATTCAGATAAATTCTTCAAAATTACAATTAAAAACGTTTTGGCCGGGGGCCGGGCTGTATATTTGCGCACTAATTGACTGAAAGAGCACGCACTTGGCGCGATGATGTCATGTTATCCATGGAAAAATGCATTTTTAGACAATATGATTTGCCTGAGCGGCTAGGAGACCCCGAGAGTAACAAGCGCTTGTAGGGATGTCCGATAATGGCTTTTTGCCGATATCCAATATTCCGATATTGTCCAACTCTTTAATTACCGATACCGATATCAACCGATATATGCAGTCATGGAATTAACACATTATTATGCCTAATTTGGACAACCAGGTATGGTGAAGATAAGTTTTTTTTTTTTTTAAATAATAAAATAAGATAACTAAATTAAAAACATTTTCTTGAACAAAAAATAAAGTAAAACAATATAAAAACAGATACATAGAAACTAGTAATTAATGAAAATGAGTCAAATGAAGTGTTAAAGGTTAGTACTATTAGTGGAGCAGCAGCACGCACAATCATGTGTGCTTACGGACTGTATCCCTTGTATTGATATATATTGATATATAATGTAGGAAGCAGAATATTGATAACAGAAAGAAATGGGGGGAGGGAGGTTTTTTGGGTTGGTGCACTAATTGTAAGTGTATCTTGTGTTTTTTATGTTGATTTAATAAAAAAAAACAACAACAAAAAAAAACGATACAGATAACAAAAAACCGATACCAATAATTTCCGATATTACATTTTAACGCATTTATCGTCCGATAATATCGGCAGGCTGATATTATCGGACATCCCTAAGCGCTTGCCTTGTTGCCTTTCCATTAAGAACAATAAATTAGTTTTTAGTGTAAGTTTGCTGGTTTCAAGAAATGTAATGCCGAGTGCATATCATTATGTCAAGATAATGGCACTAGCATTTACTTCATTTAAGAATATTTTTCAACATATTGAGCAAAAAGGTCTCATATATTTTTTTTTCTACCAAGAAAAGTGCACTTGTTATTAGTGAGAATATACTTATTTTAAGCTATTTTTGGCTTCATTGAGGTTAGCTAATTTGACTTGTTTTGGAAAGTCTTGACAAGCCAAATTTTCTTGTTCTATTGGCAGATAATTTTGCTTAGTTCAAATAAAATACCCCTCATTTTTGTATTTTTTTCCCTTCTTTTTGAACACTGACTTTTTGCATTGTAGGTAGGGGGCGCTAACAGCAACAAACGACATACGACTCCACAGACAACCTCTGGGAACGTCTTTAAGCCGGCTCGGATCACGCCGGAGCCGCTTTGTCCTCGCCGTCTGACACCTCTTTTGCGGGGGGTTAAAAAGCGGATCATCTGCGAGCGAGCAGAAAGACAAATAAAGACGGTGCTGCAGTTACTCGCCGTCTCTATTTGTCTTCAGCGAGTTGGCTTTATCTAATAAAGTGTCTTTGGATTAAGATGGATACTTCAAACGCTGTAATCACGGAGGGGGTGGGGGGGGAGGAAGCACACTCATACCTCGCTCAATTTATTATTAATAAGTACATCAGTGGAGAGAAGACGATATCCCGGGGACTGAAACGCCCGCCCGAGCACCACATTCATCAAAGCGCATCACAATACTCAGGATACACGGGCTCCAATAACGGGTGATGGGAGACGTCTGGATCGTCGACGGTTATATAATAATATTAATATCATTTTACACTTCGCAGCAGATGAACGTGGCGGGGGGGGGGGGGGGGGGGCATGTCTGTTTACGAGAGACAAAGCGGCGGTTAGCGTTGCGGCGCTACTCCTGACAGGTTAACAAACACGCGCTATCACGTGTTTGAAAGCCACAAAAAGAAAATACTCCGCATGGATCGACGACCACACCCCCAGTAATTGGCTGCGTGCCTCACCCACTTCCAGAAGATGGGAGATGAACCAAATTACACAATGGATGAAAATAGACTGACTGTACGTCTTGTCTTTTTTTTATCGGTATCGTTATTTTTGTTTTTTTGTTTTTTTTAATTAAATCCACATAAAAACACAAGATACACTTACAATTAGTGCACCAAGCCAAAAAACCTCCCTCCCCCATTTACACTCATTCACACAAAAGGGTTGTTTCTAGGGATGTCCGATAATGGCTTTTTGTCGATATCCAATATTCCGTTATTGTCCAACTCTTTAATTACCGATACCAACCAATACCGATATCAACCGATATATGCAGTCGTGGAATTAACACCATTATTATGCCTAATTTGGACAACCAGGTATGTGAAGATAAGGTACTTTTAAAAAAAAATTATAAAATAAAATAAGATAAATAAATTAAAAACATTTTCTTGAATAAAAAAGAAAGTAAAACAATATAAAAACAGTTACATAGAAACTAGTAATTAATGAAAATGAGTAAAATTAAGTGTTAAAAGTTAGTACTATTAGTGAGCAGCAGCACGCACAATCATGTTGCTTACGGACTGTATCCCTTGCAGACTGTATTGATATATATTGATATATAATGTAGGAAGCAGAATATTAATAACAGAAAGAAACAACCCTTTTGTGTGAATGAGTGTGAAATGGGGGAGGGAGGTATTTTGGCTTGGTGCACTAATTGTAAGTGTATCTTGTGTTTTTTATGTTGATTTAATTTAAAAAAAAAACAAAACAAAAAAACAAAACAAAACGATACCGATAATAAAAAAAACGATACCGATAATTTCCGATATACATTTTAACGCATATATCGGCCGATATATCGGCAGGCCGATATTATCGGACATCTCTAATTCTGGTTCCTACATTATATATCAATATATATCAATACAGTCTGCAAGGGATACAGTCCGTAAGCACACATGATTGTGCGTGCTGCTGCTCCACTAATAGTACTAACCTTTAACACTTAATTTACTCATTTTCATTCATTACTAGTTTCTATGTAACTGTTTTTATATTGTTTTTACTTTCTTTTTTATTCCAGAAAATGTTTTTAATGTAATTTATCTTATTAATTTTTTAAAAAGGACCTTATTTTCACCATACCTGGTTGTCCAAATTAGGCATAATAATGTGTTAATTCCACGACTGTATTTATCGGTATCGGTTAATATTTTAATAATAGTAATAATATAGTGTAAATGGGGGGAGGGAGGTTTTTTGGTTTGTGCGCTAATTGTAAGTGTATCTTGTGTTTTTTATGTTGATTTAATAAAAAAAAACGATACCGATATTTTCCGATATTACATTTTTAAAGCATTTATCGTCGATAATATCGGCCTGCCGATATTATCTGCTGATAAATGCTTTAAAATGTAATATCGGAAATTGACGGTATTGTTTTTTTTATTATCTGTATCGGTTTTTTAAAAATTAAATCCACATAAAAAACACAAGATACACTTACAATTAGTGCACCAACCCAAAAAACCTCCCTCCCCCATTTACACTCATTCACACAAAAGGGTTGTTTCTTTCTGTTATTAATATTCTGCTTCCTACATTATATATCAATATATATCAATACAGTCTGCAAGGGATACAGTCCGTAAGCACACATGATTGTGCGTGCTGCTGCTCCACTAATAGTACTAACCTTTAACAGTTCATTTTAAAAATTTTCATTCATTACCAGTTTCTATGTAACTGTTTTTATATTGTTTTACTTTCTTTTTTATTCAAGAATTTTTTTAAAAATGTATTTATCTTATTTTATTTAATATTTTTAAAAAAAAAAGGACCTTATCTTCACCATACCTGGTTGTCCAAATTAGGCATAATAATGTGTTAATTCCACGACTGTATATATCGGTATCTGTTGATATCGGTATCGGTAATTAAGAGTTGGACAATATCGGAATATCGGATATCGGCAAAAAGCCATTATCGGACATCCCTAAA
>NC_084740.1:76135908-76170908 GCF_033978785.1 Entelurus aequoreus
GCTCCAGCAGCTCCGTGGCAGAATAGGTTGGAGTATTTATACTCATCCGTTTACATCAAATTGTTGCACGGTGGAGAGGGGGTTGGGGGAGCGCCTGAACAACAAGCGGCGGGGGTTTGAACTCGGGGGTTAATGAAAAAGTCCCCGGCGTCGAGTTACCTGCAAACATTTCATTTGTGCGCCACATGTTTCTCAGACGCTAAAAGTTGTTCAATAAATTTTACAACCCCCCCCCCCCCCCCCCCCCCCCCCGGCGCCTCATTTTGCTTTTAATTGAAAGGCGGCTATAAACATCATTTCGCCCAATCAGAGCCGGTTTAGATCAAATGCCTATTTCAAGCGAGGGGTGGGGGGGCTTTACAGATGCCGTCAAGCTCGCCTTGTCTGGCGCTAAAGCGCGCCCCGCCGCTCTTTTTGTAGCGCCTGTCACTGTATTTTGTCAGCAAAGCATAATATTTCTTCAGGAGTTCTCAACCTGGCACTCAGCGGGGTGGGAATGAAAATAAGGCGAAAAGAAGGGGGGTTGTAAATCAGCGAACACGGCGAGGAGGAGGAGGAGGAGGAGGAGGAGGCAGCAGGTAGACGCCGGCGATGGACACCAGCCGTCGAGCTTTAATCAGAGCGCTTTTTTTTAAATGCGCCTCATGTTTGTTTGTTTGCGTGTCGAGAGGTCCTTCCTTTGCAGCTCGTGGAGCCTTGAAGTCAGCCGTCTTCAAAGGTCGCTCCTCGCTGTGATAAGCTTCTTTTTCCCCATGTCAAACGTTAATGTTATTGTCGGCGAGGCTCTTTTGTACGCTTGTAATTTTATTCGCTTTTTTTTTTTTCCACAACAACAACAACAAAAAAATGTGGTTAAATGGAAACAGGAAGTGGAGTTTTTCCAAAGGTCACTGAGAGAGCGGCGCTCCTCGCTCGATGGTTCATCCTGAAAGTGTTTTTGCCGATATCCGATATTCCGATATTGTCCAACTCTTTAATTACCGATACCGATATCAACCGATACCGATATCAACCGATAAATGCAGTCGTGGAATTAACACATTGTTATGCCTAATTTGGACAACCAGGTATGGTGAAGATAAGGTACTTTTTAAATAAATAAATAAAATAAGATAACTAAATTAAAAACATTTTCTTGAATAAAAAAGAAAGTAAAACAATATAAAAACAGTTACATAGAAACCGGTAATTAATGAAAATTATTCTAATTAAGTGTTAAAGGTTAGTACTATTAGTGGAGCAGCAGCACGCACAATCATGTGTGCTTACGGACTGTATCCCTTGCAGACTGTATTGATATATATTGATATATAATGTAGGAAGCAGAATATTGATAACAGAAAGAAATGGGGGGAGTGAGGTTTTTTGGGTTGGTGCACTAATTGTAAGTGTATCTTGTGTTTTTTATGTTGATTTAATAAAAAGAAAAAGAAAAAAAAAAAACTATACAGATAATCAAAAAACCGATACCGATAATTTCCGATATTACATTTTAACGCATTTATCTGCATTTATCATCCCTAGTTTTGAAGAGGGTCAAAGGTCGGGGACGGTCAAGTTCTTCCTCACCAAACTCATCCTAATGTGCCTTTTTGGGGGGTATTTGTCGGAAATGAAGTATTCAGGTTTTTATAGTTTCATTTTAAAGTTCAAGTTAAAGTACCACTGATAGTCACACACACACACACTAGGTGTGGTGAAATTACCCTCTGCATTTGACCCATCCCCTTGTTCCACCCCCTGGGAGGTGAGGGGAGCGGTGAGCAGCAGCGGTGGCCACGCTCGGGAATCATTTTAATGATTTAACCCCCCAATTCCAACCCTTTATGAATGATAATAGGGATTAAAAATGGTGTGTTCCATGGTCATCATAAGAAAACCTGAACAGGCAATTTTTTTTGCTGTTTTTTTTTTTTGGCACAGGAGTTAGTGCACAGGTGTCAAACCTCCACGTCAATTTATATGGCCCACAAAAGCTTTTTTTTTCCCGTGTCAAACGTTAATGTTATTGTCGGCGAGGCTCTTTTGTACGCTTGTAATTTTATTCGCTTTTTTTTTTTCCCACAACAACAAAAAAAAAAAAGTGGTTAAATGGAAACAGGAAGTGGAGCTTTTCAAAGGTCACTGAGAGAGCAGCGCTCCTCACTCGATGGTTCATCCTGAAAGTGTTTGGAATAGGGATGTCCGATAATGGCTTTTTGCCGATATTCCGATATTGTCCAACTCTTTAATGACCGATACCGATATCAACCGATATATACAGTCGTGGAATTAACACATTGTTATGCCTAATTTGGACAACCAGGTATGGTGAAGATAAGGTACTTTTTAAAAAAATAAATAAAATAAGATAACTAAATTAAAAACATTTTCTTGAATAAAAAAGAAAGTAAAACAATATAAAAACAGTTACATAGAAACTAGTAATGAAGGAAAATGAGTAAAATTAAGTGTTAAAGGTTAGTACTATTAGTGGAGCAGCAGCACGCACAATCATGTGTGCTTACGGACTGTATCCCTTGCAGACTGTATTGATATATATTGATATATAATGTAGGAAGCAGAATATTGATAACAAAAAGAAATGGGGGGAGGGAGGTTTTTTGGGTTGGTGCACTAATTGTAAGTGTATCTTGTGTTTTTTATGTTGATTTAATAAAAAGAAAAAAAAGAAAAAAAACCCCAAAAAAAAACGATACAGATAATAAAAAAAAACCGATACCGATAATTTCCGATATTACATTTTAACGCATTTATCTGCATTTATCATCCCTAGTTTTGAAGAGGGTCAAAGGTCAGGGACTGTCAAGTTCTTCCTCACCAAACTCATCCTAATGTGCCTTTTTGGGGGGAATTTGTCGGAAATGAAGTATTCAGGTTTTTATAGTTTCATTTTAAAGTTAAAGTTAAAGTACCACTGATAGTCACACACACACATTAGGTGTGGTGAAATTACCCTCTGCATTTGACCCATCCCCTTGTTCCACCCCCTGGGAGGTGAGGGGAGCAGTGAGCAGCAGAGGTGGCCACGCTTGGGAATCATTTTGGTGATTTAACCCCCAATTCCAACTAGGGGTGTAACGGTACACAAAAATTTGGTTCGGTACGTACCTCGGTTTAGAGGTCACAGTTCGGTTCATTTTCGGTACAGTAAGAAAACAACAAAATATAAAATTTTTTTGGTTATTTATTTACCAAATTTGTAAACAATGGCTTTATCCTTTTAACATTGGGAACACTATAATAATTCTGCCCACGTTAATCAACATTAAACTGCCTCAAGTTGTTGCTCAGATTAAATAAAATGACCAAACTTTTCTTCTACATATAAAAAGTGCAACATTAAACAGTTTCAAGTCAACTCATCATGCTTAATTTATTACAGCATTTGGGAAGCCTGTAGTTGATTTTTTATGTAAATGTTATATTGTTATCAACATGTGATAGCAGGGACCTGCCATTCAAAACTAGGCTGCTGCATTACTAATGATTCATGTAACTTTAGCTGAAAAAATGGTACAATAGCAATAGGAGAGACTATTCATCCCTGAACACCATGGAGTTCATGTAGGCTTAATGATGCACTTACATTATTATATCAACTATCAGAGACAGAAACTCTTCATTTAACATAATGTCCTTTTTTGCTGCTTCAACACAGCTCAATCAACACAGAAAAAGGTAAAGTGAAATAACAGACAGACAGGGCTTTGCTGTCCGTAACACACACACACACACACACCGTAAAATGAGCTAACGTTACGCTAAAAGCGAATTAGCCTTCACTTCAAGCCAGGACTGCGAGCGAGCTGAGCTGCCGTTTGTTTCAAGGAGGTCAACGGGCTCATAGTGATGTTACTAGTAGTTGACTGGGAAGTGTTTATTATAATTTGGGGAGAGTGCGCTGCCTGATGCTTACCTGCTTAACGCTAAGCACTGACTACATGCGCTCTGAATACGCACTGCTGATTGGCTGTTACCGCTCTGAGTACACACTGCTGATTGGCTGTTACCGCTCTGAATATGCACTGCTGATTGGCTGTTACCGCTCTGTTTGTAACCAATCAGATGGTTGTGTTGGTGGGACAATGCTGGGTGCTGTGTAGAGTCCTGACAGAAACAGAGGCAGAAGGAAGCGGAGGCGACTACTTAATATGTTCGTGTGGAAACTCGTTCGGTACACCTCTGAACCCAACCGAAACCCCCGCACCGAAACGGTTCAATACAAATACACGTCCCGTTACACCCCTGTTCATTTTCAATCTATCAAGATAAAAAAAATTATATCAAAGTTAAATTACAGTGTTATTTATGTGGTTTGATCATTTTCCTCGACTGATGTACTAACATCATGTGGTATATTTTGTACATACAGTATGTAGCATCATCTACAAAGATACAAAGAATTGCTATTGCGACATCCAGTGGACACATTTAGAACAGCTGTTTCTTTCATTCAAAAATTTCAGGTTAGTTTTTATACTTAGCAAACTCATCCCGCGGGCCGGATAAAACCTGTCCGCGGGCCTGATCCGGCCCTCACGCTTGACACCCCTGGTTTGATAGGAAAAAGTGCACACACGAGGAGTGACAAAACAAACACAAAGTGCACTCAAACGGAGTGTGAATTAGGGCTGCAACTAACGACTATTTTGATAGTCAATTAGTCCACGATTACCTCAACGATTAGTCGACTAATCAGATAAAGCGTACACATATTTAATGGCTGTAATTTTTCCGTCGACTTTAAATGCAGTTTAAGTTATTTTAGGCACCTGCTTAAGAACATGAGAACAACAAAGATGACAAATTCATAAATATGTATTTATACTGTAACTGTGCTGCTCGTTCACCTGTTATACAAATTTAAATGACTAATAAAAGGTAGAGATGTCCGATATGATCAGACTGACAATATTATCGGCCGATAAATGCTTTAAAATGTAATATCGGAATTTATCGGTATCGGTTTCAAAAAGTAAAATGTATGACTTTTTAAAAGGCCGCTGTGTACACGGCCGTAGGGAGAAGTACAGAGCGCCAATAAACCTTAAAGGCACTGCCTTTGCGTGCCGGCCCAGTCACATAATATCTACGGCTTTTCACACTCACAAGTGAATGCAAGGCATACTTGGTCAACAACCATACAGGTCACACTGAGGGTGTCCGTATAAACAACTTTAACACTGTTACAAATATGCGCCACACTGTGAACCCACACCAAACAAGAATGACAAACACATTTCGGGAGAACATCCGCACCGTAACACAACAACAAATACCCAGAACCCCTTGCAGCACTAACTCTTCCGGGACGCTACAATATACACCCCCCGCTACTCCCCAACCCCGCCCACCTCAACCTCCTCATGCTCTCTCAGGGAGAGCATGTCCAAAATTCCAAGCTGCTGTTTTGAGGCATGTTAAAAAAAAGAATGCACTTTGTGACTTCAATAATAAATATGGCAGTGCCATGTTGGCATTTTTTTTTCCATAACTTGAGTTGATTTATTTTGGAAAACCTTGTTACATTGTTTAATGCATCCAGCGGGGCATCACAACAACATTAGGCATAATAATGTGTTCATTCCACCACTGTATATATCGGTATCGGTTGATATCAGAATCAATAATTTAAGAGTTGGACAATATCGGAATATCGGCAAAAAAGCCATTATCGGACATCTCTCGCTCAGACACATTAAAAGTTGGAGGGAACATTGATTATGAGGTCATAAAATTGAACTGATGTAAGTACCGTATTTTTCGGAGTATAAGTCGCTCCGGCTGAAAATGCATAATAAAGAAGGAAAAAAACATATATAAGTCGCACTGGAGTATAAGTCGCATTTTTGGGGGGAAATGTATTTGATAAAAGCCAACACCAAGAATAGACATTTGAAAGGCAATTTAAAATAAATCAATAATAGTGAACAACAGGCTGAATAAGTGTACGTTATATGAGGCATAAATAACCAACTGAGAAGGTGCCTGGTATGTTAACGTAACATATTATGGTAAGAGTCATTCAAATAACTATAACATATAGAACATGCTATACGTTTACCAAACAATCTGTCACTCCTAATCGCTAAATCCCATGAAATCTTCTTCCTCGGTGTGGCTTCTAAACAACTCTGCCAACACCAAAGGTATGCGCCGCTTCCTCTTGCCGTTCTCTGCTGCATATTTCACTACGTCCAGCTTGTAATCAATGTTGAAATGATCCATTTTTATAGCTAGGGACGTAGTAGCAGGTAGCGTCCCATGACCCACAATGCACTTCAATCCAATCCAATCCACTTTATTTATATAGCACATTTAAACAACAAAATGTTTACAAAGTGCTGCACAACAATATTAAAAACAATTAGAGATGCCTTAAGACGTAATATCGGAAATTATCGGTATCGTTTTTTTAATTATCCGTATCGTTTTTTAATTTTTATTAAATCAACATAAAAAACACAAGATACACTTACAATTAGTGCACCAACCCAAAAAACCTCCCTCCCCCATTTCTTTCTGTTATCAATATTCTGGTTCCTACATTATATATTAATATATATCAATACAGTCTGCAAGGGATACAGTCCGTAAGCACACATGATTGTGCGTGCTGCTGCTCCACTAATAGTACTAACCTTTAACACTTAATTTGACTCATTTTCATTCATTACTAGTTTCTATGTAACTGTTTTTATATTGTTGTACCTTCTTTTTTATTCAAGAAAATGTTTTGAATTTATTTATCTTAAATTATTTTATACATTTTTTTAAAAAAGGACCTTATCTTTACCATACCTGGTTGTCCAAATTAGGCGTAATAATGTGTTAAAGGCCTACTGAAATGAATTTTTTTAATTTAAACGGGGATAGCAGACCCATTCTATGTGTCATACTTGATAATTTCGCGATATTGCCATATTTTTGCTGAAAGGATTTAGTAGAGAACATCGACGATAAAGTTCGCAACTTTTGCTCGCTGATAAAAAAAAGCCTTGCCTGTACCGGAAGTAGCGTGACGTCACAAGTTGAAAGTAGGGATGTCCGATAATGGCTTTTTGCCGATATCCGATATTCCGATATTGTCCAACTCTTTAATTACCGATACCGATATCAACCGATATATACAGTCGTGGAATTAACACATTATTATGTCTAATTTGGACAACCAGGTATGGTGAAGATAAGGTACTTTTAAAAAAAATATATAAAATAAAATAAGATAAATAAATTAAAAACATTTTCTTGAATAAAAAAGAAAGTAAAACAATATAAAAACAGTTACATAGAAACTAGTAATGAATGAAAATGAGTAACATTAACTCTTAAAGGTTAGTACTATTAGTGGAGCAGCAGCACGCACAATCATGTGTGCTTACGGACTGTATCCCTTGCAGACTGTATTGATATATATTGATATATAATGTAGGAAGCAGAATATTAATAACAGAAAGAAACAACCCTTTTGTGTGAATGAGTGTAAATGGGGGAGGGAGGTTTTTTGAGTTGGTGCACTAATTGTAAGTGCATCTTGTGTTTTTTATGTTGATTTAATAAAAAAAATTAAAAAAAAAACGATACCGATAATAAAAAAAACGATACCAATAATTTCCGATATTACATTTTAACGCATTTATCGGCCGATAATATCGACATCCCTAGTTGAAAGGGTCCTCACATTTGCACATTGTTTACACCAGCAGCGAGAGCGATTCGGACCGAGAAAGCGACGATTACCCCATTAATTTGAGCCAGGAGGAAAGATTCGTGGATGAGGAACGTGAGAGTGAAGGATTAGAGTGCAGTGCAGGACGTATCTTTTTTCGCTCTGACCGTAACTTAGGTACAAGCTGGCTCATTGGATTCCACACTCTCTCCTTTTTCTATTGTGGATCACGGATTTGTATTTTAAACCACCTCGGATACTATATCCTCTTGAAAATGAGAGTCGAGAACGCGAAATGGACATTCACAGTGACTTTTATCTCCACGACAATACATCGGCGAAGCACTTTAGCTACGGAGCTAACGTGATAGCATCGTGCTTAACTGCAGATAGAAACAGACGAAATAAGCCCCTGACTGGAAGGATAGACAGAAGATCAACAATACTATTAAACCCTGGACCTGTAACCACACGGTTAATGCTGTACCGCCTGGCGAAACATAGCCTAGCAATGCTGTTGCTAACGACGCCATTGAAGCTTACTTAGCTACGGGACCTCGACAGAGCTATGCTAAAAACATTAGCTCTCTACCTACACCAGCTCTCATCTGCTCATCAACACCCGTGCTCACCTGCGTTCCAGCGATCGACGGCGCGACGAAGGACTTCACCCGATCATCGATACGGTCGGCCGTCCAGAGACAGAGGAAGTCAAGGTGAGGACAGCGGCGCGCGTTGTAGCTTTCGACGACACCCCGGCCGCCATCAGAGTCGGCAAGAAACATATATTTCCCCAAAGTTACGTACGTGACATGCACATAGCGCCACGCACGTACGGGCAAGCGATCAAATGTTTGGAAGCAAAAGCTGTACTCACGGTAGCGCGTCTGCTATCCAAGTCAAAGTCCTCCTGGTTGTGTTGCTGCAGCCAGCCGCTAATACACCGATCACACCTACAACTTTCTTCTTTGCAGTCTTCATTGTTCATTAAACAAATTGCAAAAGATCCACCAACACAGATGTCCAGAATACTGTGGAATTATGAGATAAAAACAGAGCTTTTTTGTATTGTATTCAATGGTGTCCGAATACTTCCGTTTCAACCATTGACGTCACGCGCATACGTCATCATACATAGACGTTTTCAACTGGAAGTTTCCCGGGAAATTTAAAATGTCACTTTATAAGTTAACCCGGCCGTATTGGCATGTGTTGCAATGTTAAGATTTCATCATTGATATATAAACTATCAGACTGCGTGGTCGCTAGTAGTGGCTTTCAGTAGGCCTTTAATTCCACGACTGTATATATCGGTATCGGTTGATATCGGTAGCTGTAATTAAAGAGTTGGACAATATCGGAATATGGGATATCGGCAAAAAGCCAATTTTCGGACGTCCCTAAAAACAATATTCAAATATTACCCTTAGCTCCACCAATGACTGAATAAAAACAAAAAATAAATACATATAAAACCAATATATAAAAAAAATCAAATTTAAATAAAATAAAATAAATAAATGATGAATAAATAAATAAATATGATTAAAAATAATTTTAAAGGGTTAAAAAGTGAGCGTCTCTTACGGAATGAACTAAATAATATTATTTGATATTTTACGGTAATGTGTTAATAATTTCACACATACACTACCGTTCAAAAGTTTGGGGTCACATTGAAATGTCCTTATTTTTGAAGGAAAAGCACTGTACTTTTCAATGAAGATAACTTTAAACTAGTCTTAACTTGAAAGAAATACACTCTATACATTGCTAATGTGGTAAATGACTATTCTAGCTGCAAATGTCTGCTTTTTGGTGCAATATCTACATAGGTGTATAGAGGCCCATTTCCAGCAACTATCACTCCAGTGTTCTAATGGTACAATGTGTTTGCTCATTGGCTCAGAAGGCTAATTGATGATTAGAAAACCCTTGTGCAATCATGTTCACACATCTGAAAACAGTTTAGCTCGTTACAGAAGCTACAAAACTGACCTTCATTTGAGCAGATTGAGTTTCTGGAGCATCACATTTGTGGGGTCAATTAAACGCTCAAAATGGCCAGAAAAAGAGAACTTTCATCTGAAACTCGACCGTCTATTCTTGTTCTTAGAAATGAAGGCTATTCCACAAAATTGTTTGGGTGACCCCAAACTTTTGAACGGTATATATATATATATATATATATATATATATATATATATATATATATATATATATATATATATATATATATATATATATATATATATATATATATATATATACACTACCGTTCAAAAGTTTGGGGTCACATTAAAATGTCCTTATTTTCAATGAAGATAACTTTAAACTAGTCTTAACTTGAAAGAAATACACTCTATACATTGCTAATGTGCTAAATGACTATTCTAGCTGCAAATGTCTGCTTTTTGGTGCAATATCTACGTAGGTGTATAGAGGCCCATTTCCAGCAACTATCACTCCAGTGTTCTAATGGTACAATGTGTTTGCTCATTGGCTCAGAAGGCTAATTGATGATTAGAAAAGCCTTGTGCAATCATGTTCACACATCTGAAAACACTTTAGCTCGTTACAGAAGCTACAAAACTGACCTTCCTTTGAGCAGATTGAGTTTCTGGAGCATCACATTTGTGGGCTCAATTAAACGCTCAAAATGGCCAGAAAAAGAGAACTTTCATCTGAAACTCGACAGTCTATTGTTGTTCTTAGAAATGAAGGCTATTCCACTAAATTGTTTGGGTGACCCCAAACTTTTGAACGGTAGTGTAAGTCGCTCCTGAGTATAAGTCGCACCCCCGGCCAAACTATGAAAAAAACTGCGACTTATAGTCGGTAAAAAACCCGGTAAGGCTAGGTAAAACTATCAATTAGCTGCGGAGCATCAATCAGTAAGCAAGTGAAAGTGTTCCAAGACGAGTCACTTAGCGACTTGTTACATCTGCTTTTTCCATTCCCGTGCTCTCTGGCTCCGTCGTGAATGTGACTAATCATCCGGCTCGGGTCGCCCTCCCTCCCTCCCTCCCTCCCTCCCTCCCTCCCTCCCTCCACTCGTGCACCGTCAGTGATTTTTCATCGCCCTTGTTGGGCCCATTTTATGCATTGTTTCCCTGATGCAGTGATTGATGTCCGTGGGCTGGTAATCTCGGGGAATGAGAGGTTGGCTGGCTGGATGGTGGTACCCCCACCCCACCCCCCACCCCCCACCCCCACCGACGCTGACACGTGTCGGCTGAGCCCCCCCTCTCCCCCAGTTTGGCTGCGGTCACTCCCGAAGCTCGCTCGGCCAGCCTCTCATTTCCATTTCAATCTCAAGCTCATGAATGCAAAAAAAAAAAAAAACCCTCTGCAAATTAATAACGTGGCACACGGGTACGAGGAGGGTCTCTCTCCTCACCCCTTTTGTCCCCCCCCCTCCCCCCTTCTTTTATTTCACCGCCATGCTCCCAATGAATGGCATTACAGACAATGGCGTATCCAGACTGACACAAATTTATTTCGCAGTGTATCTCCAACACAACCAGAGGGCGATTTGTCTGGGGACAATTTGGTTTCCATAAAGGACTTCAAATGGTTTCTGTTGGAGATAGTGGGCCGGAATTTAATTTGTTTCTCATTTACTACAGCAGGTATGAAAAGGAGAAAAATTGGACGGCTGATGGGCTAAAAATTGGTGCTGTCCCTCTGCTGTATCCCCCAGAGGACCGAGGTCCTGCATCATATAGATTGAGTTCAGCCTCCCCCGCCCCGCCCCGCCGACCACAAAGCCGGGCCGAGGCGCACACTTAGCATCCCCGCCTTCAGAGGAGAGCGCCGTAACCTTAAACCAACTTAAACAGTAACCTTTGGGGAGGCTGCCAATCACTCCTAAAACAACGTTTCCATCGATCGGGCCTGTCTGCGTGATTTATGGCCTCATTTTACACTAATTGAGAATTAGAGGGCGGATTAGTGGGCCTCAACACTTCGGCCTGATATGCACTCTGAGCAGTGTAATCTGTCACGGAGGGATGTCCGACACTCTCTTACTCACAAAGGAGGGGAGGGACGCGGGGGGGGGGGGGGTCTTTCTAATTGAATTCCCGGATAACACGGAAATTAATTTGACACCACGGAAATCGGACTACAGCTCCGGTGACGTGTCCTTCTGCACAACCTCCTCGCTCGGAAAACACTATCGATCCAAGCGGCTTTGACCGGAGGCCTCGCCGTGACGCATGGCCTCCCTAAATCCTATTGTCTCATATTAAGGCCATCTCTACCGAGGAATATTGCCTTTCATTTTGTTTGACTCGCCGTCTCGGGCTGGAACCTCCCTTTTCTTAGAGGGCCCCGGAGTCAACAGTTGGAATTGAATTAGCGCGCCGGCTCGCCAGGTCCATTGTCTGGGTAATTTGTCCAATAAGTGGCAAAATGAAAGCACTCTCCACGCTTCTCTGAGCACCTGCTGTTGTGTCACTCAGCGCCCATGCCAGCACAAAGTCGCCCGGCCACGCTTTGTCGTAATCCTATCACTACGTTAGCCACCGGCACAGCAAAAATAGCCAAGAAACACGACTGTGCCGTACTGTGTGGGAGGTTGTTTTTTTTTCCTGCATTACGGGCTCCTTAGCAGGCTAAACGACACATTCATCTACGTAATGAACTTTGGACGCCAGCTAACTTAATCCCGGTAATGCCTGCGAGAGTCAATTAGCGTGCGGAGATTCAGTGCCGTCTTTATCCCATAGTTTCACGTACAAATAATTGTGTTGTTTGTGTTTGTAATAAAGTACATAATGAATACGACTCATCAGGAGGAGGAATCACCAGGAAGCTTTTGGAAGGTTGTATCTTCTTAAGAAGCATCATCTACTAAAAAGGGTCCAATTATGTTTTTGTCTACTTTTAAAACACTTCCTTGTGGTCTACATCAGTGTTTTTCAACCTTTTTTGAGCCAAGGAACATTTTTTGCATTGAAAACATTAGAGATGTCCGATAATATCGGTCTACCGATATTATCAGCCGATAAATGCGTTAAAATGTAATATCGGAAATTATCGGTATCGTTTTTTTTATTATCAGTATCGGGTTTTTTTTGTGTGTTTTTTTTTTTAAAATTTAATCAACATAAAAAACACAAGATACACTTACAATTAGTGCACCAACACAAAAAACCTCCCTCCCCCATTTACACTCATTCACACAAAAGGGTTGTTTCTTTCTGTTATTAATATTCTGCTTCCTACATTATATATCAATATTTATCAATTAAGCACGATGCTATCACGTTAGCTCCGTAGCTAAAGTGCTTCGCCGATGTATTGTCGTGGAGATAAAAGTCACTGTGAATGTCCATTTCGCGTTCTCGACTCTCGTTTTCAAGAGGATATAGTATCCCAGGTGGTTTAAAATACAAATCCGTGATCCACAATAGAAAAAGGAGAAAGTGTGGAATCCAATGAGACCTTGTACCTAAGTTACGGTCAGAGCGAAAAAAGATACGTCCTGCACTGCACTCTAATCCTTCAGTCTCACGTTCCTCATCCACGAATCTTTCATCCTGGCTCAAATTAATGGGGTAATCGTCGCTTTCTCGGTCCGAATCGCTCTCGCTGCTGGTGTAAACAATGTGCAAATGTGAGGACCCTTTCAACTAGGGATGTCCGATAATATCTGATAAATGCGTTAAAATGTAATATCGGAAATTATCGGTATCGGGTTTTTTTATTATCAGTATCGTTTTTTTTTGTTTTTGTTTTTGTTTTTTTATTAAATCCACATAAAAAACACAAGATACACTTACAATTAGTGCACCAACCCAAAAAACCTCCCTCCCCCATTTACACTCATTCACACAAAAGGGTTGTTTCTTTCTGTTATTAATATTCTGCTTCCTACATTATATATCAATATATATCAATACAGTCTGCAAGGGATACAGTCCGTAAGCACACATGATTGTGCGTGCTGCTGCTCCACTAATAGTACTAACCTTTAACACTTAATTTTACAAATTTTTATTAATTACTAGTTTCTATGTAACTGTTTTTATATTGTTTTACTTTCTTTTTTTATTCAAGAAAATGTTTTTAATTTATTTATCTTATTTTATTTGATTCATTTTTTTAAAAAGTACCTTATCTTCACCATACCTGGTTGTCCAAATTAGGCATAATAATGTGTTAATTCCACGACTGCATATATCGGTTGATATCGGTATCGGTTGATATCGGTATCGGTAATTAAAGAGTTGGACAATATCGGCATATCGGATATCGGCAAAAAGCCATTATCGGACATCCCTAGAAAAAATGCATAGGCACACCACCAGCAGAAATCATTAAAAAACTAAACTCAGTTGAGAGTAAAAAGTTGTTGTTGCAATTGTTGGATATGACTTTAAAGGCCTACTGAAATGAATTTTTTTTATTTAAACTTGGATAGCAGATCCATTCTATGTGTCATACTTGATCATTTCGCGATATTGCCATATTTTTGCTGAAAGGATTTAGTAGAGAACATCGACGATAAATTTCGCAACTTTTGGTCGCTGATAAAAAAAAAGCCTTGCCTGTACCGGAAGTAGCGTGACGTCACAGGTTGAAAGGCTCCTCACATTTCCCCATTGTTTACACCAGCAGCGAGAGCGATTCGGACAGAGAAAGCGACGATTACCCCATTAATTTGAGCGAGGATGAAAGATTTGTGGACGAGGAACGTGAGAGTGAAGGACTAGAGTGCAGTGCAGGACGTACCTTTTTTCGCTCTGAGCGTAACTTAGGTACAAGCTGGCTCATTGGATTCCACACTCTCTCCTTTTTCTATTGTGGATCACGGATTTGTATTTTAAACCACCTCGGATACTATATCCTCTTGAAAATGAGAGTCGAGCACGCGAAATGGACATTCACAGTGACTTTTATCTCCACGACAATACATCGGCGAAGTACTTTAGCTACGGAGCTAACGTGATAGCATCGGGCTTAACTGCAGATAGAAACAAAATAAATAAACCCCTGACTGGAAGGATAGACAGAAGATCAACAATACTATTAAACCATGGACATGTAACTACACGGTTAATGCTTTCCAGCCTGGCGAAGGTTAACAATGCTGTTGCTAACGACGCCATTGAAGCTAACTTAGCTACGGGACCTCACAGAGCTATGCTAAAAACATTAGCTATCTACCTACACCAGCCAGCCCTCATCTGCTCATCAACACCCGTGCTCACCTGCGTTCCAGCGATCGACGGAGCAACGAAGGACTTCACCTGATCATTGATGCGGTTGGCAGCTAGTGTGGGATAGCGCGTCTGCTATCCAAGTCAAAGTCCTCCTGGTTGTGTTGCTGCAGCCAGCCGCTAATACACCGATCCCACCTACAACTTTCTTCTTTGCAGTCTCCATTGTTCATTAAACAAATTGCAAAAGATTCACCAACACAGATGTCCAGAATACTGTGGAATTTTGCGATGAAAACAGAGCTTTTTGTATTGGATACAATGGTGTCCGAATACTTCCGCTACAACCATTGACGTCACGCGCATACGTCATCATACATAGACGTTTTCAACCGGAAGTTTCGCGGGAAATTTAAAAAGTCACTTTATAAGTTAACCCGGCCGTATTGGCATGTGTTGCAATGTTAAGATTTCATCATTGATATATAAACTATCAGACTGTGTGGTCGCTAGTAGTGGCTTTCAGTAGGCCTTTAAAGCATAACCAAGCTCCTATTTTGGTGGCTTTTTCTCTTTTTTTGGTATTTTCCTGTAGCAGTTTCATGTCTTCCTTTGAGCGATATTTCCCGCATCTGCTTTGTTTTTATCCTTCTTCGTGGGGACATTGTTGATTGTCATGTCATGTTCGGATGTACATTGCGGACGCTCTCTGCTCCACAGTAAGTCTTTGCTGTCGTCCAGCATTCTGTTTTTGTTTACTTTGCAGCCAGTTCAGTTCTAGTTTTGTTCTGCATAGCCTTCCCTAAGCTTCAATGCCTTTTCTTAGGTGCACTCACCTTTTGTTTATTTTTGGTTTAAGCATTAGACACCTTTTTACCTGCACACTGCCTCCCGCTGTATCCGACATTTACAAAGCAATTAGCTACCGGCTGCCACCTACTGATATGGAAGAGTATTACACGGCTACTCTGCCAAGCTCTAGACAGCACCGACACTCAACAACAACACATCATGTGCAGACTATAATTACTGGTTTGCAAAAAATATTTTTTACCCCAAATAGGTGAAATTAGATAATCTCCCACGGCACACCAGACTGTATCTCACGGCACACTAGTGTGCCGCGGCACAGTGGTTGAAAAACACTGGTCTACATAACATGTAATGCTGGTTATTTGGTCAAAATTGTGCATAGATTATGTTTTACCAACCATCTTCCAGAGGCGTGTTACCCATAGAATCTGATAGGCCACCCCACTCAGAGGTGGAACGATTAGAAGCCGAGTTTTTCAAACTGTGGTACGCGTACCACACTGGCTACATCTAGTGGTGCGCCAAATAATCGCTTAATTCAGTTCAGAGGTGCCAAACTTATTTTTAAAATGTGAATTAAGAGATATCGAAATTTACTATGCCGCCCTTAGGGAGAGGGCCACGGCGATTATTATCGATGGGTGATGCACAGACTCACTATAAAGGTAATCATTTGGACAACCTTTACAACTTATGGTCCAATTAATCAAAAACCTTAAAATATGTGATATAAACACAAACAACTTGTGGACATTATACAAATGTCTAATAATACCATACACAGTTCGAAAGTACACCCATTTAACCCATTTAATATAAACGGAATACAATGATTTGCAAATAATTTTCAAGCCATATTCAGTTGAATATGCTACAAAGACAACATATTTGATGTTCAAACTCATAAACATTTGTTTTTTTTGCAAATAATCATTAACTTTAGAATTTGATGCCAGCAACACGTGACAAAGAAGTTGGGAAAGGTGGCAATAAATACTGATAAAGTTGAGGAATGCTCATCAAACACTTATTTGGAACATCCCACAGGTGAGCAGGCAAATTGGGAACAGGTGGGTGCCATGATTGGGTATAAAAGTAGATTCCATGAATTGCTCAGTCATTCACAAACAAGGATGGGGCGAGGGTCACCACTTTGTCAACAAATGCGTGAAAAAATTGTTGAACAGTTTAAGAACAACCTTTCTCAAGCAGCTATTGCAAGGAATTTAGGGATTTCACCATCTACGCTCCGTAATATCATCAAAGGGTTCAGGGAATCTGGAGAAATCACTGCACGTAAGCAGCTAAGCCCGTGACCTTCCATCCCTCAGGCTGTACTGCATTAACAAGTGACATCAGTGTGTAAAGGATATCACCACATGGGCTCAGGAACACTTCAGAAACCCACTGTCAGTAACTACAGTTGGTCGCTACATCTGTAAGTGCAAGTTAAAACTCTCCTATGCAAGGCGAAAACCGTTTATCAACAACACCCAGAAACGCCGTCGGCTTCGCTGGGCCCGAGCTCATCTAAGATGGACTGATACAAAGTGGAAAAGTGTTCTGTGGTCTGACGAGTCCACATTTCAAATTGTTTTTGGAGACCGTGGACGTCGTGTCCTCCGGACCAAAGAGGAAAATAACCATCCGGATTGTTCTAGGCGCAAAGTGTAAAAGGCAGCATGTGTGATGGTATGGGGGTGTATTAGTGCCCAAGACATGGGTAACTTACACATCTGTGAAGGCACCATTAATGCTGAAAGGTACATACAGGTTTTGGAGCAACATATGTTGCCATCCAAGCAACGTTACCATGGACGCCCCTGCTTATTTCAGCAAGACAATGCCAAGCCACGTGTTACATCAACGTGGCTTCATAGTAAAAGAGTGCGGGTACTAGACTGGCCTGCCTGTAGTCCAGACCTGTCTCCCATTGAAAATGTGTGGCACCTAAAATAGCAGAAGGGAGACCCCCGGACTGTTGAACAACTTAAGCTGTACATCAAGCAAGAATGGGAAAGAATTCCACCTGAGAAGCTTCAAAAATGTGTCTCCTCAGTTCCCAAACCTTTACTGAGTGTTGTTAAAAGGAAAGGCCATGTAACACAGTGGTGAACATGCCCTTTCCCAACTACTTTGGCACGTGTTGCAGCCATGAAATTCTAAGTTGATTATTATTTGCAACAAAAAAAATAAAGGTTATGAGTTTGAACATCAAATATGTTGTCTTTGTAGTGCATTCAACTGAATATGGCTTGAAAATGATTAGCAAATCATTGTATTCTGTTTATATTTACATCTAACACAATTTCCCAACTCATATGGAAACAGGGTTTGTTTTTTTGGGTGGTGTTTTACTTTGGTGGCTGTGTAGAAGTGGCTGGTTGCATCAGCTATGCTCTTTTGATGTCATTCGTGGTCTTTGATGGTTGATGTTTCCCTCTTACACACATGTTTATGTGTGCTCCACCCCGACATCCGCATCCAATTCTGTGACTGTGGGATGCCGTGTTCCCCGTGTGGAGCGTGCACTGGTATGGCAAGATCCCGTTCTGTGAAAAAAGGAGCCAGCGGATGCAGGCCCGCTCTGACGGGTCCATTTTGCAGGTCCTGACGGGAGCCCAATTAATTTTTTCCGCTTCTTTACAGATCTCATACATACGCTGAATAAGGTGGCGCAGGTGACGTGTATCCTGTAAGAACCTGTCAGAGGCACCTTTGGGATCTTCATCATCCCCCGTGACAGGGTCTATATGCTGGCAATAATAGCAAATGACAGCATGTGATACGACCAGGCTGTTAGCGGGCACGGTCACGGTCTACCATTGGCCTTTGTGCGTCTCTGGGGGATGACTGCATGTCTGTGTGTGTGTTTCCAACCTGCTTAACTTTTGCAGCGGGACCGCGCCCGCGTTGACCGTGGTCTTGTAGCAGTCAGCACACGGCGTTGCCATACAAAAAGGTCTCACTACACATCTGTCTGCCCGCGATACGCTCATTTCTTATTCAGGCCCGCTGGGACGAGAAAAGGGCGGGTAGGGCGGAGGGAAGACGAGGCGGGGGGGCTGGAGAGGAGGGGAGCGGGGATAACTGAGAGGCTGATGGAGACTAGGTGACAGGTTGGAATGGGCCATCAATAGATCCATCAGCCGGGTAATTTGGAGCGCGCTTAACATACATCAGTGGAGTCGCAAGAGCTGGTATCTGTCTTGTCGTGGAATCACAGTAAATAACGGTTAAAGATGGTGTCAGGTCTGACCTGCCTGACCCCCCCCCCCCCCCTCACACACACTTGCACACGGCATCAATGGAGCAGAGCACAGATAGGGAAGGGATTAACACCTGGTGGAATAACATAATAGAAATTACAATCCTGGTCTGGATGAAAGACAGTAAATACAGAATAGGCAACAATGACCAAGACAATGCTTGGAATTAAAAAATATATAATATATAGTACAGTGGTCCCCAACCTTTTTGTAGCTGCGGACCGGTCAACGCTTGAAAATTTGTCCCACGGACCGGTGGGGGGGGGGTGTATTTAAAAAAAAATAAAAACATTTTTATTTTTTTTTACATAAATAAATACAATCATGTGTGCTTACGGACTTTATCCCTGCAGACTGTATTGATCTATATTGATATGTAATGTATATATTGTGTTTTTTATGTTGATTTCATTAAAAAAAAAATATATATTTTATTTTATTTTTATTTTTTAAAATTTCTTGTGAGGCCCGGTACCGGTCCGCGGACCGATTGGTACCGGGCCGCACAAGAAATGAAATTTTTTTTTAATTTTTTAATTTTTTTTTTTGGTGGTTGGGGACCACTGATATAGTATATGCAGTCACATGACGCATGTGTGCTTACGGACTGTATCCCTGCAGACTGTATTGATCTATATTAATATATAATGTATATATTGTGTTTTTTATGTTGATTTCATTAAAAAAAAAAAAAAATAAATAATTTTTTTTTTTTTTTTTCAAATTTCTTGTGAGGCCCGGTACCGGTCCGCGGACCGATTGGTATGGAAATTTAAAAAATAAAAATAAAAATTTAAAATTTTTTTTTTTTTTTTTTGGTGGTTGGGGACCACTGATATAGTATATGCAGTCACATGACGCTGCTGTAGGTACCGTATTTTTCCGACTATAAGTCGCAGTTTTTTTCATAGTTTGGCCGGGGGTGCGACTTATACTCAGGAGCGACTTATGTGTGAAATTATTAACACATTAGCGTAAAACATCAAATAATATTATTTAGCTCATTCATGTAAGAGACTAGATCAGTGGTTCTTAACCTTGTTGGAGGTACCGAACCCCACCAGTTTCATAAGCGCATTCACCGAACCCTTCTTTAGTGAAATTTTTTATTTATTTATTTATTTTTTTACATAAATAAATACAATCATGTGTGCTTACGGACTGTATCCCTGCAGACTGTATTGATCTATATTAATATATAATGTATATATTGTGTTTTTTATGTTGATTTCATAAATTTTTTTTTATTATTATTAAAATAGTTGGCGATTAATTTAGTCATCGATTCGTTGGATCTATGCTATGCGCATGCGCAGTTTTTTATTTTATTTTATTTATTTTTTTAATTAAAAATTTTTTTTTTTTTTTTTTTACTAAACCTTTTTTTATAAACTGCAACATTTACAAACAGTTGAGAAACAATAATCAAAATAAGTATGGTGCCAGTATGCTGTTTTTTTTTCCAATAAAATACTGGATAGGATAGAAATGTAGTTTGTCTCTTTTATCCGATTATTAATCGATTAATCGAAGTAATAATCGACAGATTAATCGATTATCAAATTAATTGTTAGTTGCAGCCCTAACATACATACATACATACATACATATATATATATATATATATATATATATATATATATATATATATATATATATATATATATATATATATATATATATATATATATATATATATATATATACATATTATATATATATATATATACACACACACACACATGTATCCTGTAATGATGTACTAAATATTGTTGTATAAGGTCATTATGTGTTGTATTATAGATAAATTGGGCATGTCGTTACATGCTTTTGCTTCTTCCTTTTTAAACACACCAATTAAAAAATAAATGAGTGAAATTAAATAAATTGTGTTCCGGTGGTCTGGGTGTGCATGAGTGCTACCAGCCCGGGGGACCGGCAGTTCATTGATGGAAAAGAAGGTTTATGCTGGATAATAGTGGCACGTTAGACACAATTTGTGTGCTCTTCTGAAAAGACGTGATGAAAGTGCTTCCTGTGGCTAGATGGAGTAAAAAGCGACACATAGGTTGAAGCATCTTTCTCCAAACAACAATGCTGCGGGTGCTTTGACAAGTGTCTGGAACACCACAGGGCAAGCAGATGAGCCTCATCCCAGTGGAAGATATGAGTGTGTGTGCCACTATAAACCTCAAGCACCTTAGGCGAACTGCTGTTCCTGCCACTCACACTCCACGCTAACCTTTCAAACCCGCCACTGGGATGTCATCTGGAGTTGGGGGGTTATTTAGTGGGATGAAACTGGTGACACTCACCCGCGCGACATGACGGCGACTTCTATCGCCGTCCCTGACATTCACTTCCGAGCTGGACCTGGCGCTGGCACGCCGTCTAAAAAGGATGATCAATGTGATGGTTAAAAGTTTGATGATGTCACTGAATTATATTTTCATGAATAGCACCATCCACCTTGTCTCACCTGCACTTCATGAACACAACGCAGAGTTAGTGGGATCTCCTACACTGCAAAAACAAGAAAATCTAAGTAAAATGAAATATCTCAAATAAGGGTGATATTTGCTTATTTTCTGTCTGATAATATAATTCTTCTCACTAAGCAGATTTTATGTTAGAGTGTTTTACTTGTTTTAAGTGTTTTGGTCCTAAATGATCTCAGTAAGATATTACAGCTTGTTGCTGAGATTTGATGAGCTATATTGAGTAAAACATGCTTGAAACTAGAATATCAACTGTTGCAAAGCTGTGTCATCAACACTCACAAGTAGAAAACTACTTTTTTAAAGTCATCATTTCTTATTTTAAGCGTTAAATAAAAAATCATGACTTTGGCACAATTGTGTCTCATAATTAAACCGACGGTTAATATTTAAACATTTAACATTTGACATTTCAAACAATTTTGAACAGAAATAGTTCATGCACATTCAGATAAATTCTTTAAAATTACAATTAAAAAAAAATCGGCCGGGTTGTAAATATATATATATATATATATATATATATATATATATATATATATATATATATATATATATATATATATATATATATATATATATATATATATATATATATATATATATATATATATATATATATATATATCATCATCATCGGCGGTCACTCGAACGAGTATGACTATCCTCCTGGTAGGGGTGTATCCCTATATATACACACTAGGGCTGCAACTAACGATTAATTTGATAATCGATTAATCTGTCGATTATTGCTTCGATTGCTCGATTAATAATCGGATAAAAGAGACAAACTACATTTCTATCCTAAAAAAAAAACCTCTGCGCATGCGCATAGCATAGATCCAACGAATCGATGACTAAATTAATCGGCAACTATTTCAATAATCGATTTAATCGATTAGTTGTTGCAGCCCTAACACACACACATATATTCCCTGCTCACTAATTGACTGAGAGAGCAAGCACTTGGCGCGATGATTTGCCTGAGCGTTGCCTTTTTGCCTTTCCATTAAGAAAAATGAACTAGTTTTTAGTGTAAGTTTGCTGGTTTCAAGAAATGTAATGCCGAGAGCATATCATTATGTCAAGATAATGGCACTAGCATTTACTTAATATAAGAATATTTTTCAACATATTGAGTAAAAAGGTCTCATTTTTTTCCTACCAAGAAAAGTGCACTTGTTATTAGTGAGAATATACTTATTTTAAGCTATTTTTGGGTTCATTGAGGTTAGCTAATTTTACTTGTTTTGGAAAGTCTTGACAAGCGGAATTTTCTTGTTCTATTGGCAGATCATTTTGCTTAGTTCAAATAAAATACCCCTCATTTTTGTATTTTTTTTTCTTGTTTTTGAACACTGACTTTTTGCAGTGTAGACACTTTAAAAAATATTGACGTTCCGTTATACCACGAATGCATGCCGTAAGCTAGCCGGTGGTGAGCTTGTTATATTTCTTAGTTTGTTTTAAAAAATATAACTTTGAGCAAGTTGCAAACAGCCCCTTTAATTAAGATTTTATGACGACAACACTTTTGACTCTGGAATTTACATTTCTGTTATTTGCTGCATTAAAAAAAAGGATATAAAATGTAACATCTCTGAACGAATTGGGGTTGACCTTTAAGGTTCCACTTGTCATCTTTATAATCTATCTATAGGTTGCTTTATTAATACAATAAAGTATCCCAGGGGGCCTTTACAGTACAACAATGAGATTTTGGCAACTATTTTGGAAGCATTTTATAATCTACTTTTGTGTCCAACGAGTGTTTCCTTATGCTAACATCTTACAACGACCACAAGGTGAGCCAGCAGTACGTCGCCCTGCTCCAACATGAGGCAAAATATATCCAAAATCTCAAGTACCGTATTTTTCGGAGTATAAGTCGCACCGGAGTATAAGTCCCTCCGGCCAAAAATGCATAATAAAGGAAAGAAACATATAAGTCGCATTTTTGGGGGAAATTAATTTGATAAAAGCCAACACCAAGAATAGACATTTGAAAGGCAATTGAAAATGTCTAAAGAATAGTGAACAACAGGCTGAATAAGTGTACGTTATATGAGGCATAAATAACCAACTGGTATGTTAACGTAACATATTATGGTAAGAGTCATTCAAATAACTATAACATATAGAACATGCTATACGTTTACCAAACAATCTGTCACTCCTAATCGCTAAATCCCATGAAATCTTATACGTCTAGTCTCTTACGTCAATGACATCAATAATATTATTTGATATTTTACGCTAATGTGTTAATCATTCCACACATAAGTCGCTCCTGAGTATAAGTCGCACCTAACTATGAAAAAAACTGCGACTTATACTCCGAAAAATACGGTAAATGAAACATTTTCAATTTCGGGTGATTTTTAAAATATCAATGGCAAATCTCGCTACGTAAGCACAATTAGCATTAGCCATAGCATTCTGCACCAAAAATGGATGACAAGACTTAAGTGAAACAACTACTCAGTGGCCTAGTGGTTAGAGTGTCCTCCCTGAGATGGGTAGGTTGTGAGTTCAAACCCCGGCCGAGTCATACCAAAGACTATAAAAATGGGAGTCATTACCTCCCTGCTTGGCACTCAGCATCAAGGGTTGGAATTGGGGGTTAAATCACCAAAAATGATTCCCGGGCGCAGCCACCGCTGCTGCCCACTGCTCCCCTCACCTCCCAGGGGGTGATCAAGGGTGATGGGTCAAATGCAGAGAATAATTTCGCCAGTGTGTGTGACAATCATTGGTACTTTAACTTAACTTCTAAAGTCACAAATATGGTAGCCTAGTTTTCGTACCCCCAATTTTTATAGGATTCAGTTTTCAACAAAAGTCTTCGTCCAGGTTTTCGTATACCATCTCGGTTATTAAACGGCCAACAACAACATGCTAATCCCTCTGCTTGTGTATCAGTCCGGGTGACCAAACAAAGAATGCCATTTACTTCATACATTGTGGGGGAACTTCGGTTTTTGTACAATTCGGTGTCCGTCTGACCTTCTGGAACAAAAGCCGAGGTACCACGGCAATGACAACTCTTCCACAATTAATCAAAGAAGAATCTGGTACTAAATTTAAGTCAATGACAAACACTAGTTACAAGTAATTAAGCAATGACCTACTATCCAAACTGGGACCTCTTGTACTATTGAACCATGTCAGTCCAGTCGTCGGAGCTTTAATTAAACCCAGCGAGTTAGCTGCACTAATATGGTTACTCTCATACAATTTGGCCCCCTGCTTTTTTCTGTGCTATGAGCGTGCGTTGCTACCTTAATAAAAATTGTCAGTTAAAATGAATCCAGTAGCTTGACTAATTAAATTTAATTGGATCTTGTCACTTCACATGCCGCCAGTGGTTTGATCCTTGCAGAGTGTTTTGCTGCAGAGGCTCCATACCCACTTTTATTACACTTTTATTGGAGCCTCCACCTTGCTGAGGCCCGGCTCCTGGCGGCGCTTTCAACCCTAAAAGGACCTAATATGGTGCTGCAACATCAGAATTTCATAAAGTCGACTATTTTTTGAGAGAGGTGAAAGATGGTTGGTGTAGATCTGTGGTCTGAGTACTGAATATAGGCTCGATAATACACAGGGTTTCTCCTTAATGTAATTGAATAAGGGTTTTTTTTTTATTTATTGGAAAACTAAATAAAATAGTGAACATACAAGACAACTTGTCTTTTAGTAGTAAGTAAACAAACAAAGACTCCTAATTAGTCTGCTGACATATGCAGTAACATATTGTGTCATTTATACACCTATTATTTTGTCAACATTATTAAAGGCCTACTGAAATGAATTTTTTTTATTTAAACGGGAATAGCAGATCCATTCTATGTGTCATACTTGATCATTTCGCGATATTGCCATATTTTTGCTGAAAGGATTTAGTAGAGAAAATCGCCGATAAAGTTCACAACTTTTGCTCGCTGATAAAAAAAAGCCTTGCCTGTAGCGGAAGTAGCGTGACGTCACAGGAGCTAGTATTCCTCACAATTCCCCGTTGTTTACAATGGAGCGAGAGATTCGGAGCGACAAAGCGACGATTACCCCATTAATTTGAGCCAGGATGAAAGATTCGTGGATGAGGAACGTTACAGTGAAGGACTAGAGAGGCAGTGATGGACGTATCTTTTTTCGCTTTGACCGTAACTTAGGTACAAGCTGGCTCATTGGATTCCACACTCTCCTTTTTCTATTGTGGATCACGGATTTGTATTTTAAACCACCTCGGATACTATATCCTCTTGAAAATGAGAGTCGAGAACGCGAAATGGACATTTAAAGTGACTTTTATCTCCACGACAATACATCGGTGACACACTTAGCTACTGAGCTAACGTGATAGCATCGTTCTCAAATGCAGATAGAAACAAAATAAATAAATCCCTGACTGGAATGATAGACAGAAGATCAACAATACTATTAAACCATGTACATGTAACTACACGGTTAAAAATTGTCAGCCTGGTAAGGCTTAACAATGCTGTTGCTAACGACGCTAAGGCTAATTTAGCAACTTAGCAACCGGACCTCACAGAACTCACAGATCCCACCTACAACTTTCTTCTTTGCAGCCTCCATTGTTCATTAAACAAATTGCAAAAGATTCACCAACACAGATGTCCAGAATACTGTGGAATTTTGTCGAAGAAAACAAGAGGTTTTTGTATCGGGTCGATGGGGTCCAACCACTTCCGTGGATTTTGTGACGTCACGCGCATAAATCATATCCAAAATAGTTTTTCAACCGGAAGTGTGGCGGGAATTTTAAAAATGCACTTTATAAGTTAACCCGGCCGTATTGGCATGTGTTGCAATGTTAAGATTTCATCATTGATATATAAACTATCAGACTGCGTGGTCGCTAGTAGTGGCTTTCAGTAGGCCTTTAAGGACAAGTGGTAGAAAATGAATTATTAATCTACTTGTCCATTTCAAGGTTCAAGGTTTAACTTTATTGTCCCCGCGGGGAAATTTGTCTTGGGCACAGTGCATCATTGCTTTCTTAACATACACAAAAACAACAGAACAAAAACACAAGCGCAGACACAACTACAACCAGACAACTAACATTTAAACATCAGAACATGGAGCTTGATAGACATAGGTGGCACTTTGATGTAGGCATAAAATCTACAGTATGGAGATAAAGATAAAGTGCCAGTGTGCATTGCACTAGAGCTCATAGATAAAGTGCTATGTGCTAAAGTGCTATGTGCTAAAAAAAAGGGCTAACCTATGTATTAACATTCTATTGCACCTTGTTGGTCAGCTTAATGGAGGCTGGGACAAATGATAATTTAAGGCGGTTCGATTTGCATAGTGGGACCCGGAGTCTTCTCCCTGATGGCAGGGTTCTATATTCAGGGAATATAGAACCCTGCCATCAGGGTTATATTTACTGTTAATATCTGCTTACTTTCTCTTTCAACATGTTCTATCTACACTTCTGTTAAAATGTAATAATCACTTATTCTTCTGTTGTTTGATACTTTACATTAGTTTTGGATGATACCACAAATTTGGGTACCAATCCGATACCAAGTAGTTACAGGATCATACATTGGTCATATTCAAAGTCCTCATGTGTCCAGGGACATATTTCCTGACTTTCTAAACATAATATACATTTTTAAATTTTAGTACCGGTGGCGGACCAATACTTTTTAGAGGCGGTATAGTACCGAATATGATTCATTAGTATTACGGTACTATACTAATACCGGTATACCATATATAATAATACCAACAATAATATTAATACCATTTGTAAAAACAATATTTATAAAAAATATTTACCCTTTATTATCACCATTACTAGAATTTCTCAATTAAATGAATACCGTATTTTTCGGAGTATAAGTCGCACCGGCCGAAAATGCATAATAAAGAAGGAAAAAAACATATATAAGTCGCACTGGAGTACAAGTCGCATTTTTTGGGGAAATGTATTTGATAAAATCCAACAGCAAGAATAGACATTTGAAAGGCAATTTCAAATGTCTAAAGAATAGTGAACAACAGGCTGAATAAGTGTACGTTATATGAGGCATAAATAACCAACTGAGAAGGTGCCTGGTATGTTAACGTAACATATTATGGTAAGAGTCATTCAAATAACTATAACATATAGAACATGCTATACGTTTACCAAACAATCTGTCACTCCTAATCGCTAAATCCCATGAAATCTTATACGTCTAGTCTCTTACGTGAATGACATCAATAATATTATTTGATATTTTACGCTAATGTGTTAATAATTTCACACATAAGTCGCTCCTGAGTATAAGCGACTAATAGTCCGAAAAATACGGTAATTGGATTTTAAAGAAAAAGGAGAAATGGAGGGGGAAAAAAGATGGAATACTTACAGCTTTTAAGTATCAATTCATCAATTATTTCTGCACACTTGAATGTCTTTGTTCACAAACAAATATTCGTAATAAGTAAACATTTATGTTGGAAAACTGGGTGGGGATCTCAGGCACAGCTTTAAGCTGGTTCAAGTCATATCTACAAGATAGGAACTATGTTGTTTCCATTGGTGACTTTGTATCAGAACCAACCAACGTAACGTGTGGAGTCCCCCAAGGTTCAATCTTGGGGCCGACTTTATTTAACATCTATATGCTCCCACTAGGACAAATCATGCAAAATAATAACATTGACCATCATTGCTATGCCGATGACACCCAAATCTATGTAGCGCTATCACCCCCACAGATCTTCTGTGCCAGTGCATTGAGCAAGTCAAACACTGGATGTGCCAACATTTCCTACAACTAAATGAAGATAAAACTGAGATCATTGTTTTTGGTGCTAAAAAAGAAAGGTTTAAAATCGTCCAACACCTTCAATCACTGTCCCTGAAAACCTCAAATAAAGCCAGAAATCTTGGGGTTAATTTAGATTCTGATTTACATTTCGACAGTCACATCAAATCAGTAACAAAATCGGCCTACTATCACCTCAAAAATGTAAAAAGACTTAGAGGTCTCATGTCAGCTCAAGACTTAGAAAAACTTGTACATGCCTTTATTACCAGTAGGCTAGACTATTGTAATGGTCTCCTTGCAGATCTTCCCGAAAAAACTGTCAGGCAGCTCCAGCTTGTTCAGAACGCTGCTGCTAAGAGTTCGAACAAAGACCAAAAAATGTGAGCACATTACAGCAATTCTTAAATCCTTACATTGGCTCCCTGTACATCAGAGAATAGATTTCAAAATCCTCCTGCTCACATATAAATCACTACATGGTCTAGGGCCCAAGTATATCACTGATATGCTCCCACTATATACGCCCTCTAGATCACTAAGATCTTCTGAGACCAATCTGTTAGCGGTTCCAAGAGTAAACTCCAATCAAGGGAGATCATCATTCAGTCACTATGCAACACATAGCTGGAATAAACTTCCTGAAGATGTCAGACTCTCCCCAACTCTCACTACTTTTAAAACTAGACTGAAGACTTTTATGTTCACCTTAGCTTTCAGCTAAATCTTTGAATCTTTTAACTTTTAACGTCTGCACTGTTTTTATTTTTATTGTCTGCATTTTTAATTTTGTGGCGGTCCGCTCCCTGTATGATCAGTGTCAGAGCTTGGTCCGCATTGCCGGCAGTAAGTCGGACACGTTTCCAGTGAGGGTTGGACTCTGCCAAGGCTGCCCTTTGTCACCGATTCTGTTCATAACTTTTATGGACAGAATTTCTAGGCGCAGTCAAGGCGTTGAGGGGATCTGGTTTGGTGGCTGCAGGATTAGGTCTCTGCTTTTTGCAGATGATGTGGTCCTGATGGCTTCATCTGGCCAGGATCTTCAGCTCTCGCTGGATCGGTTCGCAGCTGAGTGTGAAGCGACTGGGATGAGAATCAGCACCTCCAAGTCCGAGTCCATGGTTCTCGCCCGGAAAAGGGTGGAGTGCCATCTCCGGGTTGGGGAGGAGATCTTGCCCCAAGTGGAGGAGTTCAAGTACCTCGGAGTCTTGTTCACGAGTGGGGGAAGAGTGGTTCGTGAGATCGATAGGCGGATCGGTGCGGCGTCTTCAGTAATGCGGGCGCTGTATCGGTCCGTTGTGGTGAAGAAGGAGCTGAGCCGCAAGGCAAAGCTCTCAATTTACCGGTCGATCTACGTTCCCATCCTCACCTATGGTCATGAGCTTTGGGTTATGACCGAAAGGACAAGATCACGGGTACAAGCGGCCGAAATGAGTTTCCTCCGCCGGGTGGCGGGTCTCTCCTTTAGAGATAGGGTGAGAAGCTCTGTCATCCGGGAGGAGCTCAAAGTAAAGCCACTGCTCCTCCACATTGAGAGGAGCCAGATGAGGTGGTTCGGGCATCTGGTCAGGATGCCACCCGAACGCCTCCCTAGGGAGGTGTTTAGGGCACGTCCGACCGGTAGGAGGCCACGGGGAAGACCCAGGACACGTTGGGAAGACTATGTCTCCCGGCTGGCCTGGGAACGCCTCGGGATCCCCCGGGAAGAGCTAGACGAGGTGGCTGGGGAGAGGGAAGTCTGGGCTTCCCTGCTTAGGCTGCTGCCCCCGCGACCCGACCTCGGATAAGCGGAAGAAGATGAATGGATGGATGGATGGATGGATTTTAATTTTGCTTTTATTTTCTTTCATTTCACTTTGTTGTCTGTGAAGCACTTTGAGTCTGCCTTGTGTATGAAAAGCGCTACACAAATAAAGTTGCCTTGCCTTGCCTTCACGGTGTTAGTCATGAAAACGTCGCTATAAAATCTTTTTGTCTTGGGTGAAACAAACAATGACAAGTTGGCGTTTAAAAAAAACAAAAAACTTGCCATAGCGAGCGACCTGAAATCTGGCATCATTTCTATGATAATAGCCTTGTATTTTCTCCTGGAAGAAAATAAGTACGTGGACGTTAGTGGTTAACAACAATTGATGCACGTCGGGGTTGTGAGTTGGCAGCAAACTCTTGTAGCAAAACAATGTTGAGCATCCTGAACTTGAAGATGCTTTTTATGTTAAATGTTCCCCTCCGGGATAAACCGCCTCTTGAATAACACAAAGCGGCGTTTCAAGAAAATTCCCAGCCAATTGACTCCGCACGGCTCCATGAAGGAGACAACGACTGGCGACGTCTCCCAACATTGCGGAGATGCGGGAGGCCAAGAGGTGGAATAGCTTTTTCCGGGTGTTACCTTCAAGGGTTGAACAATTGTGTTGGCAGAGGAATGAAACATCTAAACGGAGCGGTCAGAACAGCCCGAGAGTGACCCCCCCCCCCTCAAGCTCCAGACTTGGGGTAGAATATGGAGGAATGGAGCATGCAGCCTCGCTAGCGGCGAATCTTTATTCAGCGGCGCCCGCTTGCTGCTAAAGCACATTCCCTTTCAATCCATTAGGGGCCCGCTGTCCCCTTCCCCTTCATCGCACCGGGCGCCCCCTTAATTTGACAGTGACAGAGCGCCACTTGCAGATTTTAAATTTCATAATTTTAATCTGTCAAGTCTGACATTTAATTAGTGGCTTCCCTAACCCGTGTCTGCCTCGCTCTCTGTGAAGGGCGCCGCCGTGCAAAAGGAGAGGAGGCGAGTGGATGAATATATACGTACATTAGCAGCTGCTGCAAAGACAATGCACGGCCAGGGAGGCCATTAGGGCCTAATGCAGACGGATGAGGTTAATAATATTTGGGAAGTGTTGCTCTATTAAGCCCGGCGCTGATTAAGGGAGGGATGCTGATTGGGCCTCTTTTGTTCTGTCTGCAGAGTGGAGGGAGAGACAATGTGGGTCCACTTAATGAGACTCTCTACACACCTGGACCCGCCTCACAACTTCATCACAGATGGAGATTCCTCACAATCTTCCGTCTCCCAAAAAGAAAGAGCTGGCTGATTGCGTTTGCCGCACTTTTGAGGGTGTTATTAATGATGTTCCTTCAGATTCACTTCACTCCAAAAAGTGGAAACTTCCAAAAATACAAAAACCCAAAAGCAGTGAAGTTGGCACGTTGTGTAATTCGTAAATAAAAAGAGAATACAAAGATTTGCAAATCCTTTTTAACTTATATTCAATTGAATAGACTGCAAAGACAATATATTTCATGTTCCAACTAGAGATGTCCGATAATGGCTTTTTTGCCGATATCCGATATTCCGATATTGTCCAACTCTTAATTACCGATATCGATGTCTAGGGCTGCAACTAACAACTAATTTGATAATCGATTAATCCATACTTGCCAACCTTGAGACCTCCAATTTCGGGAGGTGGGGGGTAGGGGGTTGGGGGGCATGGTTATTTACAGCTAGAATTCACCAACTCGAGTATTTCATATATATATATATATATATATATATATATATATATATATATATATATATATATATATATATATATATATATATGAAATACTTGACTTTCAGTGAATTCTAGCTATATATATATATATATTTATTTATTTTATTTACATAAAAGAAATACTTGAATTTCAGTGTTCCGGTGGCTATCCATTAGATGGCAGTATTGTCCTGTTTAACTTCTCCGTTCATGATGAGTATATCATTTCGGCCACCGTGTTCAATGGAGAAGTCTGTTCTACATATTTACAGGCAACATACACCTTCCCCTTCGAACTGTCCTGGATGAACTGAAATTCTTGTTTCCATTCGTTTTGGAACTTGCAAGCGTATTTCTTCATCTTGCTCGTCGACGGCGTCGCCATGTCTGTAATTTCCTCGTTCTTCTGCTTGGTCTCCTTGTTGTGTGCGCAGTTGTGCACTCTACTCTCTAAAATCCCTAGATGTTATGATGTCATTGGGCAGGCAAGCTGTTTATATTGTGGGAAAGCGGACGTGAGAACAGGCTGTCCCCACTCAGTCTCAGGTCCGCATTGAGCTGGAGGGGGCGTGGCCGCCAGCTCCGGCTGAATACCGGGAGTTTGTCTGGAGAAAATCTCTGCCGGGAGGTTGTCGGGAGAGGCGCTGAATACCGGGATTCTCCCGCTAAAAACGGGAGGGTTGGCAAGTATGGATTAATCTGTCGATTATTACTTCGATTAATAATCGGATAAAAGAGACAAACTACATTTCTATCCTTTCCAGTATTTTTAAGAAACACATCCGAGCACTTCCAGGTTTCAGGCGATGGTCTAAGCCCCATTAGACCACCACTGTTTATTCATCAGGGCAGATTTGGGTGTATTTTGAAAGGTTTAGAATTTTTTTTTTTTTAAATGGGTTGGAGTGGATTTTTACGCTCTTAAGACAATTTTTTTTATTTATTATTTAAACCATTTATCATTACCAAGAGGTTACTGCTACCTCACTTAACTTGACACTTATGGTATTTAGTAGGGGTGAAATGGTACGTGTATTTGTATACGGGGGTTTCGGTTCGGTTCGGAGGTGTACCGAACGAGTTTCCACACGGACATATTAAGTAGCGTAACGCACGTTGTGTAAACAATGCACACCGAGGCACAACACACGGCATGCTAGCAGCTAACGGGCTAGGATAGACTGACCATACGTCCTCTTTTCACCGGACATGTCCTCTTTTGCGGAGCTGTCAGGGCGGAGTTTCTTAAATGCTTTAAATGTCCGGCATTTTGAGTTAGAGTTGCGTGTATTTTCAATGTACGTTCAGGGTTAAGAAGGGGTTAAAAACAAAACAAATTGTGTGAGTATGTAGCATTGGTGAGGGAGGGGCAGAGACAGAGAGAGAGAGAGTTATGATAAACGCGCATGCGTCGCCAGGCTCTGCTTTTTATCCATAGATTTATCACATTTAATTTTTTATTATCTATAGCAGGGGTGTCAAAAGTGTGCCCCGGAGGCCATTTGCGGCCCACAGCTAATGTTTTAAAGGCCCACGGCACATTCTAAAAATACTATTAAAATAAACAAAAACATAACAAAAGTGACATAAAAAAGCTTAAAGGTTAAATGTAATTTAGAAAAAGTTGCAATGTTGACTAATAAAACAAAGCTGTTTTTTCTTTCAAACTGTCATTGCTCAAAACTAGGGATGTCCGATAATGGCTTTTTGCCGATATCCGATATGCCGATATTGTCCAACTCTTTAATTACCGATACCGATATCAACCGATACCGATATCAACCGATATCAACCGATATATACAGTCGTGGAATTAACACATTATTATGCCTAATTTGGACAACCAGGTATGGTGAAGATAAGGTACTTTTTTTAAAAATGAATCAAATAAAATAAGATAAATAAATTAAAAACATTTTCTTGAATAAAAAAGAAAGTAAAACAATATAAAAACAGTTACATAGAAACTAGTAATTAATGAACATTTGTAAAATTAAGTGTTAAAGGTTAGTACTATTAGTGGAGCAGCAGCACGCACAATCATGTGTGCTTACGGACTGTATCCCTTGCAGACTGTATTGATATATATTGATATATAATGTAGGAAGCAGAATATTAATAACAGAAAGAAACGACTCTTTTGTGTGAATGAGTGTAAATGGGGGAGGGAGGCTTATTGGGTTGGTGCACTAATTGTAAGTGTATCTTGTGTTTTTTATGTGGATTTAATAAAAACAAAAAAAAAAACGATACTGATAATAAAAAAAACGATACCGATAATTTCCGATATTACATTTTAATGCATTTATCGGCCGATAATATCGGCAGACCGATATTATCGGACATCTCTACTCAAAACATAATATTGAATCAAAATCAATGTTTTTATGAATTATTGACCTATCCAAGGTTCCTGTTACTTCACATCAAATATTCCACTAAGAAAAATATTTTTGGTGGAAGATTTTGCAAATTTGGTAAATAAACAACCCAAGAATGTATATTTCGTTGTTTTCTTACTGTACCGAAAATTAACCCAACCGTAAACTCTAAACCGAGGTACGTACCCAACCGAAATTTTTGTGTACCGTTACACCCCTAGTATATATATTTTTTTTTTTTTCAAAAAAGTATCAAATTGTATGGACAAAACTCGCTTATGGAAGTTCCTTTATAAGGCCAGCTAGTTTGCTGCCTCGACGGGTTGCCAGAAAAACTGCAATGTGACATTTTACTACCTGTAATATGGTGATTTTAATTAGGGCTGTCAAAGTTAATAACGCATGCGATTAATAACAAAAATATTTCGTCAATCATGTAGAAACGCAGAATACCGTATATTACCAAATAAACGCCCTTGGGCAAATAACCGCCCATGTCCTAATAGCCGCCCGGGGTCTGACCCCCATTTTGTGAATTAACCGCCTCTTCCTAATAACCGCCTATGTCCAAATAGCCGCCAATGGGCTGTTATTTGCATAATTTAGATTAAAATGCTACTGGGGTTGCGTTTGCTGCAGTATTATTGTTTTGATGGTTTTATAGAGTACTTGGTACCATAATTTTATTTTACCCGGTAGGCTGCTTTATTTAAAAAGTTTATTTATTTTTAGTATTGGTATTCTATTTGGCAATTGTTGCACTACTGCCATGTTGAGGCCTTGTTGATCTCTTGTCTTTTGATAGCCTACCTCATGTTGGTCTCTTGTTTTTTTGTTTGTATGTTTACAATAGCTTTTACATTTAAAGATTTTT
>NC_084740.1:76175908-76178408 GCF_033978785.1 Entelurus aequoreus
TACAGGGCTGAGAAGAAGCAGCGGGTAATATTCATTGAAGCAGATTGAGTCCATAACGCCAGCCAAGTATGTTGAAATAATATCTAAACGGAAATATGGAGAAGCTGCTGATGGTGTGTTTGACAGATAAACCGCTCGTAGAAGTCCACTCTCCAAAGTAAATGCTGCACAATATCATAACATTACTTCCTAAAACTGCTGTAGTTGTTTCTAGTACATTCTATTGTATTGTTTTTCTTACAATATTCCTATCAAAAAACATGTTTCACATGTTCACAAAGGGCTATTTTTACGAACGAAATGTGCTCAGGAGGATAAGTCGAGAGCCAATAATTTTTTAAAAAGTCACAGGCCGCGTTTTAGACATTCCTGCTGTCATGTATTTTGATTATCAAGCAGAAGGACAATTTCTTGGTTGTTTGTCATAAATAATGAGGTTTTCTTCAGTTTGCATACAGCCTGTGCTGAAATTGCAGCACTAAGTGACGTATTTGAGTAAGTTTGGGTCTTCCTCCGCAAGATTGGAACTTAAATGCCTACTGAAAGCCACTACTAGCGACCACACAGTCTGATAGTTTATATATCAATGATGAAATCTTAACATTGCAACTAGGGATGTCCGATAATATCGGCCTGCCGATATTATCGGACGATAAATGCGTTAAAATGTAATATCGGAAATTATCGGTATCAGTTTTTTTATTATCGGTATCGTTTTGTTTTTGTTTTTGTTTTTTTAAATTAAATCAACATAAAAAACACAAGATACACTTACAATTAATGCACCAACCCAAAAAACCTCCCTCCTCATTCACACAAAAGGGTTGTTTCTTTCTGTTATTAATATTCTGCTTCCTGCATTATGTATCAATATATATCAATACAGTCTGCAAGGGATACAGTCCGTAAGCACACATGATTGTGCGTGCTGCTGCTCCACTAATAGTACTAACCTTTAACAGTTAATGTTACTCATTTTCATTAATTACTAGTTTCTATGTAACTGTTTTTATATTGTTTTACTTTCTTTTTTATTCAAGACATTTTTTAAAATTTATTTATCTTATTTTATTTTATAATTTTTAAAAAAAAGTACCTTATCTTCACCATACCTGGTTGTCCAAATTAGACATAATAATGTGTTAATTCCACGACTGTATATATCGGTTGATATCGGTATCGGTTGATATCGTATCGGTAATTAAAGAGTTGGACAATATCGGAATATCGGATATCGGCAAAAAGCCATTATCGGACATCCCTAATTGCAACACATGCCAATACGGCCGGGTTAACTTATAAAGGGCAATTTTAAATTTCCCGCTAAACTTCCGGTTGAAAACGCCTTTGGATGATGACGTATGCGCGTGACGTAGCCAGTGAAACAGGAGTATCGGTAGCCCATTGAATCCAATACAAAAAGCTCTGTTTTCATCTCAAAATTCCACAGTATTCTGGACATCTGTGTTGATGAATCTTTTGCAATTTGTTTAATGAACAATGGAGACTGCAAAGAAGAAAGTTGTAGGTGGGATCGGTGTATTAGCGGCTGGCTGTAGCAACACAACCAGGAGGACTTACTTGGATAGCAGACGCGCTAGCCAACGCTAGCCGCCAACCGCATCTGTGATCGGGTGAAGTCCTTCGTCGTGCCGTCGATCGCTGGAACGCAGGTGAGCACGGGTGTTGATGAGCAGATGAGGGCTGGCTGGCGTAGGTGGAGCGCTAATGTCTTATCATAGCTCTGTGAGGTCCGGTTGCTAAGTTGCTAAGTTAGCTTCAGCGTCGTTAGCAACAGCATTGTTAAGCTTTGCCAGGCTGAGAACTATTAACCGTGTAGTTACATGTCCATGGTTTAATAGTATTGTTGATCTTCTGTCTATCCTTCCAGTCAGGGGTTTATTTATTTTGTTTCTATCTGCATTTGAGACAGATGCTATCACGTTAGCTCAGTAGCTAAAGAGCTTCGCCGATGTATTGTCGTGGAGATAAAAGTCACTGTGAATGTCCATTTCGCGTTCTCGACTCTCATTTTCAAGAGGATATAGTATCCGAGGTGGTTTAAAATACAAATCCGTGATCCACAATAGAAAAAGGAGAGAGTGTGGAATCCAATGAGCCAGCTTGTACCTAAGTTACGGTCAGAGCGAAAAAAGATATGTTTTGCACTGCATTCTAGTCCGTCACTCTAACGTTCCTCATCCACGAATCTTTCATCCTCGCTCAAATTAATGGGGTAATCGTCACTTTCTCGGTCCGAATCGCTCTAGCTGCGTTGAAAACAATAGGAATGAGGAAGCGAACAACTGACTACGTCACGCGACTTCCAGTAGGGGCAAGGCTTTTTTTTATCAGAGACCAAAAGTTGCAAACTTTATCGTCGTTGTTCTTTACTAAATCCTTTCAGCAAAAATATGGCAATATCGCCAAATGATCAAGTATGACACATAGAATGGATCTGCTATCCCCGTTTAAATAAAAAAAATTCATTTCAGTAGGC
>NC_084740.1:76183408-76235908 GCF_033978785.1 Entelurus aequoreus
CTCCATTTTGAAAATGAGGACAGGTAAAGCGTCACTCGTGACGTAACGAATTTGACCCGTCGGAAGTTCTCGACATATGCTCAATATTTTGCGAAACGAGTTTGACCCGGCGAAAATTATAGACATGCGATAATAAAATTAATATTTTGCGAAACGAATTTGATCCGGCGTTAATAATGAACCGGCAATAAGGCCAAGCATGCGTTAATTATTTTGAGAAACGAGTTTGACCCGCCAGTAATTCTAGACGTGCGAATACTATATTCCCTGCGCCAAGTCAAGGAAATACGGTAAGTCGCACTGGAGTATAAGTCGCATTTTTTGGGTAAATGTATTTGATAAAAGCCAACACCAAGAATAGACATTTGAAAGGCAATTTAAAATAAATAAAGAATAGTGAACAACTAGTGTACGTTATATGAGGCATAAATAACCAACTGAGAAGGTGCCTGGTATGTTAACGTAACATATTATGGTAAGAGTCATTCAAATAACTATAACATATAGAACATGCTATACGTTTACCAAACAATCTGTCACTCCTAATCGCTAAATCCCATGAAATCTTATACGTCTAGTCTCTTACGTGAATGAGCTAAATAATATTATTTGATATTTTACGCTAATGTGTTAATAATTTCACACATAAGTCGCTCCTGAGTATAAGTCGCACCCCCGGCCAAACTATGAAAAAAACTGCGACTTATAGTCCGAAAAACACGGTACTCGCCAATTTTTGGAAGCGCGTCAGGTTCGGTGAAAATGTTTATATTTAAAATTAAGCCTCTAGTGCAGGGTTCGGCTACCCAAAATGTTGAAAGAGCCATATTGGACCAAAAATACAAACAACCAATCTGTCTGGAGCCGCAAAAAACTAAACGCCTTATATAAGTGTTTTAATGAAGGCAACACATGATGTAAGTGTCTATATTATACTATCAAAATGACCATGTGTCGCAAATCTTCGTTGACCGAAATGTTGAAATGTAATACTTATTCTACACATTTTTAAAACTTTGGTTGGATAACATCAGTAAAACTTCTGAGAGGGTGAGATAACTGTCATGATCTGTGGTCTGGATCATGTTTTTTGTTATTTTCTGTTTGTTTAAGACTCCATTAGTTCCTGTTTTTGTGCACCCTTGTTTGTTTTAGTCACCATGGCGACTTATTAGTTTGATCTGCCTCTTGTGTTCCGGACACGCGCATGTTTGTAATCACTGATATTATTTAAGCCTGTCGTTGCCAGTTAGTGGGGCTGGCGACATTGTTCATTTCATGCGCTGTGCATGCTCGTATTCTTGCGATTGCTCTTTTCATGCTTCATGCCTTGTCAAGTAAGTTTTGTTTATTTATGCCACAGTTAGCGACTTTTTATTTTGCCCTTCCATAATTTATGCTAAGTCTTAGCTTTTGTTTCCTGCGCTCAGTTGTGCCTTCGCCTTGTGCGCCTTTTGTTTTCACCTATTTGAGAGGAGAATAAAAATGTTCCTACTTGCTACCGTTGTCCGGAAAAGTCAGTTTGCGTCCCGGGAGAACAATCCTCGCAGTAAACTGCGAAAAAAACCCCGCCATGACAAACTCCTGGAAATGGCTGGCTTAGAATGGCCAAAGGTATAGATGTGTGTGTCCAAGTTAAAGGAAACAGCTGGTTGTCTTCTTTATAACAATCTTTGCAAGCTGGGTAATATTTGCTGTGGTCTGGAACAACCTAACGCAGAACTATCAGAAATGCAGCCAATATTACATACAAATTATGTGTCATGAGACATGCAAATATACATTAAATACACAGACAACATTAGTAAAGAAAATAAAATGTTCTCAAATATACCTACTAAGGTTTTTCGGTATACCGGTATGTCCAAAATAATAGGTGTATAAATGACACAAAATGTTACTGCATATGTCGGCAGCTAAATTAGGAGCCTTTGTTTGTTTACTTACTACTAAAAGACAAGTCGTCTAGTATGCTCACTATTTTATTTAAGGACAAACTTGCAATAAGAAACATATGTTTGATGTACCCTAAGATTTTTTGTTAAAATAAAGTCAATAATGCCATTTTTTGTGGTCCCTTTTATTTAGAAAAGTACCGAAAAGTATTGAAATAATTTTGGTACCAGTACCAAAATATTGGTATCGGGACACCACTAGTGGAGACTATCATCTAATTGGGAGGACTTAGGTTCTTTTTGGCCTGGCTCACAATCTTTGTTTAAGTCTAGGGCTGCAACTAACGATTAATTTGATAATCGATTAATCTGTCGATTATTACTTCGATTAATCGATTAATAATCGGATAAAAGAGACAAAATACATTTCTATCCTATCCAGTATTTTATTGGAAAAAAACAGCATACTGGCACCATACTTATTTTGATTGTTGTTTCTCAGCTGTTTGTACATGTTGCAGTTCATAAATAAAGGTTTATTAAAAAATAAATAAATAAATAAATTATTTTAAAAATAAATAAATAAAAAACCTCTGCGCATGCGCATAGCATAGATCCAACGAATCGATGAGTAAATTAATCGGCAACTATTTTAATAATCGATTTTAATCGATTTAATCGATTAGTTGTTGCAGCCCTATTTAAGTCCAATTTTTACTGGTCAACTTTTATTTATTTATTTTAAAAAGGGGAGGGACTTCAAACGTTTTCCTGAGGAACGCCACTCCTAATTTTGCCTGTGTGGTAGCTGTGCAAAATCAGTTGATTAGGGGGTAAGAAATAAAATAAAATAAATACAGGCACCTAACGAGTGAACAATGGTATTTCAACACAGCACGGTGGTGCTTGGCGCCTCGCTGAGGAGGAGCATAGGTGAGTTAATCCCTCCTTGTTGGCAAACATTACAATCCTGCCACAAAAGGTCAAATCCCCTCCCAGGGAGAAAAGCTGCAGGAAATTGCCTGCATTAGGGAGATGTATTGGTGTGAAAAGATCCAATGACACGTCGCTGAACGAGGGAAAGCGTAGCGCTACTTGTTCCCTTCCTGCACCGGCGCTCTGACACACTTTAATAGGATTGCCTCGTTCATCGGTAGATATTGAATTCCGACTTGATTATTTATTTTCCAGCCGAGTGTGCTATGTAAAATCTAGCCTTGATGTGGAGGTGTTTTTAGTCGGCCCCACTGGGAACACACTGTTTGCTTTAATGCTAACGAGCTGTGTTTGCCATCGTGTACTAGGGGTGTAACGGTACGTGTATTTGTATTGAACTGTTTCGGTACGGGGGTGTCGGTTCGGTTCGGAGGTGTACCGAACGAGTTTCCACACGGACATATTAAGTAGCGTAATGCACTATTATAATAATTATAATACTATTAAAATAAAAACAAAAATATAACTAAAGTGAAATAAAAAAGCTTAAAGGTTAAATGTAATTTAGAAAAAGTTGCAATGTTGACTAATAAAACAAAGCTGTTTTTTTTTTCCTTTGAAACTGTCGTTGCTCAAAACATAATATTGAATCAAAATCAATGTTATTATGAATTTATGACCTATCCAAGGTTCCTATTACCGTATTTTTCAGAGTATAAGTCGCCCCGGAGTATAAGTCGCGCCGGCTGAAAATGCATAATAAAGAAGGAAAAAAACATATAAGTTGCACTGGAGTATAAGTCGCATTTTTGGGGGAAATGTATTTGATAAAAGGTAAGTAATAAGAAGGGTGGGAGTACATACGTTTTTACTTCTTCTCACTCCTTTTCGGATATGTTTACATTAATGTTTATTTTCATTTCTTGTTTCTTTTTGCTTTTTATTATTATTATTATTATTGTTTTTGTTATTCATTCTTGAATGGCTTTTTTGTTGTTTTTTGCAGAATTTGTTTGCTTTTGTTTTGTCTACATATTCGAAATAAACATGAAAGAAAGAAAGAAAGAAAGAAAGAAAGAAAGAAAGAAAGAAAGAAAGAAAGAAAGAAAGAAAGAAAGAAAGAAAGAAAGAAAGAAAGAAAGAAAGAAAGAAAGCCAACACCAAGAATAGACATTTGAAAGGCAATTTAAAATAAATCAAGAATAGTGAACAACAGGCTGAATAAGTGTACGTTATATGAGGCATAAATAACCAACTGGTATGTTAACGTAACATATTATGGTAAGAGTCATTCAAATAACTATAACATATAGAACATGCTATACGTTTGCCAAACAATCTGTCACTCCTAATCGCTAAATCCCATGAAATCTTATACGTCTAGTCTCTTACGTCAATGACATCAATAATATTATTTGATATTTTACGCTAATGTGTTCATCATTTCACACATAAGTCGCTCCTGAGTATAAGTCACACTATGAAAAAAACTGCGACTTATAGTCCGAAAAATACGGTACTTCACATCAAATATTCCACTAAGAAAAATATTTTTGGTGGAAGATTTTGCAAATTTGGTAAATAAATAACCCAAAAATGTATATTTTGTTGTTTTCTTACTGTACCGGAAATGAACCGAGGTACGTACTGAACCGAAATGTTTGTGTACCGTTACACCCCTATTGTGTACAGTATCCAATTCTTACATATGCACTTCCACAGTAGACATTTGTGTTTTGGATAATAAGGGCTATTGTCTTCCCAAATGTGTACCTGACTAAAGAAAAAGCAAGTCCTATCACATACGACAACGTATCATAGAGGAGTGGGACGGGACTACAGACAAGTTAATCACGCTAGCATAGCTATGTAAGCTAATGACTCTTACTACTCACCATTTCATTCCCATTCTCAGGGTGACGATTCTATTCAACACGATTCCTGATCCAAACAGATTCTCACAATATATTTGGTATAAAACCATGATAAAACATTTTCACAAAAGGTTACAGGTAACAAAAGCTCATCTTTGCTGCTGATGTAGGATGTGTACGTGTAGCAAGTAAGCTAGACTATAATGTCTGTTTAAAAAAACAAAACAAATTATGAACTGATTTTGAATTGGAATAATATACCGTATTTTTTCGGAGTATAAGTCGCTCCGGAGTATAAGTCGCACCGGCCGAAAATGCATAATAAAGAAGGAAAAAAACATATATAAGTCGCACTGGAGTATAAGTCGCATTTGAAAGGCAATTTCAAATAAATAAAGAATAGTGAACAACAGGCTGAATAAGTTATATGAGGCATAAATAACCAACTGAGAAGGTGCCTGGTATGTTAACGTAACATATTATGGTAAGAGTCATTCAAATAACTATAACATATAGAACATGCTATACGTTTACCAAACAATCTGTCACTCCTAATCGCTAAATCCCATGAAATCTTATACGTCTAGTCTCTTACGTGAATGAGATCAATAATATTATTTGATATTTTACGCTAATGTGTTAATCATTTCACACATAAGTCGCTCCTGAGTATAAGTCGCACCCCCGGCCAAACTATGAAAACAACTGCGACTAAAATAAAATTTAAAAAAATATGGTACTTATATCTGTCAGTAAACTCGCCATGAAAGTGCTAAAACATACCGGTGTAGTGAGTTTACATTATTCACCCAAGGAACTTAAGTTATTAGAGAATTCCGGTCGGACGGTTTTTCACGGGACACATTTCCATTGTTGTTGTTGTTTATGGATGAGGAGATGCTGCTCCGTTATTGATTGAAGTAAAGTGTGAATGTCATTAAAACAGTTAGTTCCATCTTTTGACACTTCTTCCACTCCCGTCCTTGCACGCTACACCGCTACAACAAAGATGACGGGGAGAAGACGCTGTCGAAGGTGAGCCACGTAAATAAGACTGCCCACAAAACGGCGCATCCTGAAGAGACGCTCAGAAAGCGACTTGAAGATGATCTGTAAAACATCATCTATGCAACATGTTGACCAAAGAACCACCATTACATGTTATGTAGACCACAAGGAAGTCTTTTACATTTAGAAAAAAAAAAAAAATTTATGACCTAGGAGTGTAACGGTACACTAAAATTTCGGTTCGGTACGTACCTCGGTTTAGAGGTCACGGTTTGATTCATTTTCGGTACAGTAAGAAAACAACAAAATATACATTTTTTGGTTATTTATTTACCAAATTTGCAAAATCTTCCAACAAAAATATTTCTCTTAGTGGAATATTTGATGTGAAGTAATGGGAACCTTGGATAGGTCAATAATTCATAATAACATTGATTTTGATTCAATATTATGTTTTGAGCAATGATAGTTTGAAAGAAAAAAACAGCTTTGTTTTATTAGTCAACATTGCAACTTTTTCTAAATTACATTTAACCTTTAAGCTTTTTTATTTCACTTTTGTTATGTGTTTGTTTATTTGAATAGTATTTTTAGAATGTGCCGTGGGCCTTTAAAACATTAGCTGTGGGCCGCAAATGGCCTCCGGGGCACACTTTGGACACCCCTGCTATAGATAATAAAAAATTAAATGTGATAAATCTATGGATAAAAAGCAGAGCCTGGCGACGCATGCGCGTTTATCATAACTCTCTTTCTCTCTGTCTCTGCCCCTCCCTCACACAATTTGTTTTGTTTTTAACCCCTTCTTAACCCTGAACGTACATTGAAAATACACGCAACCTTAACTAAAATGCAGGACATTTGAGGCATTTAAGAAACTCCGCCCTGACAGCTCCGCAAAAGAGGACATGTCCGGTGAAAAGAGGACGTATGGTCAGTCTATCCTAGCCCGCTAGCTGCTAGCATGCCGTGTGTTGTGTGCATTGTTTACACAACGTTACGCTACTTAATATGTCCGTGTGGAAACTTGTTCGGTACACCTCCGAACCGAACCGGAACCCCCGTACCGAAACGGTTCAATACAAATACACGTACCGTTACACCCCTAATATGACCCCTTTAATGCGCCCTATATATGAAAAAAGATCGAAAATAGACCATTCATTCATTTCACACATAAGTCGCTCCTGAGTATAAGTCGCACCCCCGGCCAAACTATGAAAAAAACTGCGACTTATACTCCGAAAAATACGGTAGCTGCTAATTATTAATTAAGTTTAAAATTAGAAATACTAATTGATTTCAGTGGGTTCCTTACCACAAACAACAAATGACAAAAAGAGAAGAGCAGCTTGTCAAACGTTTCGGCACCTGATGCAATAAATATTTAACTCCCCAACCTTGTGTGTTTGCCACACTTTGCATTGATTTGCTGAAGTGTCATAATGGCACATCACTCAAAGTAAACAATCACCCTCAGCTGAAGGTAGACGTCTGCCTCTCCCTTTCAGGAAGCAGCATGAGGAGGTTTTCATCCCTCGCTCGCGGTTTCCCACGGAGTGGCTCTCTCCTCGGCGAGGCAGCCATAATTGCTGTCACTTCCTGCAGAGCCGAGAAGCACTTTTTTGGGGGGGGCTCTGAGGTGGTTTCCCCTCAAGGCCTCTGGAGGATTTTGGTGAGTGCCAAACACACCCCTTCCCCCCCTCCGTGTTGTTGTTTGCCTCTCATTGCAGGCGACGCCCCTCGGAATCAGAGGAACACGAAAGGCGACGAGACGATCGCGGCCACAAAACATAGAGGCGGGTAATTGAGAAGATTACGCTCGACACGCCAGCTAAGATTTGATGATGTGAAGGATTTCAGTTTCAAGCGGTGAAACTTTGCCTCCCTAACTGTCGCGCGCCAGGTACGGAGACACAAAAGGCTTTCACCCGCAACCCCCGCCACAGCCGAAAAAAGGCGCAGATGTTGACATGTGTTTACTCCAGATGTCTTGTCAACCGCTGTGGCAGATTCACCCCCCCCCCCCCCCCCCATGAAGGCGCCTCCAAACTGACACACTCTCTTGTCACTTTACGTGCGTTTAGAGCATGTCCTACATACTGCCACGTGACAACACCCTCCATCGTGGGATGCTGGACCACGTCAACAATGTCTCCCATAGGTAATAACCGCATCCATTCATCCGTTCCAGGCTCTACCCGGCATCCGTCAGTTTTCTATTATTTGTACACTACCGTTCAAAAGTTTGGGGTCACATTGAAATGTCCTTATTTTTGAAGGAAAAGCACTGTACTTTTCAATGAAGATAACTTTAAACTAGTCTTAACTTTAAAGAAATACACTCTATACATTGCTAATGTGGTAAATGACTATTCTAGCTGCAAATGTCTGCTTTTTGGTGCAATATCTACATAGGCCCATTTCCAGCAACTATCACTCCAGTGTTCTAATGGTACAATGTGTTTGCTCATTGGCTCAGAAGGCTAATTGATGATTAGAAAACCCTTGTGCAATCATGTTCACACATCTGAAAACAGTTGAGCTCGTTACAGAAGCTACAAAACTGACCTTCCTTTGAGCAGATTGAGTTTCTGGAGCATCACATTTGTGGGGTCAATTAAACGCTCAAAATGGCCAGAAAAAGAGAACTTTCATCTGAAACTCGACAGTCTATTATTGTTCTTAGAAATGAAGGCTATTCCACAAAATTGTTTGGGTGACCCCCAAACTTTTGAACGGTAGTGTATATTCTTATAAACAAAAGAAAAACAATTACCGTATTTTTCGGACTATAAGTCGCTGTTTTTTTCATAGTTTGGCCGGGGGTGCGACTTATACTCAGGAGCGACTTATGTGTGAAATGATTAACACATTAGCGTAAAATATCAAATAATATTATTGATGTCATTCACGTAAGAGACTAGACGTATAAGATTTCATGGGATTTAGCGATTAGGAGTGACAGATTGTTTGGTAAACGATATAGCATGTTCTATATGTTACAGTTATTTGAATGACTCTTACCATAATATGTTACGTTAACATACCAGGCACCTTCTCAGTTGGTTATTTATGCCTCATATAACGTACACTTATTCAGCCTGTTGTTCACTATTCTTGATTTATTTGAAATTGCCTTTCAAATGTCTATTCTTGGTGTTGGCTTTTATCAAATACATTTACCCAAAAAATGCGACATATACTCCAGTGCGACTTACACTACCGTTCAAAAGTTTGGGGTCACCCAAACAATTTAGTGGAATAGCCTTAATTTCTAAGAACAAGAATAGACTGTCGAGTTTCAGATGAAAGTTATCTTTTTCTGGCCATTTTGAGCGTTTAATTGACCCCACAAATGTGATGCTCCAGAAACTCAATCTGCTCAAAGGAAGGTCAGTTTTGTAGCTTCCGTAACGAGCTAAACTGTTTTCAGATGTGTGAACATGATTGCACAAGGGTTTTCTAATCATCAATTAGCCTTCTGAGCCAATGAGCAAACACATTGTACCATTAGAACACTGGAGTGATAGTTGCTGGAAATGGGCCTCTATACACCTATGTAGATATTGCACCAAAAAGCAGACATTTGCAGCTAGAATAGTCATTTACCACATTAGCAATGTATAGAGTGTATTTCTTTCAAGTTAAGACTAGTTTAAAGTTATCTTCATTGAAAAGTACAGTGCTTTTCCTTCGAAAATAAGGACATTTCAATGTGACTCCAAACTTTTGAACGGTAGTGTATATGTTTTTTTCCTGTTTGATTATGCATTTTCGGCCGGTGCGACTTATACTCCGGAGCGACTTATACTTATGTCAAATTTTAAACTTAATTAATAATTAGCAGATAATTAAAATGTTTTTTTTCAAAATGTAATTTACCATATTTTCCGGACTATATAGGCCGCAACCATATATATTTTTTCATATGTTAGTCGCACCGGACTATAAGCCCCAGATATATATGTTGTAAAATGAATATTTAGACAAATATATACTGTAAATGTCTATTTATTAGGGGTGTAACGGTACGTGTATTTGTATTGAACTGTTTCGGTACGGGGGTTTCGGTTCGGTTCGGTGGTGTACCGAACGAGTACACATGCTAGCAGCGACCGGGCTAGGACAACATGTAAAAGCCAGAGCTGGAAGACCCTCCTGCCTCGTTAAGATCTCCCGTTTGGGAACACTTTGGCTGCGCGATACAACAATGGAGGACGGAGGTTTGCCGACATCGTTCAGCAGCTGCTTCTGACAACACGTCAAAGATGTGTTGCACCTTTCCTGCTTCCGGCTCCCAGACCGTAGTCGAGGAGCGCAGGGGAGACACTCCTCCAGGGCCGATGTATTCTCGGGGGCAACACCCGGCAGTGGGTCTCCACAGCTCCGGACTCCAGGGTAAATGACGATTAGTTGCAAATCGTGGCTTTATTGAGGTCTTGCACACAGCCAATCCAACAAAACACTAGCCACTCCCCGCACTCCCTCACCTCGCTCGCCCACACACTCACCTCACATGCTGTCACATATTAAAGGGCCACACACACACATACGCTACTCTCATAACACATGCTAACCCATTTGAAGCGTCACCACCGCATTCAAGCAGCCTCTCCTCGGCGAGTCAGGCAGGGCTAAAGCAATAACAAATGTTTTTATAGCAGCAGATATAAGTCCATATTGCATTAAAAAGTACATTTTGAGCCACTTCTATGGTGGAAGAACAATGAGCCCATATATCCTCTTACTGCCAAGTTAGCCAGGCTGGGGGGGAAAAGAAAAGTTAATCTGAGGCTGAGTTGACTTGAAACTGTTTAATGTTGCACTTTTTATATGTAGAAGAAAAGTTTTGCCATTTTATTTAATCCGAGCAACAACTTGAGGCAGTTTAATGTTGACTAACGTGGACCCCGACTTAAACAAGTTGAAAAACGTATTCGGGTGTTACCATTTAGTGGTCAATTGTACGGAATATGTACTGTACTGTGCAATCTACTAATAAAAGTTTCAATCAATCAATCAAACGCAGCTACTGCCATCTTGTGGCACCAAAAACAAACTACATTGACAGGTTGCCTACAGCCATAGCTGTTCATGCCACGGCAATTACACTTTAGTGAGAATTAGGGGTTAATTAAATGTTGCGTTAATAGCAGCATTGAGTCTAGTTGTTTTAGTGCAAAAAGTACAAGAAGTGTAAAATGTTCCCATCGCAATTTCTGCAACTGCAGACCAAAAAAAAACATTTTATCCTCTAATATTTGAAGAAGTGGTCATGGAGTAGGTCTTGTACCAGATCGTTTCCTATCTCACGGCCTACGGTGTGTCTTTACGACGTCCCGCGTGATTCTCCTTGGACGTTGGCGAGTGCATGAAAGGCGGCGAGCAAAGTGAGGGATATTGGAGCGAGTCCGTGACAGCTGGTTTCAAGCTGCAGAGGTGCGTTGGCCTCTATTTCACTCGGCGGTGGTCAACGGCAGGATCACAGGGACCACGGCGGATCTCAGCAGAGCACATATTACTCTCTGTCGCTGCCCATTCTCGTCTCCTGGTGCTTGACAGCGCCTGTCCGGACCAACTGCCATGGAAAGTGGCTCTAATTGGCATCTCCGCAGACGAGCTCGGGCAGCCATCACGGATGCACGGGGGGGAAAAAATACTTAGCTACTTTATCATATGGACAGACACTACTTATGGGGGGCTTTAGGCTCTTATGCAAACTAGCAAGTCTAACACGGGTTAGTTAGTAGGGATGGGAATCTTACAACTAATGATTCAATCTTAGTCCAATTCTTAGGGCAAACATGATTCAAACCGATTCTCACAAAATATCATCTGGTATGCAAATAAGAACACTTTTTCAAAACAGGTTACAGGTAGAGCTGTAACGATAAACGGTATTATTGATAAACGCGGTAGAACTTCAGATAATTCTAGCAAGAGGTTCCGCAGCCTCCGAAGCAGAACCTCCAGGTTCTGCAACAGCTTCTTCCCTCAGGCCGTAAGACTCTTGAACGCACCATAGTAATCCCCTCAATTCCCCCCAAAAATGGATTAACTCGCTGGAATATAAAGACAATATAACATACATCCATACACCTGGATGCAAAAGTGCAATATATTTATCTGTACAGTAATGTATTTATTTATATCTGCACCTTATTGCTTTTTTATCCTGCACTACCATGAGCTAATGTAAAAAAATGTTGTATCTGTGCTGTAAAGTTCAAATTTGAATGACAATAAAAAGGAAGTCTAAGTCTCTAAGAACTTCAGATAATTAGCATTACCTTTTTAGATTAAAATGATCAAAACACTAATCGATAACAGCACTTTGATAAACTCACGGACTAAATGCTGATTGATTGATTGATTGGCCTTGTTTGGGTGGAGCGCGCTCAATTTTTTAAACAACTCATCAGCTGTGACCATTTCTAATTTTAAATCATCGTTGGATACTCCTAGCTTTCTGTAGAAGGCTTTAATGTGTTCTACACCAAAGCGACCAGAGTGCTGGGACAGCTTGTTGACAAGAGTTGCGGCTATGCTGGTGAAAAAGGTGTTAAGTCTGCTAACATGAAAACAAGAGACATTAACGTCTTTCCCCATTAAGAAAGGACATACCCCGATCTAAACGCAGATTGCTGTCGGAGCAACTCCATTGTGCACATTGAACCTACAGAAGAATACGAAACAGAGGTGTTTTTATGGTGCGTTCAAGGACCGCTGGATAGATTAGGACACCACAACACCCGCTGGGAATGATAAATATTATTGTTGAGCCCTTTTCATTCAAATAAATGTTAAACGTGCCCATACTTGCCAACCCTCCCGTTTTTAGCGGGAGAATCCAGATATTCAGCGCCTCTCCCGACAACCTCCCGGCAGAGATTTTCTCCCGACAAACTCCCGGTATTCAGCCGGAGCTGGAGGCCACGCCCCCTCCAGCTCAATGCGGACCTGAGACTGAGTGGGGACAGCCTGTTCTCACGTCCGCTTTCCCACAAAATAAACAGCTTGCCTGCCCATAGACGTCATAACATCTAGGGCTTTTAGAGAGTGCACAACTGCGCACACAACAAGGAGACGAAGCAGAAGAACGAGGAAATTACAGACATGGCGGCCGAAATGATATACTCATCATGAACGGAGAAGTTAAACAGGACAATACTGCCATCTAATGGATAGCCACTGGAACACTGAAATTCAAGTATTTTTATTTTTTTTCTATGTAAATAAAATAAAAATAAAAATATATATATATAGCTAGAATTCACTGAAAGTCAAGAATTTCATACATATACATATATATATATATATGAAATATATATGAAATACTCGAGTTGGTGAATTCTAGCTGTAAATAACCACGCCCCCCGCCCAAAAACAACCCCCCCCCCCCCCCCCCCCCCCGATATTGGAGGTCTCAAGGTTGGCAAGTATGAACGTGCCACAGGACGGACCGATATTTAAATCAAGGTTTAGCCAATAAAACAGATAAAATACTAACTAGAGATGTCCGATAATGGCTTTTTTGCCGATATCCAATATTCCGATATTGTCCAACTCTTAATTACCGATACCAATATCAACCAATACCGATATATACAGTGGTGGAATTAACACATTATTATGCCTCATTTTGTTGTGATGCCCCGCTGGATGCATTAAACAATGTAACAAGGTTTTCCAAAATAAATCAACTCAAGTTATGGAAAAAAAAATGCCAACATGGCACTGCCATATTTATTATTGAAGTCACAAAGTGCAGGGGTGGGTAGGGGGTGGCGGGGGGTGTATATTGTAGCGCCCCGGAAGAGTTAGTGCTGCAAGGGGTTCTGGGTATTTGTTCTGTTGCGTTACGGTGCGGATGTTCTCCCGAAATGTGTTTGTCATTCGTGTTTGGTGTGGGTTCACAGTGTGGCGCATATTTGTAACAGTGTTAAAGTTGTTTATACGGACACCCTCTGTGTGACCTGTATGGCTGTTGACCAAGTATGGGTTGCATTCACTTGTGTGTGTGAAAAGCCGTAGATATTATGTGATTGGGCCGGCACACAAAGGCAGTGCCTTTAAGGTTTATTGGTGCTCTGTACTTCTCCCTACGGCCGTGTACACAGCGGCCTTTTAAAAAGTCATACATTTTACTTTTTGAAACAGATACCGATCATTTTGAAACCGATAATTCCCGATATTACATTTTAAAGCATTTATCGGCCGATAATATCGGACTGCCAATATCTCTAATACTAAGATTAAAACACTATCAGTGAAGCATAAGAAACATAAAACATGCAAAAATAGTGGCTTTTTAAAAAAAAAAATCTAATTACAGGCAAATTGATGCATTTTAAATATTTTCTGTTTCAGACTAAAAATGCAAGTTGATCTATATTTATTTTGTTGTTTTATTTAACGTAAAAAGGGATACATTGTAATGCTTTTATAATTTTAGAGACGGATGATACAATTGGATACCGACGGAGAGTGTGTGAAGGCAGGAGGAAATACTGTACATACAGTAATCTATAAATCCAACACTGACATGCTCTTACAGCAATAGGATTTTGATGTAATGCACCTCACTGGCAGCACTTTTGTTTCAATAACCTCAAGCACCTTTTTTTTTTTTTGCTTCCCGCTGTTCTTTCCCTTTTTCTTCCTACACCTTTCAGCTGTGAGGTGAAATTACCGCACTTTTGTCTGCCTTTGAATGCGTCCCGCCAGCGCCTGTGGGGCCCGTAAATGTGCTCGCAGCGCCGGGGAGGAAAGTTAAGCTGTCCCGTTGAATTGATTGAGCATTCAATGAAACCAAAGCTCCTCACATGTGGAAATGACTTGCAGACATATGCGAGGTCCCGTACGCCGAGACGCAGCCTTGAGGATCCCCTTCTTACAGTCAGGTGCCGAGCTGTTGCCCCGCAGGCACCATTCACTCGTTAAATCTCTCACCGGGAGAGCGAGAAGGCCTCGTTTTGCCGTGCTGCACGTTATTGACATAATTATTTCATTTTGGTAATCAACATGTGAGGCCTGAAAGATCGTTTTGTAGCGAGCTAAAAGGCTACCAAAGCATCGCCTGGTAATTATTCAGCAACCTCACAGGCCGTATTGATTTGAAAGACTTTTTTTTTTACTTAATCCAAATGTCTTATCACCTTGCCTGACAATGAAAAGCATGAAAAGAATGAATTCCAATGAGCGCTCATTTATGTCAAAATTGTGCCCAATTGCCGGCATCATAGGCGGCAATTTAAAAGCAATTTTCGACACATTAAAAGAGGCGAGTCGTTCAATTTGGGCAGGGAGAACCAATCAAAACGCACAAAGAACAATCGATAAAAGTGGAAATAGTTGCACGGTCGATGGAATAGATGAATTACCTTTCCTTGCCCTGGTTTTAGTGGAACTAGTTTCGCTAACAATTCCTCAAATAAAAGAAAAGTTTGATGTTTATTTTAAAATTGTACTGAAGCATTTAAAAATTAATTACCGTATTTTCCGGACCATAGGGCGCACCGGATTATAAGGCGCACTGCCGATGAAGGGTCTATTTTCGATCTTTTTTCATATCTAGGGCGCACTAAAGGGGTCATATTAGGGGTGTAACGGTACATGTATTTGTATTGAACCGTTTCGGTACGGGGGTTCCGGTTCGGTTCGGAGGTGTACCGAACGAGTTTCCACACGGACATATTAAGTAGCGTAACGCACGTTGTGTAAACAATGCACACCGAGGCACAACACACGGCATGCTAGCAGCTAACGGGCTAGGATAGACTGACCATACGTCCTCTTTTCACCGGACATGTCCTCTTTTGCGGAGCTGTCAGGGCGGAGTTTCTTAAATGCCTCAAATCACCGAGTTAGGGTTGCGTGTATTTTCAATGTACGTTCAGGGTTAAGAAGGGGTTAAAAACAAAACAAACAGCAGCATTGGTGAGGGAGGGGCAGAGACAGAGAGAGAGAGAGAGTTATGATAAACGCGCATGCGTCGCCAGGCTCTGCTTTTTATCCATAGATTTATCACATTTAATTTTTTATTATCTATAGCAGGGGTGTCAAAAGTGTGCCCCGGAGGCCATTTGCGGCCCACAGCTAATGTTTTAAAGGCCCACGGCACATTCTAAAAATACTATTAAAATAAACAAAAACATACATACTTGCCAACCTTGAGACCTCCAATATCAGGAGGTGGGGGGTGGGGGGCGTGGTTATTTACAGCTAGAATTCACCAACTCGAGTGTTTCATATATATTTCATGTATATATATGTATGAAATACTTGACTTTCAGTGAATTCTAGCTATATATATATATATATATATACATATATATATATATATATATATATATATATATATATATATATATATATATATATATATATATATATATATATATATATATATATATATATATATATTTATTTACATAGAAAAAAAAAAAAAACTTTAATTTCAGCGGTGGTTATCCATTAGATGGCAGTATTGTCCTGTTTAACTTCTCCGTTCATTGGGCAGGCAAGCTGTTTATATTGTGGGAAAGCGGACGTGAGAACAGGCTGTCCCCACTCAGTCTCAGGTCCGCATTGAGCTGGAGGGGGCGTGGCCTCCAGCTCCGGCTGGATACCGGGAGCTAGTCGGGAGAAAATCTCTGCCGGGAGGTTGTTGGGAGAGGCGCTGAATACCGGGATTCTCCCGCTAAAAACGGGAGGGTTGGCAAGTATGAAAACATAACAAAAGTGAAATAAAAAAGCTTAAGTGTTAAATGTAATTTAGAAAAAGTTGCAATGTTGACTAATAAAACCAAGCTGTTTTTTTTTCTTTCAAACTATCATTGCTCAAAACATAATATTGAATCAAAATCAATGTTATTATGAATTATTGACCTATCCAAGGTTCCCATTACTTCACATCAAATATTCCACTAAGAAAAATATTTTTGGTGGAAGATTTTGCAAATTTGGTAAATAAATAACCAAAAAATTTACATTTTGTTGTTTTCTTACTGTACCGAAAATGAACCAAACCGAGGTACGTACCGAACCGAAATTTTAGTGTACCGTTACACCCCTAGGTCATATATTATTTTTTTTCTAAATGTAAAACACTTCCTTCTGGTCTACATAACATGTAATGATGGTTCTTTGGTCAAAATGTTGCATAGATGATGTTTTACACATCATCTTCAAGCCGCTTTCTGAGCGTCTCTTCAGGATGCGCCGTTTTGTGGGCAGTCTTATTTACGTGGCTCAAGTTCGACAGCGTCTTCTCCCCGTCATCTTTGTTGTAGTGGTGTAGCGTGCAAGGACGGGAGTGGAAGAAGTGTCAAAAGATGGAGCTAACTGTTTTAATGACATTCACACTTTACTTCAATCAATAACGGAGCAGCATCTCCTCATCCAGACACAACAACAACAACAATGGAAATGTGTCCCGTGAAAAAACGTCCGACCGGAACTCTCTAATAACTTAAGTTCCTTGGGTGAATAATGTAAACTCACTACACCGGTATGTTTTAGCACTTTCATGGCGAGTTTACTGACAGATATAAGTACCGTATTTTTCGGACTATAAGTCGCAGTTGTTTTCATAGTTTGGCCGGGGGTGCGACTTATACTCAGGAGCTACTTATGTGTGAAATGATGAACACATTAGCGTAAAATATCAAATAATATTATTGATCTCATTGACGTAAGAGACTAGACGTATAAGATTTCATGGGATTTAGCGATTAGGAGTGACAGATTGTTTGGTAAACGTATAGCATGTTCTATATGTTATAGTTATTTGAATGACTCTTACCATAATATGTTACGTTAACATACCAGTTGGTTATTTATGCCTCATATAACGTACACTTATTCAGCCTGTTGTTCACTATTCTTGATTTATTTTAAATTGCCTTTCAAATGTCTATTCTTGCTGTTGGCTTTTATCAAATACATTTACCCAAAAAATGCGACTTATACTCCAGTGCGACGTATATATGTTTTTTTTCCGTCTTTATTGTGCATTTTCGGCCGGTGCGACTTATACTCCGGAGCGAGAAGATAGAGAAAAAGAAGAAGCTTATCGACTACGGGTCATCACGGACTACAAAGGCAGACGCGCGCAATTTTTCAGGATTTATGCAGATCCCAAATACAGATCAGCAGGTACAACAAGGTAAGAAAAGTTGCTTTTGGATAACATTGCAAAACAAAACGCCAGATAATGTGTCTTCAGTATTTCTCACACATTCATTTATTTGTGGCGGCCCGCCACGAAAGAATTAAGGCCGCCACAAAAAAAAATTTTAAATTTTTTTATTTGTTTATTTTTTTTGTGTCCTGTCCAGCTTCTCAGGCAAATCATATAGTTGATGTAGATGCCCATATCGGCTGTTCAGATTTACTTTACAAAAGAGAAGTGTAGGATCAAGATTTTTGGAACTCTTTGTTCAGTGGATCAGATGTTTGATGAAGCTCTGTGTCTATCTACCACCACTACTGTTTTCTGTTTATTTGTTACTGACTGTGGCAGGACACCCCTGCCTCTGTTTCACTTTATGTTGCTGGTAAATAATACGGTTGTAGTAGTAGGCTAAAGTTAAATGATTTAGTATGCACTAATTAAAGGGGTAGAGCTTTAAGAGACATTTTAGCTTTTATATTTTTATAAGATATATTTTTTGTTAGAACCCCAATTAATAAATATATTTCAGTGAATAACTTATTGTTCAAATCTGTATATAAATATGTACATAAAGTGTTGTAATTATATTGTAAAATGGATGGATGGATGGATGGACGTTTAAAACAAAACTGTTATTATTAATTAGTAAGTATACATTTTTTGAGCCTTTTTAGAGAAAATCATATCATTGTAGTAAATTATGCAAATTACTCGATGATGTCATGGTGACCACGCCCATAGCCACGCCCCCATTACCACAGGTATCGTGGCAGTTTATGGGAAACACTGGTCTTACCTTATACGCACACCATACTAATACTCCTATGTTGAAGCACAGTACAATCCACCAAGCGGTGCGGCTTCATAGCTTACCAAAGTCGTACTTAAAACATTTTGCTAGATTTTTGAGCGCCGTGTGTAATGTTCTATATTTTCAATGGAACAAATAAAATGTTGGTGTTGTTTACTTGAGTCATATTGCCATCATACCTCTTACCACGTATCTCTTATGTGTGACTGCCATCTACTGGTCACACTTATCATTACACCATGTACCAAAGAAAATTGCTTCGAGGTCGGTGAGCAAAACCAGAATTATTCCATACATTAGGCGCACCGGGTTATTAGGCGCACTGTGGAGTTTTGAGGGGAAAAAAAGGAATTTAGATGTGCCTTATAGTCTGGAAAATACGGTAATTATCATTGCATACTGCTTAAGCCTGTTAGAAAGCATTCAGCAACAACATGTCCGCTTCATTCAACTTACCTTAACGAATCATTGTGGCCACTAGGTGTTGCAGTGTTTCCCACACATTAATTTATTTGTGGCGGCCCGCCACAAAATAATTAAGGCCGCCACAAAATTGTTGTTATTTTTTTTTGTCCTGTCCAGCTTCTCAGGCAAATCATATAGTTGATGTAGATGCCCATATCGGCTGTTCAGATTTACTTTATAAAAGAGAAATGTAGGATCAAGATTTTTGGAGCTCTTTGTTCAGTGGATCAGATGTTTGATGAAGCTCTGTGTCTGTCTACCACCACTACTGTTTTCTGTTTATTTGTTACTGACTGTGGCAGGACACCTCTGCCTCTGTTTCACTTTATGTTGCTGGTAAATAATATGGTTGTAGTAGTAGTAGGCTAAAGTTAAATGATTTAGTATGCACTAATTAAATGGGAAGAGCTTTAAGAGACATTTTAGCTTTTATATTTTATAAGATATATTTTTTGTTAGAACCACAATTAATAAATATATTTCAGTGAATAACTTATTGTTCAAATCTGTATATAAATATGTACATAAAGTGTTGTAATTATATTGTAAAATGGATGGATGGATGGATGTTTAAAACAAAACTGTTATTAATTAGTAAGTATACATTTTTTGAGCCTTTTTAGAGAAAATCATATCAGTGTAGTAAATTATGCAAATTACTCAATGACGTCATGGTGACCACGCTCATAGCCACGCCCCCACCGCCACAGGTATCTTGGCAGTTTATGGGAAACACTGTGTTGCCAAAAATAAAATGACCACACCACTTCAACTTAAAGACAGCATAAGTTCATTCCAAACGGTTAATAATAAACAGTGTTGAATAATGTCTCTTGATCAAGCTGTGACTAACATTACACACTACAAAGGCACTACTACAGGCAAATAATTAATCGGTATCGTATTGGAGGTGACAAATGTGTATCGGGACAACCGTAGTAAAACAAAGTCAAAGCCAAAGACAGAATATGTCATCATTTGAACTCGACCTATTATTTCTCAGTTTACAAAAGTATAATTAGGCGCAACATGGCTCTCATGGTCCACTAGCATCATGTCGCTTCATTTAACCCGACCATGTACTCCAGCCAATGTGACAGTGCCAATCACAACACTTTGACAGGCGTGACAGCCAATCATTGTTTAGCTCCAGTAGTAATGCCGCGTCTGGGCGCCCCCCCCACCCCCACCCCCGCTGCCGCCCCTCCTAAAAACATTGGGCTTCCTCGTCACATTTTAATCATCCGCAATTAGTTTTGTTTTAATAAGACTGGCAATTAAGAGGTCCTGCCGTCTGCATAATTCATGACGGAGCCGCACCGATGTCAGAAATCAAATGCAACAAATTGGAAGTAACAAGTTTCAGACAGTGTGATTCAATTAAGATGCGGGGGGAAACACTGGGCCATGCATAATTAAGGGGCCGGCGAGGCAAGACTCATGTCAGGCCTGTCAGCCCCGCCGCTGCTATTGGATTTGGCCTGTCACACACACTCACATCTGTCCTGGAGGAATTGCAGCTTACTTTTTATTTGCAAGTGCTCCCCATGCAGCGTGTGCACACGTGTGTCCATATCTAGTATACATTACCTACACACGGCAGTCCGATTTGGATATTTCTGTTAAAAAAAACAAAAAACAATTCTGATGGGTCAGTGCATGTTTCTCTTCAAGAAAATGAGAGACGGACTAAAAAGATTTGCAGGATGTCAAGACTTGGTCTGTGGCGTGGTTTGTTCTCCCGTGGTGCAAATGAATTGGACCATACGTGGCGTGCAGGTGAGGACATATTTAATATTTACACTCAAAAAAAGGTATAAACCAAGAAAGCAAACAAAAGGCCCTCACAGTGGAGGTACAAAACTTGACTATGAAAAACAAAAGACATGCACGTGGGTACAAAAACTATAAACATTAAATCAAAACTTACTTGGCATGAGATGAAACAAGAACTATGGTAAACAGGTGCAGAGCATACATTTGTGTGGAGAAGGTGATGTCGCCAGGAAGACCAACAGAAAAAGACAGGCTTTAAATAACAGTGACATGATCAGTGAAAACAGGTGCGTGACAAGATAGGTGAAAACTAATGGGTGACCATGGAAACCAAACCAAACAAGGAAGTGCAACCAGGAACTAAAAAGAGTCCAAAAAACAAACACATGGCCAAAACAAAAACATGAACAGACATGACACAGGAGTAGTCAGAAAAAAACTACATTAGGCTACCTTCAAACTGCAGAGTCGGATGTACAATTCTGATTTTTTTGTCAAATCCAATCTTTTTAGTGACCATTCACATTACCATGTTATTGTATTTTACTTTGTTTTATATAACATTTGTTTATTGGGTTACAGCCACATAATTGACAGGAACAGCCAAACACATCAAATGTTTTCTTTTTTTAACACCCAACCCAAAAAGTAACAAAACAAACAAAAAAAACAATCATCATAATAATTAGAGATGTCCGATAATATCGGTCTGCCGATATGATCGGCCGATTATTGCGTTAAAATGTAATATCGGAAATTATCGGTATCGGTTTTTTATTATCAGTATCGTTGTTTTTTTGTTTTTTGTTTTTTTTATTAAATCAACATAAAAAACACAAGATACACTTACAATTAGTGCACCAACCCAAAAAACCTCCCTCTCCCATTTACACTCATTCACACAAAAGGGTTGTTTATTTCTGTTATTAATATTCTGCTTCCTACATTATATATCAATATATATCAATACAGTCTGCAAGGGATACAGTCCGTAAGCACACATGATTGTGCGTGCTGCTGGTCCACTAATAATACTAACCTTTAACACTTAATTTTACAAATTTTCATTAATTACTAGTTTCTATGTAACTGTTTTTATATTGTTTTACTTTCTTTTTTTTCAAGAAAATGTTTTTAATTTATTTATCTTATTTTATTTGATACATTTTTTAAAAAAGTACCTTATCTTCACCATACCTGGTTGTCCAAATTAGGCATAATAATGTGTTAATTCCACGACTGTATATATCGGTTGATATCGGTATCGGTTGATATCGGTATCGGTAATTAAAGAGTTGGACAATATCGGCATATCGGATATCGGCAAAAAGCCATTATCGGACATCCCTAATAATAATAATTAAATTAATAAAAAATATACAATTAAATTAAATTAAGATTTAAAAAAATTGAGATATCAATACAAAACCACAGATAGCTGCATTTCGGCATGGCCCTAGAGCAGGGGTCACCAACGCGGTGCCCGCGGGCACCAGGTAGCCCGTAAGGACCAGATGAGTAGCCTGCTGGCCCGTTCTAAAAATAGCTCAAATAGCAGCACTTACCAGTGAGCTGCCTCTATTTTTTAATTTTATTTATTTACTAGCAAGCTGGTCTCGCTTTGTTTGACATTTTTAATTCTAAGAGCAACAAAACTCAAATAGAATTTGAAAATCCAAGAAAATATTTTAAAGACTTGGTCTTCACTTGTTTAAATAAATTCATAATTTTTTTTACTTTGTTCTTATAACTTTCAGAAAGACAATTTTAGAGAAAAAATACAACCTTAAGAATGATTTTAGGATTTTTAAACACATATACCTTTTTACCTTTTAAATTCCTTCCTCTTCTTTCCTGACAATTTAAATCAATGTTCAAGTAATTTTTTTATTTTTTATTGTAAATAATAATAAATACATTTTAATGTAATTCTTCATTTTAGCTTCTGTTTTTTCGACAAGAATATTTGTGAAATATTTCTTCAAATTTATTATGATTAAAATTCAAAAAAATTATTCTGGATAATCTAGAAAATCTGTAGAATCAAATTTAAATCTTATTTCAAAGTCTTTTGAATTTCTTTTAAAATTTTTGTTCTGGAAAATCTAGAAGAAATAATGATTTGTCTTTGTTAGAAATATAGCTTGGTCCATCCATCCATCCATCCATTTTCTACCGCTTATTCCCTCTGGGGTCGCGGAGGCGCTGGAGCCTATCTCAGTTACAATCGGGCGGAAGGCGGGGTACACCCTGGACAAGTCGCCACCTCATCGCTTGGTCCAATTTGTTACATATTCTAACAAAGTGTAGATTGGATTTTAGCCTATTTAAAACATGTCATCAAAATTCTAAAATTAATCTTAATCAGGAAAAATTACTAATGATGTTCCTTTTTTTTTTTTTTTTTTTTTCCAAAAAGATTCGAATTAGCTAGGTTTTCTCTTCTTTTTTTCGGTTGAATTTTAAATTTTAAAGTGTCGAAATTGAACATAAACTACGTTTCAAAATTTAATAGTCATTTTTTTCGTGTTTTCTCCTCTTTTAAACCGTTCAATTAAGTGTAAATATCATTATTATTAATAATAACATAGAGTTAAAAGTAAATTGAGCAAATTGGCTATTTCTGGCAATTTATTTAAGTGTGTATCAAACTGGTAGCCCTTCGCATTAATCAGTACCCAAGAAGTAGCTCTTGCTTTCAAAAAGGTTGGTGACCCCTGCCCTAGAGAGATACAACAACCAACATGCATACAAAAGGCTCATGAACAACCCGTAATTCAATTGTGCTTCAATCGGGGTTAATTTGGAGATCAGTCCAGGCCAAAAGTTTGGACACACCTCATTCAATGTGATTTCTTTATTTTCATGATTATTTACATTGTAGGCCCTGCGATGAGGTGGCGACTTGTCCAGGGTGTACCCTGCCTTCCGCCTGATTGTAGCTGAGATAGGCTCCAGCGCCCCCCGCGACCCCAAAGGGAATAAGTGGTAGAAAATGGATGGATGGATGGATTTACATTGTAGATTGTCACATCAAAACTATGACTGAACACATGTGGAGTTATGTACTTAACAATAAAAGTTTAAATAACTGAAAACATGTTTTGTATTCTAGTTCCTTCAAAATAGCCACCCTTTGCTCTGATTACTGCTTTACACACTCTTGGCATTCTCTGGATGAGCTTCATGCACACCTGTGAAGTGAAAACCGTTTCAGGTGACTTGAAGCTCATCGAGAGAATGCCAAGAGTGTGCGAAAAAGTAATCAGAGCAAAGGGTGGCTATTTTGTAGGAACCAGAATACAAAACATGTTTTCAGTTATTTCACCTTTTTTTGTTAAGTACATAACTCCACATGTGTTCATTCATAGTTTAGATGTGACAATCTACAATGTAAATAGTCATGAAAATAAAGAAAACACATTGAATTGTCCAAACTTTTGGCCTGCACTGTGTATGTAAAAATATATACATACTAGAGATGTCGGCAGGCCGATATTATCGGCCGATATATGCGTTAAAATGTAATATCGGAAATTATCGGTATCTGTTTTTTTATTATCTGTATCTTTTTTTTTAATTTTTATTAAATCAACATAAAAAACACAAGATACACTTACAATTAGTGCACCAACCCAAAAAACCTCCCTCCCCCATTTACACTCATTCACACAAAAGGGTTGTTTCTTTCTGTTATTAATATTCTGCTTCCTACATTATATATCAATATATATCAATACAGTCTGCAAGGGATACAGTCCGTAAGCACACATGATTGTGCGTGCTGCTGCTCTACTAATAGTACTAACCTTTAACACTTAATTTTACTAATTTTCATTCATTACTAGTTTCTAAGTAACTGTTTTTATATTGTTATACTTTCTTTTTTATTCAAGAAAATGTTTTTAATTTATTTATCTTATTTTACTAATTTTTTAAAAAAGTACCTTATCTTCACCATACCTGGTTGTCCAAATTAGGCATAATAATGTGTTAATTCCACGACTGCATGTATCGGTTGATATCGGTATCGGTTGATATCGGTATCGGTAATTAAAGAGTTGGACAATATCAGAATATCGGATATCGGCAAAAAGCCATTATCGGACATCCCTAATACATACATATACACATGCAAGCGCACACACACACATACATACATATACTGTGTACACATATTCATATATCAAGTAACCAACATCAAAGCAGTGCAGGTTAGGCTTGCTACAAATATACCTGAAAGTTCTCTAAATCATTCAAACTATGACAATTATTTACAACATCATTATTTTCAGCTAAAGCGTATTAGCCGTCCCAGCCTTAAAGCATGCATTGCGTTGTCACACAGTGCTCTATAAATAACTAAAACACACATCACGCTGGACAACAGTTAAAAAATAACAGATGAAGGTTGTAAGCCTACATGAGAAACAGGTGGTGATAAATTAAATGACAAAAAAAAAACCCTACGCCCCCAACCCCCGCCCCCATTGAGTCCTGGCAAAAACAAGTAATAAAGTCATGTTTCTGTTGTCTGAAAGTGTTCTTAAAGGCCTACTGAAATGACATTTTTTAATTTAAACGGGAATAGCAGATCCATTCTATGTGTCATACTTGATCATTTCGCGATATTGCCATATTTTTGCTGAAAGGATTTAGTAGAGAACAACGACGATAAAGTTTGCAACTTTTGATCGCTGATAAAAAAAAAGCCTTGCCTGTACCGGAAGTACCGTGACATCACAGGAGGAAGGATTCCTCACATTTCCCCGTTGTTTACAATGGAGCGAGAGAGATTCGGACGGAGAAAGCGACGATTACCCCATTAATTTGAGCGAGGATGAAAGATTCGTGGATGAGGAACGTGAGAGTGAAGGCAGTGCAGGGTGTATCTTTTTTCGCTCTGACCGTAACTTAGGTACAAGCTGGCTCATTGGATTCCACACTCCCTCCTTTTTCTATTGTGGATCACAGATTTGGATTTTAAACCACCTCGGATACTATATCCTCTTGAAAATGAGAGTCGAGAACGCGAAATGGACATTCACAGTGACTTTTATCTCCACGACAATACATTGTTGAAGCTCTTTAGCTACGGAGCTAACGTGATAGCATCAGGCTCAAATGCAGATAGAAACAAAATTTAAAAAAAACCCGACTGGAAGGATAGACAGAAGATCAACAATACTATTAAACCATGAACATGTAAATACACGGTTAATAATTTCCAGCTCGGCGAAGCTTAACAATTGAAGCTAACTTAGCTACGGAGCTAACGTGATAGCATCAGGCTCAAATGCAGATGGAAACAACATTTAAAAAAACCCTGACTGGAAGGATAGATAGAAGATCAACAATACTATTAAACCATGAACATGTAAATGCACGGTTAATAATTTCCAGCTTGGCGAAGCTTAACAATTGAAGCTAACTTAGCTACGGAGTTAACGTGATAGCATCAGGCTCAAATGCAGATAGAAACAAAATTTTAAAAAACCCTGACTGGAAGGATAGACAGAAGATCAACAATACTATTAAACCATGAACATGTAAATACACGGTTAATATCTTCCAGCTTGGCGAAGCTTAACAATTGAAGCTAATTTAGCTACGGAGCGGCGGCGGGCGTTATAGCTTTCGACGACCCCACGTCTGCCATCAGAGTCAGCAAGAAACATATATTTCCCCAAAGTTACGTACGTACTGCAAGCGATCAAATGTTTGGAAGCCAAAGCTGTACTCACGGTAGCGCGTCTGCTATCCAGCTCAAACACAACACAACCTCCTGGTGTTGGTGTTGCTGTAGTCCGCCGCTAATACACCGATCGCACCTACAACTTTCTTATTTGCAGTCTCCATTGTCCGTTAAACAAATTGCAAAAGATTCACCAACACAGATGTCCAGAATACTGTGGAATTGTTCGATGAAAACAGAGCTTTTTTGTATTGGATTCAGTGGGGTACCAATACTTCCGGTTCAACGATTGACGTCACGCCTATACGTCATCATACAGAGACGTTTTCAGCCCGATATTTCCCGGGAAATTTAAAATGTCACTTTATAAGTTAACCCGGCCGTATTGGCACGTGTTGCAGTGTTAAGATTTCATCATTGATATATAAACTATCAGACTGCGTGGTCGGTAGTAGTGGCTTTCAGTAGGCCTTTAAGTGTGTTCCGTTTTATGAAAGACTTTCGGGACGTCTTAATTAAACGTCCAATCTTCGGGGAGGCAACGGTTGAAAGCTGAGGAAATGAGAGTGAGCCCTCTTTATGAGTTTGCAAACACCCTTCCCTTTAACACTGATTTCATTAAAGAATCGTAACCACGTCTCATAAAGCGCTTAATGAGATTGCCTAAACGAGGACCACATTAACTGCCACGCTCGCAAGGTGGTGTGAAGGCGTCGTCGTGTATTAAGCGGTTGTGTATTTTCTTGATTTTAAGACGGTTCTAGGAGTTTACTGCCTTGGAAGTCTGTAATCACTAATGACCAAGGACCAATAGTTCCCTGAAGCATCATCTCAATCTCTGAGCCGACTGACTAATTGTAGCCAGACACATCGCCTTCCTCCGTGACCCGCCCGTAACCCCCAACCCCTTTTTCTTCAAAATCCACTTGATCTTTTTGACGCTACTTTATCTCAGATCTGATTTAGTTGCAGTCATTAATTACGACCATCGTGGAGTTTCCTAATCTTTCATTCACACGACTGTAAAAGACATTTGCGGCGCACCTACGGGTCTTCACTTACACCATGGTGCGGACTATCGCTCCAAAGCATTTCAGGCTACAAAAGAGGCACGACCATCTGCAGTCAATCATGGTGACTAAATGGTTAATGGGGCTTGGTCTTGTCGTCACCACTAATGAGATGTATGTGACTGTTGATGTTTGGAGTGCACCTTATGGGTTGTGGTCAAAATGATTTAAAAGACAAGTTAGCATACACGTAATAAAGATATCCTCAAAGTTTTATAATTACTAGACCAGGGGTGTCCATACTTTTTGACTTGGGGGCCACATTGGGCTAAAAACATTTGGTCGAAAGCCGACTGCATGTAAAGTACCGTATTTTCCGGACTATAAGTGGCAGTTTTTTTCATAGTTTGGCCGGGGGTGCGACTTATACTCAGGAGCGACTTATGTGTGAAATGATTAACACATTAGCGTAAAATATCAAATAATATTATTGATGTCATTCACGTAAGAGACTAGACGTATAAGATTTCATGGGATTTAGCGATTAGGAGTGACAGATTGTTTGGTAAACGTATAGCATGTTCTATATGTTATAGTTATTTGAATGACTCCAGTGGCGTGCAGTCACTAGAGGCAGGGGAGGCACGGCCTCACCTGCCATCATGGAAAGAAAAAAAAAAGTAAAAAGAAAAAATATTAATTAAATTGCTATTTGTATCCAGTGATTATACTAAAGTTATTTTCCATTTAACTTCACCAGTTTTAGATTATTTTAATTTTTATTTTCAGGCTCGTCTCATAACCCCGCCTCCTGGTGCCAAGCACCTCCGCCGCAGAATGCACCGCCCGACGGGAGCGCCACACCAACGAAAGCCCACACCCAAACCCTCCACGTGCAAGACCGAATCCACCCAAAAAAAGTCACTTAACAAGAAGCCAAAAAGTGCAAAAACAACAATGCTCGCGCGGCGCGCCGGAGGAGCCGTGAACAGGGACACAACATTAGGTACACCTGCAGACTGCAGCGCGGATTTCATATTTCATTCATTCACAACTCTTCCAACACGAACACCACTGTTCCCGCACTTATAAGTAAGACCATAATAACGTTTTTTTTATTAAATGTGCTTTTTTGTGTGCTACAGTTTGTAAGTGTATAGTTAAAGTTAAGTATACCAATGATTATCACACACACACTAGGTGTGGTGAAATGTGTCCTCTGCATTTGACCCATCCCCTTGTTCACCCCCTGGGAGGTGAGGGGAGCAGTGGGCAGCAGCAGCGCCGTGCCTGGGAATAATTTTTGGTGATTTAACCCCCAATTCCAACCCTTGATGCTGAGTGCCAAGCAGGGAAGAATGCTGGTATGAGCTTTTAAACATAACCCGTTAACTGCTGCCAATCAAATGGTGAATAAGATACTCTTTAGGGTTCATACGTTTGTAAATCTGACTGTGATGAAGTCAGTGCCTCACCTGACATGAACCTCACCGCACGCCACTGAATGACTCTTACCATAATATGTTACGTTAACATACCAGGCACGTTCTCAGTTGGTTATTTATGCCTCATATAACGTACATTTATTCAGCCTGTTGTTCACTATTCTTTAGACATTTGAAATTGCCTTTCAAATGTCTATTCCTGGTGTTGGGATGTATCAAATAAATTTCCCCAAAAAATGCGACTTATACTCCAGTGCGACTTATATATGTTTTTTTTCTTCTTTATTATGCATTTTCAGCCGGTGCGACTTATACTCCGGTGCGACTTATACTCCAAAAAATGCGGTAACTGTATATACCCTATTTTCCAGACTATAAGGCGCACTTAAAATCTTTTTTTTGTTCTCAAAACTTGACAGTGCGCCTTATAACCCGGTGCGCCTAATGTAAGGAATACGTTTGGTTGAGCTTACTCACCTCGAAGCTATTTCATTTGGTACATGGTGTAATGATAAGTGTGACCAGTAGATGGCAGTCAAACATAAGAGATAAGCGTAGACAGCACTATGATTGCATTATGTCTCAAGGAAACACCAACATTTTAAATGTTCCATTGAAAATATAGAACATTACACACGGCGCTCAAAAATCTATCAGTGTTTCCCACACATTCATTTATTTGTGGCGGCCCGCCACGAAAGAATTACGTCCGCCACAGATAGATTTTTTTTTATTTTTTTTGGTCCTGTCCAGCTTCTCAGGCAAATCATATAGTTGATGTAGATGCCCATATAGGCTGTTCAGATTTACTTTACGAAAGAAGTGTAGGATACTTCTCTTGTTGCCTTATTTGTATTTGACCACAACTGTTTTCTGTTTGTTTGTTACTGACTGTGGCAGGACACCTCTGCCTCTGTTTCACTTTATGTTGCTGGTAAATAATATGGTTGTAGTAGTAGGCTAAAGTTAATTTATTTAGTATGCACTAATTAAAGGGGCAGAGCTTTAAGATACATTTTAGCTTTTATATTTTAGAAGATATATTTTTTGTAAGAACCACAATTAATAAATATATTTCAGTGAATAACTTATTGTTCAAATCTGTATATAAATATGTACATAAAGTGTTGTAACTATATTGTAAAATGGATGGATGGACGTTTAAAACAAAATTGTTATTATTAATTAGTAAGTATACATTTTTTGAGCCTTTTTAGAGAAAATCATATCATTGTAGTAAATTATGCAAATTACTCGATGATGTCATGGTGACCACGCCCATAGCCACACCCTCACCGCCACAGGTATCTTGGCAGTTTATGGGAAACACTGTCTATCAAAATGTTTTACTACGACTTTGGTAAGCTATGAAGCCGCACCGCTTGAATAATTGTCGGCGCATTAAACACAAAAGTATTATTATGGTGTGTGTATAAGGTAAGACATTATCTGGCGTTTTGTTTTGCAATTTTATGCAAAAGAAACTTTTCTTACATTCTGGTACCTGCTGATCTGCATTTGGGATCTGTATAAGTCCTGAAAAAAGGGACAAGCAGTAGAAAATGGATAGAGTTTGTCAGTCGCCTAAAGGTGTGTACCAAATTTCATGGCAAACGTTCATTCCTTGGTTCGCAGCAGTTCAGGAGATGAGTTACACCATAAGGTGTCCTGATTGGTTCCTGTCTAGAAATTCCATAACTGGCGCCCCCTATGGTTTGAGCTTGGGCGGAATGCTCTGATATACCCTACCGTTCAAAAGTTTGGGGTCACCCAAACAATTTTGTGGAATAGCCTTCATTTCTAAGAATAAGAATAGACTGTCGAGTTTCAGATGAAAGTTCTCTTTGTCTGGCCATTTTGAGCGTTTAATTGACCCCACAAATGTGATGCTCCAGAAACTCAATCTGCTCAAAGGAAGGTCAGTTTTGTAGCTTCTGTAACGAGCTAAACTGTTTTCAGATGTGTGAACATGATTGCACAAGGGTTTTCTAATCATCAATTAGCCTTCTGAGCCAATGAGCAAACACATTGTACCATTAGAACACTGGAGTGATAGTTGCTGGAAATGGGCCTCTATACACCTATGTAGATATTGCAGCAAAAAGCAGACATTTGCAGCTAGAATAGTCATTTACCACATTAGCAATGTATAGAGTGTATTTCTTTAAAGTGAAGACTAGTTTAAAGTTATCTTCATTGAAAAGTACAGTGCTTTTCCTTCGAAAATAAGGACATTTCAATGTGACCCCAAACTTTTGAACGGTAGTGTATATGGTTATAATAAAAGTTTTGTAAAAATGATCCACCTTTCTGCTCAATCCCCCTTCTTGTGGCCACGGATCATTTCTGGAGAGGTACAAGTTAGCTGACCCGAGTTGTGACTCGGGCTGCAACTAAGGATTGTTTTGATAGTCGATTAGTCCACGATTATCTTACTGATTAGTCGACTCATCAGATAATAAAGCGTACACATATTTAACGGGTCGAATTTTTCCCTCGACTTCTAAATTGTTCCTTTGTGGGTTTAGATCAGGGAATGTTTGTGAAGCCCTTTGAGACAATAGCGATAAAGGGCTATATAAATACATTTTGTTTGACTGATTGTCCTGTAAGTTCTTCCAAATTAAAGTGGTCAAACTTTGGGGGTTTGATAACAGCGCCACCATGTGGTGTATTTGTCATCAAAATAGAAGGCAACCCAGTAGAGGTGCATGGTGCAGCGGTTCAGTAGTAGAATGGTTAGTTTACACAAACACATAAATTAAGACACCCACTGGGGGATACTGTATGGGACTGCTATCGTGCAATGGTCCTTAGTCCTAGGGTCCTAAAGGATCTGCTCCAGCACCGAGGCCAGCCATGAATCAGACGCTCTGGCAGCCGCACAGATCTCTGCGTAATTGCGCTGTTGAAAACAACAATAGCATGGCCACTTAGAGCTGGAGTAGCCTCACTTAACTCTTGAGTGTGTGCGATTGTGGAAGGGGAACTTTCCCGCGAGAGTCGTTTCTACATTAATGCAGCTGGTTGGGGTTCAACAAAAAGAAAAAAAAAAAAGGGGTCTTGAGGAGCTGAGAGGGGAATTGGAGCGTTTAGCCATCTCCAGACGCAGGGGGCGAAATGAGCCTTGTGGCCTTTTGTGCCATCTAATCTCGTTTGCATTTCCTTTCAGCAACATGAAAGAGAAAGCTAATCGGGGCCTGATTGTGTTTGTTTGGTGAAATTTCTCATTTAGGGGCCGCAAATAATTCTTCTCCCGGCGACTTTGAGATGATGAAAGACCGCGGCCTTGCAACACACACACAAAGAGAACGGAAGACTTTCCAAGCAAGAAATTAAAAAAAAAGTGAAGGTGAATCTATGTGCGTCTGCCGTGCTCGTGATTGACTAGCGGAAGGAAAACGGCGTCCCGATGACAAAAGAGACAGGAAATGGGCGGCGAGTGGATCTGACGTGACGGGTGCCAATGCCCTCCATTGATCAGTGGCATCAGCGCCCCCGCCGGAACCCGGGAAGGTGGGGTTGGAGTCGGCAGGCAGCTGAAGGTCACAGCTCACTGTCACAGCACCGTCCGATCGCATTACGCCGCACGCCGTCTCGCCTCGCTCGTGTGACGGACAGATGACAATCATCTCCGCCTCATTGTTCCGCGCCGTCTCCTCGTCTCTCGGATGCCAGCTATTTTGTTCCCATTTCCATCTGTGCAAAGTGTCAAAGTAGATTGTTCGCAAAATGTGTCTTTCATCCCCAAACTTTCAGTCACTGAACAAGCGCGATGTTTACACGGACGAAAGAGACCAAACGGATAAAAAATAGTTCATGTGAACACGGCAATTAGAATATTCTGACACGATCACGCTCTTTCCAATCACAATTTCCTTTTGATCGCTATTACGATCACTTCTTCCGAAGTTTGGGAGGAAAAAGTTCTTCTATAAACTGTACGTCTATGCAGCTGGTTTTTGACCGTCCAATTACTAGGGGGGTTACGGTACACAAAAATTCCGGTTCGGTACGTACCTCGGTTTAGAGGTCACAGTTCGGTTCATTTTCAGTAGAGAAAGAAAACAACAAAATATACATTTTTTGGTTATTTATTTACTAAATTTGTAAACAATGGCATAACATACATATACACACAGGGTCCATTGCCAGGGTTAGTGTGGTCAACATATATACAATAAAAGCTAAATAAGATAAGGCTCAGAATGGTTTCTTAACAAAACCTTTCTACATATAAAGTGCTTTTTTTGATTTATTGAGACTTTTATTAGTAGATTGCACAGTACAGTACATATTCTGTACAATTGACCACTAAATGGTAACACCCCAATGAGTTTTTCAACTTGTTTAAGTCGGGGTCCACGTTAATCAACATTAAACTGCCTCAAGTTGTTGCTCAGATTAAATAAAATGACAAAACTTTTCTTCTAAAAGTGCAACATTAAACAGTTTCAAGTCAACTCAGCCTCAGATTAACTTTTCAGGGCTAAAGCTATAACAAATGTTTTTATAGCAGCAGATATAAGTCCATATTGCATTAAAAACTAGATTTTGAGCCACTTCTATGGTGGAAGAACAATGAACCATTTAGTGGTCAATTGTACGGAATGTGTACTGTACTGTGCAATCTACTAATAAAAAATTCAATCAATCAATCAAAAGAAGCACTTTATATGTAGAAAGGTTTTGTTAAGAAACCATTCTGAGCCTTATCTTATTTAGTTTTTATTGTATATATGTTGACCACATTAACCCTGGCAATGGACCCTGTGTGTATATGTATGTTATGCCATTGTTTACACATTTGGTAAATAAATAACCAAAAAATTAACATTTTGTTGTTTTCTTACTGCACCGAAAATGAACCAAACGGTGAACTCTAAACCGAGGTACGTACCAAACCGAAATTTTTGTGTACCGTTACACCCCTGGTATTTTTATTTCCTTAAGTTAACAGAACACAAACAATCTAATATGATCCTCTTGTCCTTAGTTTCATTCAGTTCTGCTCTCAAACACTACCTACACAGTCAAGAATAAACCCGATCGCATCACAGGAAGTTTCTGAAAACAAATCTAATGTTCAAACAAACCTTTCACAAAGTAAAGGCTGCAAACACGAGCATGGTCCGACTGTACTCAATAAGATGAAAGCGTCACGCCGGAGAGCCATTTCCCTCGACGCGCTTTTGTAATCTCCCTGACTTTATTCCTTTTAAGAACCACTTTTTTCGGGACTCTACAGAAGCTCTTTCCTATCTCTTGATTTGAACATTTACAACACCCGAGAACAGCACAGCAGCGCAGCATTTCCAGCTCAAACTCTTCCACTTGATTTACCGCTAGACTCCAGCTTGTTTGCCCTCCATGTGCATTAAATAAAGTGGACGTGACATCACATGCAACCCAGCAATTAGTCGAACACTTTGGCCTTCAAAATAAAAGGTCTGAAGGGTCACAAACTTCGCCAAAGCATAATGACATAAAAGTCAAACATACGAAGACAGGGAAAAATTGACGTGACAATACAAGCAAGTACGAACAGCGCTGTGTCTATACTCGGGTTGTACAGTATGCCGGTACTAGTATAGTACCGCGATACTAATGAATCATATTCGGTACTATACCGCCTATAAAAAGTACAGGTCCCCCAACCCTCCGTCGTCGTCACGTCGTGTCATTGCTGGTTTACGAGCAGAGGAGCATGTTCGGCAGCGCATAATCACAGAGTACTTACAAGAAGTCACAGTGTGTGGACAGAAAAGGGAGAACGGACGCATTTTGGCTTAAAAAGTAAAGATAAAGGTGAAGTTATAACACTGCAACGCCCTCAGGAAGAGGTGCTTTAAGACAGTGGTCCCCAACCACCGGGCCGTGGCCCGGTACCGGTCCGCGGCCGCACAAGAAATTAAGAAAAAAAAATAAATTAAAAAAAAAGTTTATTTTTTTTATTAAATCAACATAAAAAACACATTATATACATTATATATCAATATAAATCAATACAGTCTGCAGGGATACAGTCCGTAAGCACACATGATTGTATTTCTTTATGACCACTGCTTTAAAACATGGCTAGCTAGCTAGCGGCTAACATCCATCCACAGTCGGCAGTGTTTTAGCTACTTCTAAATCACTAATCCTCGCCTCCATGGCGACAAATAAAGTATGTTTCTTACAAGTATCATTATCACTGCAGGACGAGGAATAGCTAAACATGCTTCACTACACACTAATGACGCCGTTCTTGAATGTAAACAAATGCCATGGGTGGATCTACACCTGACATCCACTGTAATGATACCAAGTACAGGAGCTTACCTTGTCGATACTACTATGACTACATTGATATTTTCTTAGCATCACAAAATATTTTTTCCTTTTTTTAAAATGTTATAATAATAATAATTATTATTATTATTATGTTTATAATCTCAGGAAATACACTATATTGCCAAAAGTATTCGGCCACCCATCCAAATGATCAGAATCAGGTTGTCATGATCTGTGGTCTGGATTATGTTTTTGTTAGTTTTTGTTAGTTTTAAGACTCCATAGTTCCTGTTTTTGTGCACACTGGTTTGTTTTAGTTTCCATGGCGACCTATTAGTTTCACCTGCCTCTTGCGTTCGGGACACACCTGCTCTAATCAAGAGACTATTATTTAAGCTTGTCTTTGCCAGTGAGTCGTCCTGGCGTCATTGCTTGTGTCATGCGATTGTTTGCTTCATGCCTTACCAAGTAAGTTTTGTTTGTTCATGCCACAGTTAGTGAGTTTTTGCCCTGTCCATAGTTTATGCTAAGTGTTAGCTTTTGTTTCCTGCTCTAAGTTGTGCCTTCGCCTTGTGCGCCTTTATTGTTTGTTCCTATCTGAGAGTCAAGATTAAATCATGTTCCTACCTTCAAGTCCTGTCCGGAATAGTCTGTTTGCTTCCCGGGAGAACAATCTTCACAGTAAGTTGCGAAACCCCCCCCCCCCCCCCCCCCGTTATGACAGCAGTGTTTCCCACACATTCATTTATTTGTGGCGGCCCGCCACGAAAGAATTACGTCCGTCACGAATAAAAAAATAAAAATACAAATAAATGTATTTTTTAGTCCTGTCCAGCTTCTCAGGCAAATCATATAGTTGATGTAGATGCCCATATAGGCTGTTCAGATTTACTTTACAAAAGAGAAGTGTAGGATACTTCTCTAGTTGCCTTATTTGTATTTGACCACTACTGTTTTCTGTTTATTTGTTACTGACTGTGGCAGGACACCTCTGCCTCTGTTTCACTTTATGTTGCTGGTAAATAATATGGTTATAGTAGTAGGCTAAAGCTAAATTATTTAGTATGCACTAATTAAAGGGGCAGAGCTTTAAGAGACATTTTAGCTTTTATATTTTATAAGATATATTTTTTGTAAGAACCACGATTAATAAATATATTTCAGTGAATAACTTATTGTTCAAATCTGTATATAAATATGTACATAAAGTGCTGTAATTATATTGTAAAATGGATTGATGGACGTTTAAAACAAAACTGTTATTATTAATTAGTAAGTATACATTTTTTGAGCCTTTTTAGAGAAAATCATATCATTGTAGTAAATTATGCAAATTACTCGATGATGTCATACCACACCCATAGCCACGCCCCCACCGCCACAGGTATGTTGGCAGTTTATGGGAAACACTGGACAGATATGACATAGGTGTCCTAATCACTTGGCCCGGCCACAGGTGTATAAAATCAAGCACTTAGGCATGGAGACTGTTTCTACAAACATTTGTGAAGTATGGGCCGCTCTCAGTGATCTCCAGCGTGGAACTGTCATAGGATGCCACCTGTGCAACAAATCCAGTCGTGAAATTTCCTCGCTCCTAAATATTCCAAAGTCAACTGTCTGCTTTATTATATGAAAAAGGAAGAGTTTGGGAACAAAAGCAACTCAGCCACCAAGTGGTAGGAATTATGATATGGGGTTGTTTTTCAGGAGTTGGGCTTGGCCCCTTAGTTCCAGTGAAAGGAACTTTGAATGCTCCAGGATACCAAAACATTTTGGACAATTCCATGGTGCCAACCTTGTGAGAACAGTTTGGAGCGGGCCCCTTCCTCTTCCAACATGACTGTGCACCAGTGCACAAAGCAAGGTCCATAACTTGACCGGCCTGCACAGAGTCCTGACCTGAACCCGATAGAACACCTTTGGGATGAATTAGAACGGAGACTGAGAGCCAGGCCTTCTCCACCAACATCAGTGTGTGACCTCACCAATGCGCTTTTGGAAGAATGGTGGAAAATTCCTATAAACACACTCTGCAACCTTGTGGACAGCCTTCCCAGAAGAGTTGAAGCTGTAATAGCTGCGAAAGGTGGACGACATCATATTGAACCCTATGGGTTAGGAATGGGATGGCACTTCAAGTTCATATGTGAGTCAAGGCAGGTGGCCAAATACTTTTGGCAATATAGTGCATGTCCCTGGACACATGAGGACTTGGTATCGGATTAAAACATAAATTATTGGTATCATCCAAAACTAATGTAAAGTATCAAACAAGAGAAGAATAAGTGATTATTACATTTGAACAGAAGTGTAGATAGAACATGTTAAAAGAGAAAGTAAGCAGATATTAACAGTAAATGAACAAGTAGATTAATAATTCATTTTCTACCACTTGTCCTTAATAATGTTGACACAATAATAGGTGTATAAATGACACAATATGTTACTGCATATGTCAGCAGACTAATTAGGAACCTTTGTTTGTTTACTTACTACTAAAAGACAAGTTGTCTAATATGTGACCCGTGCTGGCACAATGAGTCGGAATGCGCACAGGCTAATTTTGACCTACAGGCAAATAAGTGAAAAAAATGTATCTTGGTTGAAATTGAGATTTTCACAAAAATGAGTCCATAAAGCCACAATCTAGCGATCCCAATCATCAAAATAGCAATAAAACATCTTAAATCACCTTTATTTGAAGGTTTTGTACGAGGTATGTCTTCAGAAATTAGTCCTTTGTGTTAAAATTCCTTGAGAAAATCAAGTGTTTTCAACGCTCACTCGCGGCAATAAGGGGGAATCCACCTAGCCATATTTGCTATCATTGTGACGCCAAGTTTACCTACTTTCTAAAAATGAGCATGGAATTCCCGATGACGCCATTCTGAACTAATATAATTCGAGTTTTTAAACCTGTCCCGACGTAAACAAATCCGGCTTGTTGCTAAGCGGTCGCTGTGAGGCGTACCCTCATTGGTTGAATCACCCCGCGCGGTGCATTGTGGTATCATGGCAGCACCCTGATGAAAAACAACACACAGTAATTCGAGCGGAATATTTGGTGAAAAAAGGTGATTTTCGAACATTTAATTATTATTTTTGTGGATAAGTTCGACTGTTTTACATTCCGTAATGGATTTAGAAGGTGGAGAGGGTACACAGGCGGTTGCAAGTGCGCTAAATTCACTGCAGTCGGCGAATCTTCTTAGTGCTGCTGGTCAGGAATATTACGGACAGCTGACCAGCTGACAAACTGACCAGTGAACAAAAAAACTGTGACATAACAGTGTTGAAATTTTTGCACATAACCGTTTTCAATAGAGTTGAATATATATTTTTCCTTTATACATGGGATTTGACTTTAATTGTACCAATGTTGGTGTTGCTACAAGGACTTTTAAGGTATGGTTGCTATGGAGTTTTGTTTTGGAACATTCTGTTCTGGAACAGTTCAACTTTAAGCTGGTTTTTCTCAAAACGGACCCTCAAACTTGGTCGACTTCAATCGGATGTAACTCGGTCATTTTCTGTCCGATTCCAACAAACCATATATCATTTTGAAGGTCTTTAGATGGAGAATGTGTAAGTAACAATAACTCAGTTTTTAAAATTTCCTCATTGTGACTCATTTTGCCAGCACAGGTCACATATGTTCACTATTTTATTTAAGGACTTAATTGCAAAAGAAAACATAAGTTTAATGTACCCTAAGATTTTTTGTTAAAATAAAGCCAATAATGCAATTTTTGTGGTCCCCTTTATTTAGAAAAGCACCGAAAAGTATCGAAATACAATACAAAATATTGGTATCGGGACAATCCTAGTCTATACCGATAGTAACAACAACTTCTGCCAATTCTGATGAAACAAACGCACGTAACGACAGCATCACCGATGTACACATTGAAGTTCTGAAGCAAAATAACATGGCTACTGATGGAGCAACCATTTTTCTTCATGGGAGGCGTTTGTGCTGGTAGCCAACGAGCTCTGTGTGTTTATGACGAGGGCAAACGATGCAAAGGTGATTTGGGCAGACAGCAGGTCTGCTTCCTCTCAACCTTCCAAAGCAGGCAGGCCATTAGCGGAGGTGACGCTGGGGGGAAAAAAGCGCAAGCCGACGAGGCTTTGATTCTGATTTACTCCCCGTGCCGAAGAAGCCAAACAAATTACAGGAACAAAATAACGCCGCGGCAAGAAATAAATCACGTTAACGACGGAGGCTTTGAACGACAGTCAGACATGAAAGCGGGAGGGCATGGAGAGGAGTAGAGGGTGGCATATTAGGAGATGATATTAAGGACGCGTCTTCACCAAAGAGGCTGAGAACAATCAAGCGACAGTGGCGGTTAACGAGGAGATGAGGCTTTGTTCTTCTGCCTTCATATCAGCGACTTAACACGTTGTTCTTCAAGTCAACAGTCACCGCCGGCTCGTTAGCGGGACGGCTGACGCTCGTTAGCTGACAAGAAGGTGAAACTCAACAGGAAATGAGAAAAATTAAGATTTTTTTCATTTTGTTATTGCTAACATGCTTTAAGTGGAAACATAACGTAAATTCCGGACTGTAAGCTGTTACTTTTTCCCTACACTTTTTTTTTTTATTAAGAATTTATTAATCAATCAAACAAAACAATACACAACAATACCATAATAATGCAATCCAATTCCAAAACCAAACCCGTCCCGGCAACATTCAGAACAGCAATAAACAGAGCAATTGAGAGGAGACGCAAACATGACACAGAACAATCTAAAAGTAGTGAAACAAAAATTAATATTATCAACAACAGTCTCAATATTAATAACAATTTCAACATAGTAGTGGTTAAAAATCCCTTATTGACATTATCATTAGACATTAATTAAAAAAAACTAAAATAAAAAAAAAACACTATTGTCAGAGTGGCTTACACTTGCATCACATCTCATAAACTTGACAACACATTGTGTCCAATATTTTCCACAAAGATATAATAAGTCATATTTTTGGTCCATTAAATCAGTGGTCCCCAACACGGTACCGGACCGTGGATCGATTGGTACCGGGCCGCACAAGAAATACAAATTTAAAATTTAAAAATTAAATTTATTTTATTAATTTTTTTATTACATCAACATAAAAAACACAAGATACACTTACAATTAGTGCACCAACCCAAAAAAACTCCCTACCCCATTCACACTCATTCACACAAAAGGGTTGTTTCTTTCTGTTATTAATATTCTGCTTCCTACATTATATATCAATATATATCAATACAGTCTGCAGGGATACAGTCCGTAAGCACGCATGATTGTATTTTTTAATGACAAAAAACATTTATAAAAAAATAAAATAAAAAATTCCCCAAGAATACAAGCTTGCAGTGTCATTGGGATGTTTATATTAAAGAATGTGATTGCTTATTTTGTTGTTTTCAACCATAACTCTTTTATTCTCTGACATTCCCACAATAAATGAACAAGAGTTGCCTCGGCTGCCCGACATTTCATACATAACTTGCTATCTAGTACACCAATTCTAAACAGCTGAGAAGATGTATAATACAATCTATTCAAGATCTTAAATTGAGTCAGCTTATCTTTAATGCTTCTAAAGGGCTTATTGGCATTTTCCCAAATATCATTCCATGATATGTCTCTTTCATCTAAAATGTTTAAGTCCATCATCCATTTCCGAACACATACATCATCTGCATTTCTAGTGTGGTGTTCATTTATTGTTCCATAAAATAGTTTAATTTCTTAATTGTATCTTTCCCTACACTTTGAACATTGTGGCTGATTTATGGATTTTTCTTCGCTGAAGGCCATAATGCAAATAATTGTATTAAAAACAAAAAAACAAGCAAAAACACTGACCGGGTGTTTTATTGTTATATTATGTCCTCCAGTTTAGAAAGGACCATTAAACAGTTTATAGGTTGCTTGTAATTGACAAACTACTCGCATTTAGTCTTTATTGATGGCAAAATTAATTTAGGGTAACGGTGTTGACTCCAGTTGTTAAAATGTGTCTACAGTAGGGCTTCCACAATCAAACATTTTAGTAACTGAGTAATCCATCTATTGGTGTGTTTGATTAATCGAGTAGTCAGCTAAAACACTTCATAGCCTCACATAGAGGCGATTTTTAGATGCATCGCAATTCGGACATGGACGATTATAGGATAGATTAGTAAAGGTCAATCTATAATTGATGTATTTATTGTAAATAAAGTAACGCAGACAGTTCTAGAATTTGGCAGACTGCAGTGAGCCACCTCACCCAGAGATTTACTTTTGGGAACGTATGGTCCAGTTTTGCACACATTTCCATTAATTTAATAAATGTGGGAGTTAATTTAACTGATTCTTATTACAAATGATTTTATTTTTTTTTAAGTTGCAAGTGATAAACGCTTATTTAGTGAGACAAAAATAAATGTAAAACTGCATCAAAATACATAAAGATGCATCAATAATCTATTTTTAATCGAGTCGTAGCTCCTGAATCGTAATCGTGAGGTGCCAAAAGATTACCATCTCTAGCCTCAAGGCATATTTTATAGTGAAAATGGTTAAAATAAACAATTTATCTGCTTTCTATAATCTTCATTCTTGTTTTTTTTAATAAATGCACATCATCAACATTTAACATGTGTGCATTAATAAAAATAGAAAAACTCCACTATTTCCTGCCACACAGATCAAGGCACCCATACACCACCGCTCTCATGTGCGCTCTATTTCAGCGGCTGTGGGGAAACTATGTTTGCATATTTAAAGTTCCTGGCACTCCTTGCGGTCTGGATTATATGTATTTTTTTATCATTTAAACTCAAACAATTAATGAAAGCGACAGAATGCAGTGTTTCCCATAAACTGCCAAGATACCTGTGGCGGTGGGGGCGTGGCTATGGGCGTGGTCGCCATGACATCATCGAGTAATTTGCATCATTTACTACAATGATTTGATTTTCTCTAAAAAGGCTAAAAAAATGTATACTTACTAATTAATAATAACAGTTTTGTTTTTAACGTCCATCCATCCATTTTACAATATAATTACAACACTTTATGTACATATTTATATACAGATTTGAACAATAAGTTATTCACTGAAATATATTTATTAATTGTGGTTCTTACAAAAAATATATCTTATAAAATATAAAAGCTAAAATGTCTCTTAAAGCTCTGCCCCTTTAATTAGTGCATACTAAATAATTTAACTTTAGCCTACTACTACAACCATATTATTTACCAGCAACATAAAGTGAAACAGAGGCAGAGGTGTCCTGCCACAGTCAGTAACAAATAAACAGAAAACAGTAGTGGTGGTAGATAGACACAGAGCTTCATCAAACATCTGATCCACCGAACAAAGAGCTCCAAAAATCTTGAACTTTAGACTGCCATCAGTTTTACTCCCTACACTTAACCATGTGTTTCCTACTGCCTGCAGACTTTGCACCCTTTGTTATATACACATGTTGTGTTTCTAATATAAATACATTTAATAAAGTCAAATACAAATAAGGCAACAAGAAAAGTATCCTACACTTCTCTTTTGTAAAGTAAATCTGAAGAGCCGATATGGGCATCTACATCAACTATATGATTTGCCTGAGAAGCCGGAGAGAACAAAAAAAAAAAAAGTGGTTTTTTGTGGCGGACGTAATTCTTTCGTGGCGGGCTGCCACAAATAAATGAATGTGTGGGAAACCCTTTTTCCTAATTAATTTAATTGTTCAAATGTTGCAGTATTAGTCTACAGCAAATACAATTTCGAGATAAAATACCTGTGAGAAAAAAAGTTATGCCATTTATGAACAAGGTTCAAAAAGTGAAGATTTTGACGTCAAACAATGAAAACAAGCTCCACCTACAAAAATCGACCCCACGAGATATTTTGACTGGCTACTTATTTTTGACTCAGGGAACGTTCAGTTTAAAACAATTCTACATAGACCAATTATTATATGCAATGCAGAACATTTGGGGAACAAATTGACTTTAGAGATCTGAAGGCCTTACTGAAGAACTTTTGCCGGTCAGTGGAATCAACCTGAAGACGCTGGTACACAAAGTCCTCTGGATAAAGTGCGATAGAAGCCAATTTTCACCAATCTCCCGTGGTGGATTCCAAACGACAGCGCTAATGGATGATCCTGTCGTCTAATCATCTCTATCCCCGAGTCCTTGTTCAACAGATGGGCTGCATTTCCCCATTCCTAGACCTCCTTGACACAGACATGCAGAACTCATTACTCGTCTTACAGACGCACTCCAGAAGGAGATCCCCAATTAATCCATAATTACATTTGACTTAAAAGAGAGGAATTCCCCCTTTTTAAATAAGATCCGACAATCACATCTGACAATTGAAGCAGAAAGTGACGCAATGTGTTGGTTTCCGTATGACCAAGCTCCATATACACTAAAATATATTAGTGGTGGTGCTGGCAAAACTACTTCTATTCTACCTCAAAGATGCGGCATCACCTTAAATTGGTGACTGTGATCATGGGATAATATCTTTCTGACTGTTATCATAACAAAAAAGGCCCTGTAACCTGTTTTAGCTAACAAAGTGTTAGATAGAAGTCACAAAACATACAGGTGTTACAGTTTATTCACGTGAGATCTACAAAATAACTCAACATTTGTTATTATAGCAAAACTGCAATTAAGCATTACTGGACACATCCCGATATTCATTAAACAATATTTATTGAAACAAACCAAAGATAAAAGACTAACTGCACACGCTTGGACCTCCAATGCTAGTATAATATACTGTAATACAACTTAACATGTATGGATGGGCAATATGGCCTAAAAGCAATACTGCGATACACTGTATGTTGCAGCCTCCTGCAATAACGATCAGTATCACAATATGTTATTTGGTGCTTTATATCAGTGTTTTTCAACCACTGTGCCGTGGCACACTAGTGTGCCGTGAGATACAGTCTGGTGTGCCGTGGGAGATTATCTAATTTCACCTATTTGAGTTAAAAATATTTTTTGCCAACCAGTATATAGTCTGCAAATGATGTGTTGTTGTTAAGTGTCGGTGCTGTCTAGAGCTCGGCAGAGTAACCGTGTAATACTCTTCCATATCAGTAGGTGGCAGCCGGTAGCTAATTGCTTTGTAGATGTCGGAAACAGCGGGAGGCAGTGTGCAGGTAAAAAGGTATCTAATAATTAAACCAAAAATAAACAAAAGGTGAGTGCCACTAAGAAAAGGCATTGAAGCTTAGGGAAGGCTATGCAGCACGAAACTACAACTGAACTGGCTACAAAGTCAACAAAAACAGAATGCTGGACGACAGCAAAGACTTACTGTAGAGCAAAGACAACGTACATCCGAACATGACATGACAATCAACAATGTCCCCACCAAGAAGGATACAAACAACTGAAATATTCTTGATTGCTAAAACAAAGTAGATGCGGGAAATATCGCTCAAAAGGCAGACATGAAACTGCTACAGGAAAATACCCAAAAAAGAGAAAAAGCCACCAAAATAGGAGCGCAAGACAAGAAGTAAAACACTACACACAGGAAAACAGCAAAAAAGTCCAAATAAGTCAAGGTGTGATGTGACAGGTGGTGACAGTACACCTACTTTGAGACAAGAGCTATAGTGATGCATGCTTGGTTATGCTTCAAAGTAATAATCAATGACTTTTTACTGTCAACTGTGGTTAGTTTTTTAATGATTTCTGCTGGTGGTGTGCCTCTGGATTTTTTCCACGCAAAAAATGTGCCTTGGCTCAAAAAAGGTTGAAAAACACTGCTTTATATAAATAATAGAACCATTTCAAAACGTAGTACAACGGCTCTTAACTTGGCTGCTGAAATATGCGGTAACATATTGCGTAATTTCCAGTTGTAATTTGTTCTCAAAAACATTAACCTACTTGTTAAGTTACTGTTACTACCTGGTTACTTTCTGTTGTAGCATGTTTACACTTCTGTTAAAATGTAATAAGCACTTAGTCGCTTGTTGTTTGATACTTTATATTAGTTTTGGATGATACTACAAATATGGGTATCGATCTAATACCAAGTACGGTAGTTACAGAGGCAGTATTGTTCATATCAATGCTGATATTGATACCTCAAACTTCCAAGATAATTTTTGATCAGAATTATAACCAGACAAAAACACAGGATGGCTGTGTAACAAATATAATTACATTATTATTATTTTGTATTGCCCTCCAAGTCCTCCTCAGTCTTCAGAAACTTATTTCATGAGTTGGTAAACAACAAAAACGACAAAACATCTGTGTTGATAAAAAAAAAAAAATTCAAGCTCACCACTGTACTATCATTTATAAAATGATACGATAATTGGTAATGTTACTGTCAATATTTGTATCGCTCTACCCAACCCTACACACGGCACTTGAAAATCTATCAAAATGTTTTAGTACAACTTTGGCAAGATATGAAGCTGCACCGCTTGATTAATTATACTGTGCTTCAATTTACGAGTATTATTATGGTGTGTGTATAAGGTAAGACATTATCTGCCGTTTTGTTTTGCAATATTATGCAAAAGCAACGTTTCTTACCTTCTGGTACCTGCTGATGTGTATTTAGGATCTGTATAAGTCCTGAAAATTTGCAGGACTTATTTGCATTGGATTTGTAGCTTCTTCTTTTTCTCTATCTTCTTGTTATGTGACATTCATCCTGCGCTGTTGTCATTTCTAATATAAAGTAGTGTAAAGTTCTTACTTATATCTGTCAGTGAACTCGCCATGAAAGTGTTAAATCATACCGGTGTAGTGAGTTTACATTATTCACCCAAAGAACTTTAGTTATTAGAGAGTTCTGTTGTGTCTGGATGAGGAGATGCTGCTCCGTTATTGATTGAAGTAAAGTCTGAATGTCATTAAAACAGTTAGCTTCATCTTTTGACACTTCTTCCACTCCCGTCCTTGCACGCTACACCGCTACAACAAAGATGACGGGGAGAAGACGCTGTCGAAGGTGAGCCACGTAAATAAGACCGCCAAAACGGTGCATCCTGAAGCGACTGTCAGAAAGCGGCTTGAAGATGATGTGTAAAACATCATCTATGCAACATTTTGACCAAAGAACCACCATTACATGTTATGTAGACCACAAGGAAGTGTTTTTACTTTAGGAAAAAATTATAATAATATGACCCCTATAATGCGCCTTATAATCTTTTGTATGAAAATAGACCTGACTAGACCCACTCATCGGCAGTGCGCCTTATGGTCTGGAAAATATGGTATACCATTTATATCCTATATCTCGACATTGTGCAACCCTAATAGCATGTCAACATTACGTCCCACGCCTGTTAGGGATGGACAAAATAATTGATTACCGTATTTTTCGGACTATAAGTGGCAGTTTTTTTTCATAGTTTGGCCAGGGGTGCGACTTATACTCAGGAGCTACTTATGTGGGAAATTAACACATTAGCGTAAAATATCAAATAATATTATTGATGTCATTCACGTAAGAGACTAGACGTATAAGATTTCATGGGATTTAGCGATTAGGAGTGACAGATTGTTTGGTAAACGTATAGCATGTTCTATATGTTATAGTTATTTGAATGACTCTTACCATAATATGTTACGTTAACATACCAGGCACCTTCTCAGTTGGTTATTTATGCCTCATATAACGTACACTTATTCAGCCTGTTGTTCACTATTCTTGATTTATTTGAAATTGCCTTTCAAATGTCTATTCTTGGTGTTGGCTTTTATCAAATACATTTCCCCCAAAAATGCGCCTTATACTCCAGTGCGACTTATATGTTTTTTTTTTCCTTCTTTATTATGCATTTTTGGCCGGTGCGACTTATACTCCAGAGTAGGGCTGCAACAACTAATCGATTAAATCGATTAAAATCGATTATAAAAATAGTTGGCGTTTAATTTAGTCATCGATTCGTTGGATCTATGCTATGCGCATGCGCAGAGGCTACTTTTGTATTTTTTTATTTTTTTTTTAATAAACATTTATTTATAAACTGAAACATTTACAAACAGCTGAGAAACAATAATCAAAAAAATATGGTGCCAGTATGCTGGTTTTTTTTCCAATAGAATACTATAAAGGATAGAAATGTAGTTTGTCTCTTTTATGCGATTATTAATTGATTAATCGAATTAATAATCGACAGATTAATTGAATTGAAGTATTTATTTCAAACCTACACAGTACAACAAAACTTTTTTTTTTTTTTTTTAATTAATCGATGCAGTGTTTCCCATAAACTGCCAAGATACCTGTGGCGGTGGGGGCGTGGCTATGGGCGTGGTTACCATGACATCGAGTAATTTGCATAATTTACTACAATATGATTTTCTCTAAAAAGGCTCAAAAAATGTATACTTACTAATTAATAATAACAGTTTTGTTTTAAACGTCCGTCCATCCATCCATTTTACAATATAATTACAACAACTTTATGTACATATTTATATACAGATTTGAACAATAAGTTATTCACTGAAATATATTTATTAATTGTGGTTCTTACAAAAAATATATCTTATAAAAATATAAAAGCTAAAATGTCTCTTAAAGCTCTGCCCCTTTAATTAGTGCATACTAAATAATTTAACCTTAGCCTACTACTACAACCATATCATTTACCAGCAACATAAAGTGAAACAGAGGCAGAGGTGTCCTGCCACAGTCAGTAACAAATAAACAGAAAACAGTAGTGGTGGTAGATAGACACAAAGCTTCATCAAACATCTGATCCCCTGAACAAAGAGCTCCAAAAATCTTGATCCTACACTTCTCTTTTGTAAAGTAAATCTGAACAGCCGATATGGGGGGGTGTATTTAAAAAAAAAAAAATTTTTTTTTTTTTTTACATAAATACAATCATGTGTGCTTACGGACTGTATCCCTGCAGACTGTATTGATCTATATTGATATATAATGTATATATTGTGTTTTTTATGTTGATTTCATAAAAAAAAAAAAAAAATAAAATAAATATATATATATATATTTTTTTTTAATTTCTTATGCAGCCCGGTACCAATCGGTCCGCGGACCGGTACTGGGCTGCGGCCCGGTGGTTGGGGACCACTGAACTATATGATTTGCCTGAGAAGCTGGACAAGACACACAAAAAAAAAAAAAACATTTTTTTTTTTTGTGTCGGCCTTAATTCTTTCGTGGCGGGCCGCCACAAATAAATGAATGTGTGGGAAACACTGCGATTATCAAATTAGTTGTTGGTTGCAGTCCTACTCCGGAGCGACTTATACTCCGAAAAATACGGTAATTGTATTGAATTAATTGCATGTATTGACAAATTCATCATGGAGTAATGGAGGCCACATTTGGTTTAGTACTTGGCTGTTGATTTGATATCAACTACTTTGCCGTCTAAATAAGAGCAATGGTTTCAGGCAGCTGGGCCTCATCCACGCATGAAAAAAATAGATTAATCAAATTTTTTTGTTAAATTCATCAAAAAACTTACATTGACATATACGGTTTATCATCCTAAAGTAGTAAAGGGCCGCAGTGTCAAGTGATGAAATCATCAACACCCTGACTGTTTTATGTTGTATGTTGACTTAGAGAGCCTGTTCTTCTAAAGGTTTGAAAAGCCTCGCAGGGACTGAGCGCGTTGTCGACACAAGAACCCTCCACCGCACTCTTTTTTTTCTTCTTACCCCTCAAAATAAACCCATCTCTCCATCAAGATCTGACAGGAGCATTTGCCCCCTCAGGATACACAAATAACACAGAGGCGCATTTATAGTATTTGTATAATCCCTGAAGTGAAAATTACACACAATTGAGATGAAAGGCAATTAGACAATTACAGCTAATGAGGGCAATCCTTTTCTTTCACCCCAAAAAGAGTCCCCTGACTAATTGTCAAATTAAAGAATGCTTCTTTCTCCAAGTGACCCCCGCCTGTGGACAAGGCTGGGAAAAGCAAACATTGGTGCGCTCTGTCGGGCTTGAAGGCTGCAGCGTTTAGAAAGTGATGGGTGTATTAATCACTGCTTTGGTTAGGACAGCTTTACGGGCTGCCAGGCACACACACACACACACACAAATATAAAGGTAGGACTGTAGAGGACAAGCAGCCAAACAGGAAACACGGCCGTAGCCACAGGAAGAAGATCTGTACGGACGCCAAGCTGGTGAACTCTCTCTGATGAGGTCAAACGTTTTAATCAAATGCACCTGATGCTGTGGGAACATCACAATGGATGCGTTGGCAAGAAAGGGTTTTATTTCCACTCAAGGTCGCGTTCATCTGCATTTGGACTTGAAATTCAATAACGGGCAATGAGATCATCTGGGAAAAGCAGCAATCTTTATCATATATGACACACACGAACATAACAGAGCCATCAACACGTTGACCATGCTAACAAATCAATGTGGGGCTCCAAAGCACACACATTGCAGTGTTTCCCACACATTCATTTATCCACGAAAGAATTACATCCGCCAAAAATAAATTTAAAAAAAATAAAAATAAAATGTATTTTTATTTTTGTCCTGTCCAGCTTCTCAGGCAAATCATATAGTTGATGTAGATGCCCATATAGGCTGTTCAGATTTACTTTACAAAAGAGAAGTGTAGGATACTTCTCTTGTTGCCTTATTTGTATTTGACCACTACTGTTTTCTGTTTATTTGTTACCGACTGTGGCAGGACACCTCTGCATCTGTTTCACTTTATGTTGCTGGTAAATAATATGGTTGTAGTAGTAGGCTAAATTTAAATTATTAAGTATGCACTAATTAAAGGGGCATATATATGTTATATTTTATAAGATATATTTTTTGTAAGAACCACAATTAATACATATATTTCAGTGAATAACTTATTGTTCAAATCTGTATATAAATATGTACATAAAGTGTTGTAATTATATTGTAAAATGGATGGATGGATGGACGTTTAAAACAAAACTTTTATTATTTAGTAAGTATACATTTTTTGAGCTTTTTTAGAGAAAATCATATCATTGTAGTAAATTATGCAAATTACTCGATGATGTCATGGTGACCACGCCAATAGCCACGCCCCCACCGCCACAGGTATCTTGGCAGTTTATGGGAAACACTGCATTGCTACCATCTTACTTTCAGGACACAACAACGCAGAAAACATGCCGTCACGTGCATCAAAAGATATTGAAATATGGCAACTAGAGATGTCCGATAATATCAGACTGCCGATATTATCGGCCAATGAATGCTTCAAAATGTAATATCGGAAATTATCGGTATCGGTTTCAAAAAGTAAAATGTATGACTTTTTTAAACGCCGCTGTGTACACGGACGTAGGGAGAAGTACAGAGCGCCAATAAACCTTAAAGGCACTGCCTTTGCGTGCCGGCCCAGTGATATAGACCAATACAGTCTTCAGGGATACAGTCCGTAAGCACACATGATTGTATTTGTTTATGAATTTAAAAAAAAATTTAAACAATATATTTTTAATTTCAACCCCCCCCGGTCCGTGCGACAAATTTTCAAGCGTTGACCGGTCCGCAGCTACAAAAAGGTTGGAGACCACTGCCCTATAGTACCGGTAAAAATACAGAATTGGGTACCGATCACTAGTGCTACAGTAACACAACTTTGTTTCTTTCAAGCTACTTGGTTGAGTAGTTTTTACATCCTTAAAAAGAACTAATTTCTAGAGTTAATCCAATACAATAAAGAAGCCTCAACAGGCAACCCAAAGCCATGTCTTCCTCTGCCAGCCATTTAACACCTTGAAAGGGAGGGCAGGTCGGCAGGGTTGAAAGGTCAAAGTGAAGTTCCCCTCACACTCCCACGCCTGACCTTGCTTCTCACAGCGCCACGCTACAGGTGCGAGTCTCTGAAATGACTTAACAGCCAACCCCTTAATTGTTCCCTGCTCCGTGTCAGTGACCGGGCCAAAAACCCTGCTTGTTATTGCTTCTTTCTCTCTCTGCTCAGTTATTTTCCAGCGCTCACATCTGTCTGACAAGACGGGTTGGTGCGAGTTCACAGTCCCGTCGCCATGACAGTAACTCCTCCTGTCACCTGCTTTCAGGGACAGGGAGGGGCGCTGACATCCCGGACACGGCTGCTCTTAATGAGGACTGATGGGAGCTCGTCAGCGCCGTGACATATTAGGAATCGTTGCCATGGATCGTCTATTGGGTTTCATACAAATCTGGAGCAGTGGAAACTATTTGGAGATGACCTTCCAAAAGTTGAACACAAGTTAGGGAGATGTTGGAATTGAAGTGGTCCCGTTTAAGATGCGTCGCAATGCAAATTGACAGATACAGATCCACGCTGCAAAACACGAAAGTTGACTACCTCCAGAATAACTACTTTAGATGAGTCAATACTAAAGGGGGTCGATGGACGATACTTTGCTGTTAAATGCCATTTTAAAAGAGGAACTGCACTTTTTGGAGAATTTTGTCCTATTCACAATCCTAATGTGAGACAAGTAGGGATGATGTTCGAAACCGGTTCTCCCGGTTGTTGGATAAGAAAAGAACCGATTGCATGGACTCGAATCCCTTTTTGAGAACCGGTTCCCGTTATCGAGGCCACTATAGTAAAGAAAAAGAGTTGGTTCTTTATTCGAATCCCTGGGAACGAATCCCGTCCCACAGGAAATGCCCTGTGATACATCACAGGAAATGACGTAGCTCAGTCATTAGGCGGCAGATACAGAAAGCAGCAAAAATAATGGACCGGAAAAAACGCCTCTAGGCATGGCTTCATTTTACAAAAAAAATACGACAAGGAAACGGCAATATGCAATTATTGCCAGGCTTCACTCTCATGTGAGGGATTGATTGATTGATTGAGACTTTTATTAGTAGGTTGCACAGTGAAGTACATATTCCGTACAATTGACCACTAAATGGTAACACCCGAATTAGTTTTTCAACTTGTTTAAGTCGGGGTCCACTTAAATTGATTCATGATACAGATATATACTATCATATATACTATCATCATAATACAGTCATCACACAAGATAATCACATTGAATTATTTACATTATTTACAATCAGGGGTGTGGGGGGGGGGGATATGGACAGCAAGTAGTGGACATAGAGAGAGAGAGAGAGAGAGATAGA
>NC_084740.1:76240908-76278408 GCF_033978785.1 Entelurus aequoreus
ATCACACCCGCCAGTTCTTCTGTGGACAAACCACATCATTTGTTTTGGTTGTTGCCCCCTTTTCTGTCCCATTTTAGTCAAAACTTGATTCATGGTGGAGACAAATCTTGTTGGCGGGATTTGTCACATAGTCACTTGGAGTGTATTTTGTGTACTTAGTTTTGAAAGGATCACTAACTTGGGCGCAATTTAGCTTCCTTTTAGGGCACCAAAACATCATTTAAAAGATATGTCAATGAAAATGAAAACTAAAAAATATAAATGTTCTATATTGACCGTTATAAAACACTTATATTAAAGGCCTACTGAAAGCCACTACTACCGACCACGCAGTCTGATAGTTTATATATCAATGATGAAATCTTAACATTGCAACACATGCCAATACGGCCGGGTTAACTTATAAAGTGACATTTAAAATTTCCCGGGAAATATCCGGCTGAAACGTCGCGGTATGATGACGTATGCGCGGGACAAAGTCAGTTTAACGGAAGTTATGGTACCCCGTAGAATCCTATACAAAAAGCTCTGTTTTCATTTCATAATTCCACAGTATTCTGGACATCTTTTGCAATTTGTTTAATGAACAATGAAGGCTGCAAAGAAGACAGTTGTAGGTGGGATCGGTGTATTAGCAGCAGACTACAGCAACACAACCAGGAGGACTTTGTTGGAGAGCAGACACGCTAGCCGCCGACCTCACCTTGACTTCCTACGTCTCCGGGCCGCCAAATGCATCGGGCGAAGTCCTTCGTCCTTCCGCCGATCGCTGGAACGCAGGTGAGCACGGGTGTTGATGAGCAGATGAGGGCTGGCTGGCGTAGGTGGAGAGCTAATGTTTTTAGCATAGCTCTGTGCGGTCCGGTTGCTAAGTTAGCTTCAATGGCGTCGTTAGCACAGCATTGTTAACCTTCCCCAGCCTGGAAAGCATTAACCGTGTATTTACATGTCCACGGTTTAATAGTATTGTTGATTTTCTATCTATCCTTCCAGTCAGGGGTTTATTTTTTTTGTTTCTATATGCAGTTAAAGCACGATGCTATCACGTTAGCTCGTAGCTAAAGCATTTCGCCGATGTATTGTCGTGGAGATAAAAGGCACTGAATGTCCATTTCGCGTTCTCGACTCTCATTTTCAAGAGGATATAGTATCCGAGGTGGTTTAAAATACAAATCCGTGATCCACAATAGAAAAAGGAGAAAGTGTGGAATGCAATGAGTCAGCTTGTACCTAAGTTACGGTCAGAGCGAAAAAAAATATGTATTTCACTGCATTCTAGTCCGTCACTCTAACGTTCCTCATCCACGAATCTTTCATCCTCGCTCAAATTAATGGGGTAATCGTCCGAATCGCTCTAGCTGCGTTGAAAACAATACGAAAATATGAGGGAGTGAACAACTGACAACGTCACACTACTTCCGGTAGGGGCAAGGTTTTTTCTTATCAGAGACCAAAAGTTGCGAACTTTATCGACGTTGTTCTATACTAAATCCTTTCAGCAAAAATATGGCAATATCGCAAAATGATCAAGTATGACACATAGAATGGATCTGCTATTCCCGTTTAAATAAAAAAATGTCATTTCAGTAGGCCTTTAAGTGTTCAGCCATATTGCCCAGCCCTAATTCCAGGGGCAGTAAACTGGACCCCAGACATTATAGACAAGGCACAGCCAGATGGTTTTGTTGTAATAAAAAGGAAGACAATGAGATATTGAGACAGCTTGACATCTTTACTCTGCCCATTGAACATCCATTTTTGCTGGAGCTGGCATCAGAAGGTAAGAACAAATAAATAATCCACTTAGTGAAATGTATTGGCACACTTTTAATTTATTGGGTTTCGCAGCAGAGCTGCTTGGAGCCTTCTCCAAAACCTGACAAGTGGGACTCAGTGAGCGTGAGCACGCGTGAGACATGAGGAGAGAGAAGTATTCCGGCAGGAGTGGGAAAACAATTGTTCCTGACTGATTTTCCCCTAACCCCATAATGAAGGCCATGTGTACGACGGGCCTTTCAACAAGCTGCCCCCCTACACCCCAACTTGATTAAAGCAACAGCTACTCACCTGCTGCTCATTAGCCTCAGACCTGCACAAATAAGTTAGCACCTGTATGTTCCAATTCTGCATGCCTAATATTTGTGTGCACGGACCAGACATGTCATAATCCTCCAGGGAAACATTTGTTTTTGTTCCAATACCTTTAGTGAGAGTTACAGATTTCCGGTAGAAAATGCAAACCACAAATGCAAAGAACGCTGACTGCGCTATTTGCTTTGTCACCCACAACACAAACTCAGCCAATAGCTTTTTACTGGATTGGTCGTAGCATTTTTAGCGCATAACCCTTCATTTTTTTCTGTGTCAAGATTTTTGCCAGTAGTCCTGTGAAATTATTTTGACTCGGGGGGCCAAATTTTAAGTAAAAATGTGTCTAGGGGCCGGTATATCTGATTTTTAGGAACACTAATACAAAACCTCACAATAATGTCTGATTGAATGCTAAAAACATTATGACAGACTGCCTTAAAAAACGGAATGGAATTTTATTTTTTTTTTTTACTGAATAAGACACCCAAAATCCATCCATCCATTATCTACCGCTTATGCCCTTCGGGATCGCTGGAGCCTACCTCAGCTACAATCGGGCGAAAGGCGGGGTACACCCTGGAAAAGTCGCCACCTCATCACGAATGTACATGAAAATAAAGAATGTGGGTTTTACAATATTAACTATGAAGGATAAAACAATGAATATTGACAACATATGAATGTCACACACCCCAGTGTTTCCCACACATTCATTTATTTGTGGCGGCCCGCCACGAAAGAATTACGTCCGCCACAAATTTTTTTTTTTTTTTTTTTTGTCCTGTCCAGCTTCTCAGGCAAATCATATAGTTGATGTAGATGCCCATATAGGCTGTTCAGATTTACTTTACGAAAGAGAAGTGTAGGATACTTCTCTTGTTGCCTTATTTGTATTTGACCACTACTGTTTTCTGTTTATTTGTTACTGACTGTGGCAGGACACCTCTGCCTCTGTTTCACTTTATGTTGCTGGTAAATAATATGGTTGTAGTAGTAGGCTAAAGTTAAATTATTAAGTATGCACTAATTAAAGGGGCAGAGCTTTAAGAGACATTTTAGCTTTTATATTTTAGAAGATATATTTTTTGTAAGAACCACAATTAATAAATATATTTCAGTGAATAACTTATTGTTCAAATCTGTATATAAATATGTACATAAAGTGTTGTAATTATATTGTAAAATGGATGGATGGATGGATTGATGGATGGACGTTTAAAACAAAACTGTTATTAATTAGTAAGTATACATTTTTTCAGCCTTTTTAGAGAAAATCATATTGTAGTAAATTATGCAAATTACTCGATGATGTCATGGTGACCACGCCCATAGCCTCGCCCATAGCCACACCTCTACCGCCACAGGTATCTTGGCAGTTTATGGGAAACACTGTTACCATATTAAATGGTAAATGGGTTATACTTGTATAGCGCTTTTCTACCTTCAAGGTACTCAAAGCGCTTTGACACTATTTCCACATTCACCCATTCACACACACATTCACACACACACACATTCACACACTGATGGTGGGAGCTGCCATGCAAGGCGCTAACCACTACCCATCAGGAGCAAGGGTGAAGCGTCTTGCTCAAGAACACACCGGACATGACTAGGTTGGTAGAAGCTTGGGATTGAACCAGGAACCCTCAGGTTGCTGGCACGGCCACTCTCCCAATCACGCCACGCCGTCCCCCGTGTAACTTGTATATCATGCAAAAGCGCAGATTCCAACCATTGAAATACTTTGTATAGTTCAAGACTTAGAGTCATTTGAACACATCACTGCACATCATAATGGCAGCTACACTTTCCATCTTAAAGATCTAAAAATTGAAAAGCTTAACGGGCCTAATGCGGCCCCCGGGCCTTAATTCGCCCCCCGGGCCTTAATTCGCCCAGGTCTGTGCTATAGACTTACATCAACCACCTTGTACCGCTCCCTAAAAGATGAGATATAAGATGACAAACTAGGGCTTTTAGGGTTCAAAGCGCTGTCAGGCTCGGCCTCAGCAAGGTGGAGGCTCTAATAAAAGTGAAATAAAACTGGATTTTGCGAGGGCGGGGTTGCAAAGAACAGACGCGAGGAACCGCGGGCGGAGAAAAGAGCAGAGACATGTTCTGCGTTTTGAATCCGCGGAAATAGATGAGGGGGGCCGAACACTCATTAGCCATAACCGTGAAGGGTCCCTGGAGGAGGAGCGAAGAAGGAAAGCAACAACAAACAGGAATCCCACGCAAAATGACAATAAAGAAGAATAAAAGGTTGTGATGTTGTGGATATATATGTAGTGCTAAATGTACACCGACGTGCTGGGCATTATTACAGAGGGGCCCTAAAGGGCAGTGTGTGGGATGGGATCTGTTTCTGTCTGCTGTTTGCTAAGACCTGACCTCTGAATGGAAGCATATTAACACTCCAGGCTCTCAGCAACATTTAACCAATTTAGCAAATTATCTGTCACTTTCTTATTATTGGAAAGTGGGGACAGATAAGAGACTTGATCAAGGGGCATGAAGCGCTTGCTGCCATTTACATACATTAGCAAAGCTCTTTCCCAGAGACCCATAGAGGAAGCACCTGTAGCCTCTCGTGGTCTGCCCCCCCCGCCCCCCATTCCTTCGGATCACAGTCCGACCCCCTTGAATCACCCCAGAAACAGGTGTTCTCTGTCAAATTTGAGCAGAAGGCCGCACACTGGAAAGGGAGGCCTGGGGGTACTTCCAGTTGGTTAACAGTGTCCTGACGCTAGGTCCAGGTGTTTGACACCATCGCTTCCTATTTAGCAAGCATACATTTGTTCTCCAGGCCCTCCACTCGCAACTAATTGCCGGTTTGTAAAAGAGATGTCTGTTCTGTCGGCGGAGGAGTTAACGTAACCGAGCACTTTGGTCAGGGGGACTGGGGGGATAACATCTGCATTCTGTGGCATGGCCCCATTTGTTACAATTTTGACTCTCATTTCCATTCGCAAGAGAGATAACTGCCCGCATATGGAAGCAATAGATAGAAGAGGTCAATGCAATTTCTCTCGCCGGCCAGGAGAAGAACCCACGTGCGGTAATCTGTGTTGGCAGAAGAAGAGACAACCGTCTCGGGCAGGGAGAGTCAACTCAATTGTTTCTGGGGACCACGTTTTTCAAGAAGTTATGGACTTCAAAAGGACTGGACTTCTCACTTTGTTCTGTGTGTGTAATCATATAATAATCTGAAACATTTTACGTCAACCGAAGGCTAACATGAAGTCATACATTGAAATTTGTCAAAGAACATCTATATGACAGAATTGTCCTGCTGCTTTTAAAGACCTGTTACTAGTCAAGATCATCTACTTGATTTGCTGCTGTTTTAAGGACGTCCTGCAAAAGCGCATGTCAGATATCTATATGAAAAGAGCACTCTGCTCTTTTTAAGAACCAAGAGGAAAAACACCAGTCAAAGATCTTCGAATTTGTAAGGATCTACCGCAAAAACAATTGTCATAGATCTTCAGGACAAACAAGTTCCTACTATTTCTAAGGATGTGCTGCAAAAATGCAAGTATGATAGGCTGCAGTTTTTAAAGGAAGCAACGGCAAAAACACGTCAATGACCTTCTCCATGATATGAATGTGTCGTTGGTTTTAAAGGCCTACTGAAATGAAATTTTTTTATTCAAACGGGAATAGCAGATCCATTCTATGTGTCATACTTGATCATTTTGCGATATTGCCATATTTTTGCTGAAAGGATTTAGTATAGAACAACGTCGATAAAGTTCGCAACTTTTGGTCTCTGATAAAAAAAAACCTTGCCCCTACCGGAAGTAGCGTGACGTTGTCAGTTGTTCACTCCCTCATATTTTCCTATTGTTTCCAACGCAGCTAGAGCTATTTGGACCATTACCCCATTAATTTGAGGATGAAAGATTCATGGACGAGGAACGTTAGAGTGACGGACTAGAATGCAGTGAAATACATATTTTTTTTCGCTCTGACCGTAACTTAGGTACAAGCTGGCTCATTGGATTCCACACTTTCTCCTTTTTCTATTGTGGATCACGGACTTGTATTTTAAACCACCTCGGATACTATATCCTCTTGAAAATGAGAGTCGAGAACGCGAAATGGACATTCAGTGCCTTTTATCTCCACGACAATACATCGGCGAAACGCTTTAGCTACGAGCTAACGTGATAGCATCGTGCTTTAACTGCATATAGAAACAAAAAAAATAAACCCCTGACTGGAAGGATAGAGAGAAAATCAACAATACTATTAAACCGTGAACATGCAAATACACGGTTAATTCTTTCCAGCCTGGCGAAGGTCAACAATGCTGTGCTAACGACGCCATTGAAGCTAACTTAGCAACCGGACCGCACAGAGCTATGCTAAAAACATTAGCTCTCCACCTACGCCAGCCAGCCTTCATCTGCTCATCAACACCCGTGCTCACCTGCGTTCCAGCGATCGGCGGAAGGACGAAGGACTTCACCCGATGCGTTTGGCGGCCCGGAGACGTAGGAAGTCAAGGTGAGGTCGCCGGCTAGCGCGTCTGCTCTCCAATAAAGTCCTCCTGGTTGTGTTGCTGTAGTCCGCTGCTAATACACCGATCCCACCTACAACTGTCTTCTTTGCAGCCTTCATTGTTCATTAAACAATTTGCAAAAGATGTCCAGAATACTGTGGAATTATGAAATGAAAACAGAGCTTTTTGTATAGGATTCTACGGGGTACCATAACTTCCGTTTAACTGACTACGTCACGCGCATACGTCATCATACCGCGACGTTTCAGCCGGATATTTCCCGGGAAATTTTAAATGTCACTTTATAAGTTAACCCGGCCGTATTGGCATGTGTTGCAATGTTAAGATTTCATCATTGATATATAAACTATCAGACTGTGTGGTCGGTAGTAGTGGCTTTCAGTAGGCCTTTAAGGTCCTACTGAAGAAACGCTATTTAAAGATCAGCTATATCAGTGGTCCCCAACCACCGGTACCGGTCCGTGAGACATTTGCTAGCGGGCCGCAGAGAAACATTAAATAATTTATAAACGACTGCATTTTCTCCAACATAACTTTTGCCTGTCCCACTAGACACACCAATAAGTTTGTTTATAGATGTACAATACAACTCCTCATAGGAAGTTGCCATTTGTTGCATTTGTTATAACTTTGTGACATGATACAATGCACATTAAAGAACATATCAAATATAAATGTGACAGATTGTAGCTAAAGGCTGATTTCCATCTGCAAACCCCAGCAGGTTGATGCTAACCTGCTGGGGATCTCATTGCAAAGAAACAAGACCAGGGCTCCCATTAATTCTGCGTTATAGTGAGTTGTATTGTTCATGCACTTATTCAGTATTTATCTGGCACAAGTGGAAAGCCGGTCCCTCAAAATAATGCCTACATTAAACCGGTCCGTGGTGCAAAAAAGGTTGGAGACCCGTGATCTATATTACAGGGTGCTGCTTTTTACAGACATAGTACAAAAACGCTGGTCAAAGATCATGTATTCCACAGGCTGCTGTTTCCATAGGATCTACGGCAAAGACGCTGTTCTGCTGTTTTTAGGGATGTACCGATACTGCAAAAACGCTTGTCAAAGATGATTGATCTGACAACAGCATTCTGTTCTGTTTTTTTAAGATCTGCCACAAAAACAATAGTGAAAGAACTTGTACTTGACGAGAGTGATCTGCTGTTCTAGGGTGCATCTACCACAAAAAAAGGAATGGAACTTGAAAATGCTTTGATTGATTGATTGATTGATTGATTGATTGAAGCTTTTATTAGTAGATTGCACAGTACAGTACATATTCCGTACAATTGACCACTAAATGGTAACACCCGAATAAGTTTTTCAACTTGTTTAATCAATTCATGGTAGTCAAAGATCACCTCTGGGACCGAATGACTGCTTTTTTTAAGGCATCTACTGTAAAAACGATGCTCAATGATCATCTAAATGACAGGCTGCAAAAACACACACCTCCTCAAAATGTGCCAAAACTTTTAATGTTTTCAAATTAACATTCCTATCGGAAACCTTGGTATCGACATTATCCGTCAGCTCGTCAGCTGCTTAACAACTAAACATGCAAACGCGGTTACATCATAAGTGTTCCCAAACTTTGTTCTTTCTTTCACATAAAAAAATAAATTTTTTAAGAAGTCCAGACATCATTATTTCGCAGACTTCACAACATGTTCCCCTGCTAATCAAAACACGGCCAATCTAATCTCCATGTAGCGACTCCGGATGATTTCAATCTTTTCGTCGGTCTAAAATTCAATACGCTCAAATATGGGCGCCGCTTTGAAAATGGCCTAATAAGGCCCCGTTAGAAACCTCCGCGCTCGCAGCTGATATCAAGCCACCAGAGAGCAATTACGCTTTAGCTTAATAGCTAGCAATTGGCCAGAGGAATGTCTTCCCTTATCAAGCTCCGACTTGGGAGACTAATCTAATTGAGTGTCTTTTTTTTTTTGTGTTGTGTGATTATTTATGATTAGAAAGTGTTAGCGAGAATGTAGGGAGGAGGGTGGTGGGGGGTGGCGAGGATATATCTGGGAAAGGCGAGCGTTTGATGCGGATCAGTATTGTGCTGGCATTAATGGCGTCCGAGCGCCTAATGGGGCGGCTTGCCTCTCGTAAAAGACGACTTTAAGTAAAACGCGGTCTTTGAATTCAAAGTCATTGTGAACGGGGTGTCGACTTCAAAGAAAATGATTTATTACACAGAATAATAAAATAAAAATAGCCAGAGAGACAATCTGGTTCTTGGCAAGGGTGTTTTTGTCAGCGATCCATCGATTATTATCATTGGAGCCTTCGGTTCACATCTGCTGTCGGTGCACAACGCCGTCTGCGAGCCACCATGTGAACACGCCGCCCGGCTCCTTACCCCTAAAGCTCTCATTTCCTGTTGAGAAAGTCAGTGGGATTGGTTAAAAGGACACGGCTGGGGCTGGGGGGTATGAATATTTCCATCCATCAAAGGTAAAACTCTGTCACCCGTTTTGGTCCAGAACAGAATAACGTCGCTTTTGCGTTTTTTTTTTTTTGCGTTTGTCTTGAATTATCGGACGAAGAGTCTTAAGAGACGAGCGTAGTGTTGCATTTCCCCTAGACCAGGGGTCGGCAACCCAAAATGTTGAAAGAGCCATTTTGGTCCAAAATAAATAAATAAATCGGTTTGGAGCCGCAAAAAATGAAAAGCCTTCTATAAGTGATATAATGAAGTCAACACATGATGTACGTTTCTGTATTAGCTATATTAGCCTACTATCAAAATGACTTTAAAAGTCTTATACACGTGTTATAATGAAGACAACACAAGATTTAATTAAATTAAAGGGATACAAAAATCATGCAATAAAATTATGACAATAAAATCATACACAAGTATTAAGAAAAAAGTCATAAAATGCCCTTCATGGACACATACTTAATATACAATACAACCACACCTCATTTACATCATCACACAGACAATACATGCTTTTGTTCACATCTGTCATCATTTGTAAAAACAACCATGATTTTAACAGACACACCTCACAATTTACAATAAAAATGCTCTCATGGATAAATATAATACACATTAGGTTGATGTGTCAAACATAATGTCCATCTTAGTGACCGTGTGAGCAGCTTTGATTGCTCCAAAGCCACTTTTTAACTTCAATTGTGAATGAAGAGTCATCTGTTAGACTTTTGAAGTTTGTTGTGAGGTCGTTCCATTCCTTTATGGCTTTATATGAAAAGGCTGATTGTGCAAAAGAGGTTTTACATCTGGGTATGCTACACTGCCCCCTGGTGGAGGCTCGTGTGTTTCTAGTTGTCACAGCAGATGTAAACTGGACAAAGTGCTTAAGTGGCGCTGGTGCAGTGTTATTTAAGATTCGATGGGCCATTCGTATTGATGCTAATCTTTGAATGTTAGCTAAATTTAACAATCTATATTTTTGGAGAACTAAACAATGATGGTGGTGTTGTGGTTTTCGGTCAAGGATTTTGAGGGATTGTTTGTGCAAAGTTTCCAATGGCCTCAGTGTCATTTTGCTTGCCTACGACCAACATGTTATACAATAATAAAAACGAGACATAATCATTGCATTAAAATAAGTTTCAGCTGCCTCCAGTGTTAATGAATTCCTGATACATTTGAACGTTGTGTCTATATTAGCTATATTAGCCTACTTTTATTTTTACAACATTGGAAAACATTAGTTAACCTTCTCAGAGGGTGAGATAACTCTTCTAAATGACTGTCTTGGAATGGCCAAAGGAATAGATGTGTGTGTTCAAGTTAAAGGAAATGGCGGGCTGTCTTCTACTAATGAATTTATTAGAATCTATGCAAGCTGGGTAACGTTTGCTGTGGCCTGGAACAACATGGCACACAAACAACTATCAGAAATGCAGCCAATATTACATACAGATAATACGTCATGAGAAATGCAGACAAAAATTAAATACACAGAGTACATAGGAAACTAAATGAGCTCAAATATACCTACAAGTGAGGCATAATGATGCAATATGTACATAAAGCCAGCCTAAATAGCATGTTAGCATCGATTAGCTTGCAGTCATGCAGTGACCAAATATGCTTGATGAACACTCCACACAAGTCAATAACATCAACAAAGCTCACCTTTGTGCATTCACCCACAGTATGAAATGTTTGGTGGACAAAATGAGACAAAGAAGGAGCGGCATAAAATATGTATTTCTCTGGCAAGTTGAAGAAAGTTATACATGTAAACAAACTACGGTGAGTTCAAGGACCGGCAAAATTAGGACAAAACGGCGCTCGCCAAATACTCTCATCAGAGAATCATGTTTAATATAAACAGTGGGATTTCTAACAATTAGGGAGGATTTTGTCATGTTGTCCTACTACAGAAACCCTATTAAAACAAAAATATATGTTTCCCCCCATCTTTTTCTATTTTCATACATTTTTGAAAAAGCTCCAGGGAGCCAGTAGGGCAGTGCTAAAGAGCCGCAGGTTGCAGACCCTGCCCTAGACGGAGCTCATTAAAAGAGGGTGTGTGTGTGTTTAACAGATACCGGGGGCTCCCTTTCTTTCAATAACAACTCATTGATGAGGGTTTGTGTTTGTAAGGGAATTAGAGAATCATGAGACACGTCAGCCTTGTTGCCCATCAGATCCCAAAAACAGCAGCCCATTAGATCAACATGGAGGTGAAAAGCAATGACACTTTTAAACGTATCAGAGTTTATCTGACAGATTTAGACACATCAGATTACCCTGAATGGAAATAATACACTCTTTGGGATAGATACGTCTTCTATTCGTGACTCTAACCACTTTTACCGGCATACACAGATGGTCCTCGCGTTACCACTGTAGGGATGTAATGATAAACAGTATTAATGATAACCAAAGTAAAACCCCCGACGGTTAGTGTTACCGTTTTAAATTAAAATGATTGATAAACCCTGATTGATAACTGCACTTTGATTATCTCACGGACTGACTGGCGCCAGCTTAAATGCTAACATGAAAACAAGAGGCATTAACGTCTTTCCCCATTAAGAAACAACATACCCCAATCAAAATATATACAACACTTTACTGTCTGAGCAACTAAGATAATCAAATGTGCACATCGAACCTACAAGCTGTGCTCTCTTACTACAGAGTGATCGTTCTACACTCACAAAGGCTACGAGACGGAAGTGTTTTTACGGTGCGTTCAAAGACCGTTGAATAGAGTAGGATGCCACAACGCAGAGCCAGAAATGATAAATATAATAATAGATTTTGGTCCGCAGTTTTCATTTAAATAAATCCTAAAGTGATTACCGTATTTTTCGGACTATAAGTCGCTCCGGAGTATAAGTCGCACCGGCCGAAAATGCATAATTAAGAAGGAAAAAAACATAAGTCGCACTGGAGTATAAGTCGCATTTTTTGGGGAAATGCATTTGATAAAAGCCAACGGCAAGAATAGACATTTGAAAGGCAATTTAAAATAAATAAAGAATAGTGAACAACAGGCTGAATAAGTGTACGTTATATGAGGCAGTTTTTCCCACACATTCATTTATTTGTGGCGGCCCGCCACAAAAGAATTAAGGCCGCTACAAAAAAAAAATAAAATAAATAAATGTATTTATTTATTTATTTATTTTTATATTTTTTTTGTGTGTGTCCTGTCCAGCTTCTCAGGCAAATCATATAGTTCAGGGGTCACCAACGCAGTGCCCGCGGGCACCAGGTCGCCCGTAAGGACCAGATAAGTCGCCCGCGGGCCTGTTCTAAAAAAAAAAAAAAAAAAAAAAAATTAAAAAAAAAAAAAAAAAAAAAAACATTTTTTTTTTTTTTTTTTTAAATTAAAGCTACATAGAAAAAACACAAGATAAACTTTCAATCAGTGCATCAACCCAAACAACTTCCCCCATGCACACTCATCCACACCCACTCACAAAAGGGGTTATTTCTTTCTGCTACCAATATTCTGGTTCCCACAACATAGACAACACATCTGCAAGGGACACAGTCCCTGAAGCACACATGATTGTATAGGCTGCTGCTCCACTAACATTTTCATTAATTACTATTTTTTATGTAATTATTTTTATATTGTTTTACTTTCTTTTTTATCCAAGAAAATGTTTTTTTTTTATTTATCTTATTTTATTTTATTTTTAAAAAAAGGGCCTTATCTTCAACAGACCAGGTTGTCAATGAAATTAGATTTGTTTAAAGGGTTTTTTAAACCAGGCCCAGTCCAGATAATGTCCAAGTCGGACTCAGCAACACACACCTTCATTCATGTACACAGAAAAAAATTAGGGAACACAACAGATTGCATATAATTTATAAACAAAATTACATTTTCAAAATAAGCATTTATGTACAGTCCAGATTATGTCCAGGTCACTCAAATTAGGGAACACAACAACAGATATCATATAATCTATAAACATAATTATACTTTCAAAATAAGCCTTTGAGGACTTCTCATCTTTTTTTTAATGTTTTTTGGCATCATTATCGTTTTCAACCATGTAACTTTCTAAAGTTAGAAAATAAATGTTATAGAGAAAGTAATACTAAGTGAATATCTGTTTTTGGCCTTAAAAATAAACATTTTACAGAGTACTATAATTAAATTGACTAAATCATGATTGTCAATGAACTCTCCTAAAATAACAGAAACCACATTAAAGGCCTACTGAAATGAATTTTTTTTATTTAAACGGGGATAGCAGATCTATTCTATGTGTCATACTTGATCATTTCGCGATATTGCCATATTTTTGCTGAAAGGATTTAGTATAGAACAACGACGATAAAGATTGCAACTTTTGGTATCTGATAAAAAAAAGGCTTGCACCTACCGGAAGTAGCGTGACGTAGTCAGTTGAACATATACGCAAAGTTCCCTATTGTTTACAATGATGGCCGCATGAAGTGAGAGAGATTCGGACCGAGAAAGCGACAATTTCCCCATTAATTTGAGCGAGGATGAAAGATTTGTGGATGAGTAAAGTGCAAGTGAAGGACTAGTGGGGAGTTGAAGCTATTCAGATAGGGAAGATGCTGTGAGAGCCGAGGGTGACCTGATATTCAGCTGGGAATGACTACAACAGTAAATAAACACAAGACATATATATACTCTATTAGCCACAACACAACCAGGCTTATATTTAATATGCCACAAATTAATCCTGCATAAAAACACCTGCGTGTTTGTTATGCTAGCTCCTAGCTCCTCTGCTAGCTCCTAGCTCCATAGAACACGCCAATACAATTCAAACACCTGATCAACACACACAATCACTCAGCCCAAAAGACAGTTTACCTAACCCAAGGTTCATAAAGCTTATATATTTTTAAAAAGTTACGTACGTGACGCGCACATACGGTCAAGTTATCGAATGTTTAGCAGCCAAGGCTGCATACTCACGGTACCTGATATTCAGCTGGGAATGACTACAACAGTAAATAAACACAAGACATATATATACTCTATTAGCCACAACACAACCAGGCTTATATTTAATATGCCACAAATTAATCCTGCATAATAACACCTGCGTGTTTGTTATGCTAGCTCCTAGCTCCTCTGCTAGCTCCTAGCTCCATAGAACACGCCAATACAATTCAAACACCTGATCAACACACACAATCACTCAGCCCAAAAGACCGTTCACCTAACCCAAGGTTCATAAAGCTTATATATTTTTAAAAAGTTACGTACGTGACGCGCACGTACGGTACGGTACGTGTTATGCTAGCTCCTAGGTCCTCTGCTAGCTCCTAGCTCCATAGAACACGCCAATACAATTCAAACACATGATCAACACACACAATCACTCAGCCCAAAAGACCGTTCACCTAACCCAAGGTTCATAAAGCTTATATATTTTAAAAAAGTTACGTACATACGCAAAAAAAAGCCAAAGCTGCATACTCACAGTAGCACGTCTGCGTCTTTGTCATCCAAATCAAAGTAATCCTGGTAAGAGTCTGTGTTGTCCCAGTTCTCTACAGGCGTCTGTGTATCCAAATCAAAAGTCCTCCTGGTTAGAGTCTCTGTTATCCGAGTTCTTCCATCTTGACTGCATCTTTCGGGAATGTAAACAAAGAAGCGCCGGCTGTGTACTGTTGTGGCTGACTACGTTCGAAAAATACGTCCATTTCGCACCGACAACTTTCTTCTTTGCTTGCTTGGCTTCCTTCTCCATAATGCAATGAACATGATTGAAACAGATTCACGAACACAGATGTCCAGAATACTGTGGAATTATGAAATGAAAACAGAGCTTTTTCGTATCGGCTTCAATGTGGAAGGCATACCCGTGTTCGCCGGGCTACGTCACGCGCATACGTCATCCGCAGAGGCGTTTCGAACCGGAAGTTTAGCGGCAAATTTAAAATGTCACTTTATAAGTTAACCCGGCCGTATTGGCATGTGTTATAATGTTAAGATTTCATCATTGATATATAAACTATCAGACTGCGTGGTCGGTAGTAGTGGGTTTCAGTAGGCCTTTAAGCTTCATAAACAAACCAATCCTTAAACACATTTTTTCAACTTCCACCCAAAACAAAGACACAATATGACAATACCAAAACAAATGCAGGGTGGATTCAGGCTCCTGACAACAAAATCGGCAATCATCTGACTAGGTCATATTCCATAATTTTAACATTTTCCCTGTGGGTAAGAAGTTATAAATAATTTTAATTTGAAAATAACGATTTTGCACATCGATAGTGGTTTTATAGATTAGTTTGAATATGGCATCCCATGGCAACGAGCAGTCAAAAAAGTCCTCCCATTTTCCATTTGTGTTGTATGAGGCAGCCTTCAAAGATTTCTTTATTAAATAAAAATTATATATTTTTCTATTTACTTTAGTTCCTTTTTGCCAACTAGAATTTCTTATTAGAGGTTTACAAACTAATAATTTAGTAGTTCCATAATTAATTATTTGTTTCCATCTTTTCCCAATTACTCCAGTTAGTTGATAAAATGAAAAGCTTGAGCAAGCATCACCATACATAGCTCTAAATTCACCATACTTCATAATTTTACCATTCTCATTGATAATATCATTGACAAAAATGATTCCTCTTTCAAACATATTTTTCCAAAAGAAAGGCTTTCCATCTATTACAATATTAGAGTTCATCCATATTAACTGCTGCAAAATATCGTCTCTTTTTTCTGGCACATAAAATTCAAAACACCACTATGAGTGGATTGTTTCCTTTATGAACCCCGCCATGTTTCCCAGCAGACTCTCTGGGAGGGGATCACTTGTAAAAAAGGATACAATTTATTTTGATACAGTACATGTTTTTTGTCCAACAGGACATTTGTGTACCACTCAATGTTTAAATACATCTTTGGAACAATTGATGCTTTTAAAGACAGACACATAGCTTCAAGGTTGGGAAGTTTCAGGCCCCCATATTCATACTCTTTGTACAAAACCTTTCTTTTAATCTTTTCTGGTTTGCCGTTCCAGACAAAATCGAAGACCCTCCGCTCATAAATCTTAAAAAAGTTTTGTGATGGAGGTGGTAATGACAAAAACAAATAAATAAGTTGACGAATAATTAACGAGTTGGCAATAGACATTTTACCATACAAGGTTAGGGATTTCCCTTTCCATAATTGCATAATTTTGTCCAGCTTTCTTAGTCGATTATCATAATTTACTGAGCCTAGATCTTCCAGATTTTCTGGGACAACAACACCAAGTATGTTAACTGGTCCATCTGTCCACAAAACAGGCACTTTGCATTCCATTCGAAAGGACGTTCCCTTTAGATTTCCGATCCTTAACATTTTACATTTATCATAATTAAGCTTAAGGCCAGATTGCTGTGAAAATATGTCCAAAAGATTAAGAAGGTTCCGCAAACAATGAGGAAAAATCTTATCTTTGTGAATCAGCCTTTTCTGACATGAACTTCATCAAGAACAAACACAGAACACGCCTCACTGATGCACATCTGCAAGACTCACTCAGAGTTGCAGTGTCAAGTTACACACCAGAGTACAACACACTAGTTAACAGCATGCAATGCCAGGCTTCCCACTAACTGACAAAGAAACAGATAACAGATTTGGTGTCCAGTTCAAAGTGTGACATGATTTAAAAATGTGAGAGTTTACTTTTGTATTTTACATGAGTTATTATTTGCACAAACATGGTGCAAAGTAATTCATGATTTGTTAAAAAATATTAGTGGCTAGCTAGTTAAAATGGGATATTGTGATTTCACAAGACTGTCTTAGAAGTGATCATTTCAAAATGTTCAATTTGAAAAATGTGCACTTAGAGAAAATATAAAAATAAAGTGTTGCATATTGATATTTATCTGTTTCTATATATATTTATTGTGAGAAATCATTAAGATGATCAGTGTTTCCACAAAGATAAATATCATTAATTATTAATAATAACAGAGTTAAAGGTAAATTGAGCAAATTGGCTACTTCTGGCAATTTATTTAAGTGTGTATCTAACTGGTAGCCCTTCGCATTAATCAGTACCCAAGAAGTAGCCCTTGGTTTCAAAAAGGTTGGTGACCCCTGATATAGTTGATGTAGATGCCCATATCGGCTGTTCAGATTTACTTTACAAAAGAGAAGTGTAGGATCAAGATTTTTGGAGCTCTTTGTTCAGTGGATCAGATGTTTGATAAAGCTTTGTGTCTATCTACCACCACTCTTGTTTTCTGTTTATTTGTTACTGACTGTGGCAGGACACCCCTGCCTCTGTTTCACTTTATGTTGCTGGCAAATAATATGGTTGTAGTAGTAGGCTTAAGTTAAATTATTTAGTATGCACTAATTAAAGGGGCAGAGCTTTAAGAGATATTTTAGCTTTTATATTTTTATATATATTTTTTGTAAGAACCACAATTAATAAATATATTTCAGTGAATAACTTATTGTTCAAATCTGTATATAAATATGTACATAAAGTGTTGTAATTATATTGTAAAATGGATGGATGGATGGACGTTTAAAACAAAACTGTTATTAATTAGTAAGTATACATTTTTTGAGCCTTTTTAGAGAAAATCATATTGTAGTAAATTATGCAAATTACTCGATGATGTCATGGTGACCACGCCCATAGCCACGCCCCCACCGCCACAGGTATCTTGGCAGTTTATGGGAAACACTGTGAGGCATAAATAACCAACTGAGAACGTGCCTGGTATGTTAACGTAACATATTATGGTAAGAGTCATTCAAATAACTATATCTTCTGAGACCAATCTGTTAGCGGTTCCAAGAGTAAACTCAAATCAAGGGAGATCATCATTCAGTCACTATGCAACACATAGCTGGAATAAACTTCCTGAAGATGTCAGACTCTCCCCAACTCTCACTACTTTTAAAACTAGACTGAAGACTTTTATGTTCACCTTAGCTTTCAGCTAAATCTTTTAATCTTTTAACTTTTAACGTCTGCACTGTTTTTATTTTTATTGTCTGCATTTTAATTTTGCTTTTATTTTCTTTCATTTCACTTTGTTGTCTGTGAAGCACTTTGAGTCTGCCTTGTGTATGAAAAGCGCTATACAAATAAAGTTGCCTTGCCTTGCCTTGCCTATAACATATAGAACATGCTATACGTTTACCAAACAATCTGTCACTCCTAATCGCTAAATCCCATGAAATCTTATACGTCTAGTCTCTTACGTGAATGAGCTAAATAATATTATTTGATATTTTACGCTAATGTGTTAATAATTTCACACATAAGTCGCTCCTGAGTATAAGTCGCACCCCCGGCCAAACTATGAAAACAACTGCGACTAAAATAAAATTTAAAAAAATACGGTACGTATATCTGTCAGTGTTAATTTCACACATAAGTCACTCCTGAGTATAAGTCTAAACTATGAAAAAAACTGCGACTTATAGTCCGAAAAATATGGTATGTCAATCGCGCCCCTATGAGTTGTGCTCAAAAATGCATAAAAGTAATGCAGATATTGTCAAAATGTTATAATAACAATACAGAAACTCAAAAACGTATGGCAAATTAACTTCCGGCCATTTTTCAGCCAATTCTGCTCAAATTTTACCCACATGTGCTTGTTAGTCCTCCAAAGATGTGAACCAAATTTCATAGCGATCTGGCCCAACACCATGAAGTTATGGTGGATGTTTTGTAACGCTGTGCGAGAAATTTCAAGTCAACCCCATTACCATGTGGTGTATTTGCCAGAAAAATAACAGCACAGGCAAAAAAGTAGTGTTTTGACACATTTTCAACCGTGCGGCGGTTCGGGAGTAGAGCAGTCAGCTAACGCGAACAAATAGAGTCACTGTAAGCATTAATGAACACGTTTAATTTTCATTACTCTGTCAGTTGTTTCATTTCCTATTCCTCCAATATTGTCTAAAATAACATTTAGTCGCAGAAGCTAAACCACTTGTAATTCAACACACGAGTATCATTCCTTTCACACTATTGACTGTGCTGAGCGTGAATGGAAACATATGCTGGCTCTTCCCCCTCGCAGAATCCTACCAGACTTTTGCCTGTTTCTAACGAAGCCGCAAAAATAAATCCTATAGGAATAAATGTTTCTTACACGAGGGACGTTGTTTCTTCTTTGCACAGACCTCAGCGACTGTTCTGCTGCACTGTTCAAAACCTCCTAGCTCGGAGGCTCAGTTTTACACATTTTAGGTTGATTCAACTGTCTTTTTAATCATAACTTGAACTTGCAGTAAGACAACTTTGGGAGTACACCCGGCATGTATTAACTTCCTTTTATATAAAGGAACCACTGAAATGGGAGTCCCTGATCAGATAATTAAATGTGTGACAATGCCAGAACCAGCGTCTGGTGTGATGTATAAAATACTTTTGGTGTGGCAACAATTGCTTTTAGGACAATTTAGACACCACACGGGGGTATTCATTTGTGTAGTCCAGTGTTTTTCAACCTTTTCTGAGCCAAGGCACATTTTTTGCGTTGAAAAAATCCGGAGCAGAAATCATTAAAAAACAAAACTCGGTTGACAGTAAAAAGTTGTTGTCGCAATTGTTGGATATGACTTTAAAGCATAACCAAGCATGCATCACTATAGCTCTTGTCTCAAAGTAGGTGTACTGTCACCACCTGTCACATCACGCCCTGACTTATTTGGACTTTTTTGCTGTTTTCCTGTGTGTAGTGTTTTAGTTCTTGTCTTGCGCTCCTATTTTGGTGGCTTTTTCTCTTTTTTTGGTATTTTCCTGTAGCAGTATCATGTCTTCCTTTGAGCGATATTTCCCGCATCTACTTTGTTTTAGCAATCAAGAATATTTCAGTTGTTTTTATCCTTTTTTGTGGGGACATTGTTGATTGTCATGTCATGTTCGGGTGTACTTTGTGGACGCCGTCTTTGCTCCACAGTAAGTCTTTGCTGTCGTCCAGCATTCTGTTTTCGTTTACTTTGTAGCCAGTTCAGTTTTAGTTTCATTCTGCATAGCCTTCCCTAAGCTTCAATGCCTTTTCTTAGGGGCACTCACCTTTTGTTTATTTTTGATTCAAGCTAGGGATGTCCGATAATGGCTTTTTGCCGATATCCAATATTCCGATATTGTCCAACTCTTTAATTACCGATATCGATATCAACCGATACTGATATATACAGTCGTGGAATTAACACATTATAATGCCTAATTTGGACAACCAGGTATGGTGAAGATAAGGTCCTTTTTAAAAAAATTAATAAAATCAAATAAGAAAAATAAATTAAAAACATTTTCTTGAATAAAAAAGAAAGTAAAACAATATAAAAACAGTTACATAGAAACTAGTAATGAATGAAAATGAGTAAAATTAAGTGTTAAAGGTTAGTACTATTAGTGGACCAGCAGCACGCACAATCATGTGTGCTTACGGACTGTATCCCTTGCAGACTGTATCAATATATATTGATATATAATGTAGGAAGCAGAATATTAATAACAGAAAGAAACAACCCTTTTGTGTGAATGAGTGGAAATGGGGGAGGGAGGTTTTTTGGGTTGGTGCACTAATTGTAAGTGTATGTTGTGTTTTTTATGTTGATTTAATTAAAAAAATAAAAAAAAATAAATAAATAAAAACGATACCGATAATAAAAAAAACGATACCGATAATTTCCGATATTACATTTTAAAGCATTTATCGGCAATTAAAGCAATTAGCTACCGGCTGCCACCTACTGATATGGAAGAGTATTACACGTTTACTCTGCCGACCTCTAGACAGCACCAACACTCAACAACAACACATCATTTGCAGACTATAATTACTGGTTTGCAAAACGTATTTTAAACCCAAATAGGTGAAACTAGATAATCTTCCACGGCACACCAGACTGTATCTCACGGCACACTAGTGTGTCACGGCACAGTGGTTGAAAAACACCGGTGTAGTCCACTATTTATTACTGAAACTACAGCAAATAAAAGGTTGGAAATGTGTCAAAACATACACCCCTACTGTAATGTCTTTGCTATTATTTTTCTAACAAATACACCACTTGGTGGCGCAGGTAATGAACCCCATAAGTCATTACAGATAAATAAGTCCTGAAAAACATCCCAATGTTTATTCGAATCACAGCACTGACAAGAACATGTGTGTAAAATTTAAGCAACATTGGTTAAAAAAACATAAGCAAAGGCTCTCATGCAGGGGCACGGGCGCGATTCAGCGGCCAATTTTCCATAATTCATTGACCATTTGTTTACTGTTAATACATCTTTTATGATGTCTCTGCACATGTAGCATTTTGAACACATCATATAAGAGGGTGCCACAATAGTAAAACAATACAAGGTCAGGTAAAAAATTAGGACATCTCAAACATGTTCAAATGGACTCCAGTAAATAATGTATACAGTGGTACCTAAACTCACCAGTTTAATTGTGTAAAAAAGCTCCTAATGCAAATCACTTGTTTCCGGAAATCAATGTTGACCATCGAAATAATTGAAATCATGAACTATTTCTGTTCAAAATTGTTAGAAATGTCACATGTTAAATGTTTAAATATTAACTGTCAGTTTACTGTACTGTGCCAACTGTACTACTATATGAGTACGTGTTTTCTATTGTTTCATTGAAAATAAAACAGCAAAGTCCATTTGGCTGTCATCTGTTTTAATTATGAGACACAATTGTGTCAAAGTCATGATTTTTTATTTAATGCTTGAAATAGGAAATGATTACTTTAAAAAAGTAGTTTTATACTTGTGAGTGTTGATGACACATCTTTACAAAAGTTGATATTCTAGTTTCAAGCATGTTTTACTCAATATAGGTCATCAAATCTCAGCAACAAGCTGTAATATCTTACTGAGATCATTTAGGACCAAAACACTTAAAACAAGTAAAACACTAACATAAAATCTGCTTAGTGAGAAGAATTATCTTATCAGACAGAAAATAAGCAAATATCACCCTTATTTGAGATATTTCATCTTACTTAGATTTCAGTTTTTGCAGTGCACTCCATGTATTATTTAATGAAAACAATGTTTATCTTAGTATTTACTTCTGTACTTTGTCCTGATTTGTAAGGCGTTATCACTCGAGATGTCCGATAATATCGGCCTGCCGATATTATCGGACGATATATGCGTTAAAATCTAATATCGGAAATTATCGGTATCGTTTTTTTTATTATCGGTATCATTTTTTTTTGTTTGTTTTTGTTTTTGTTTTTTTTTATTAAATCCACATAAAAAACACAAGATACACTTACAATTAGTGCACCAACCCAAAAAACCTCCCTCCCCCATTCACACTCATTCACACAAAAGGGTTGTTTCTTTCTGTTATTAATATTCTGCTTCCTACATTATATATCAATATATATCGATACAGTCTGCAAGGGATACAGTCCGTAAGCACACATGATTGTGCGTGCTGCTGCTCCACTAATAGTACTAACCTTTAACAGTTAATTTTACTCATTTTCATTCATTACTAGTTTCTATGTAACTGTTTTTATATTGTTGTACTTTCTTTTTTATTCAAGAAAATGTTTTTAATTTATTTATCTTATTTTACAATTTTTTTTAAAAAGTACCTTATCTTCACCATACCTGGTTGTCCAAATTAGGCATAATAATGTGTTAATTCCACGACTGCATATATCGGTATCGGTTGATATCGGTATCGGTAATTAAAGAGTTGGACAATATCGGAATATCGGATATCGGCAAAAAGCCATTATCGGACATCCCTAGTTATCACTATACAATATTTCTGTGAGTTTTATTTATAATTTGTTACTCAATAAGCTTTCTACCAACTATAAATAATCTAGTGAGAGAAATTGTTTATTATTTCCTTATTAAAAACCACTAATATGTAAACACAGGATGTCAGCAGACAATCAGTAGAAAGAAGACACGAAGAAGAGGTAAGATTAACTAAATTCTGCTTCTTTCTGCTGCTTTTTGGACATGTTGAATTGTGCAATGTTGGCATGTTGGCAAAAAATTAAACCATGTTTTATATATTTATCTGAATCTTCCCCCTAGATTTAGTCCACATGTTTGTCTAATATTGCCAGCATGCTAATAAAAATTAAAACATGACATCACACGAGAAGTGATCCATAATTAGTGGGTGAGGGTGAATATTGGGTAATCCCTGCTGTGATTGATGTCCTGTATGCCCATTAAACATGTCCCGTGTACAATGACAACACCCCAGTTTATTGCCAGAAATAAATAAGTAAAAATACCTGCCCTCGTTCAGATATGTTCCATGTTTCGCTGCTTCAAAGGAGACGCTGTGCTGCAGGCGGGAAACACAATTATAGAACAATAACATTGAAATGTAAAAAGGTGGTGAAATGTGGGTTATTGTAGGAAACAAGTGGGGGTGATTAATGGGCAATCATCTTGCCGTTTGTGCTCGCTGAGATTTACATTTGGCGTTATTGCCCCATCTGAAGCGCTTTGAGAAGTCGTTTGTGTACAGCGAACGTCCAATGACGGCTGGTTGGGTAGGAAGATGTTGCCACAGGCTGGAATTAGGCTGTCCAACAACAGGACAGTTTGGTTTTATTGTCTTTTAAGGGGATTTGTACTTCAAGTATCAACTTTTAATTTCATGTATGAGTCGAGTGCTTCTTGACCTGGGTACCTCGGAGGTTACTTCTTTAGTGAATGGTCCCTTTAAACAAAAAAGTACTGTATTTTACGGACCATAGGGCGCACCGGATTATAAGGTGCAATGCTGATGAATGGTATATGTTCGATCTTTTTTCCATATATAAAACGCACCGGATTATAGGGCACATATTACCGTATTTTTCGGACTATAAGTCTCAGTTTTTTTCATAGTTTGGCCGGGGGTGCGACTTATACTCAGGAGCGACTTATGTGTGAAATGATTAACACATTAGCGTAAAATATCAAATAATATTATTGATCTCATTCACGTAAGAGACTAGACGTATAAGATTTCATGGGATTTAGCGATTAGGAGTGACAGATTGTTTGGTAAACGTATAGCATGTTCTATATCAGGGGTCACCAACCTTTTTGAAAGCAAGAGCTACTTCTTGGGTACTGATTAATGCGAAGGGCTACCAGTTTGATACACACTTAAATAAATTGCCAGAAATAGCCAATTTGTTCAATTTACCTTTAACTCTATGTTATTATTAATAATTAATGATATTTACACTTAATTGAACAGTTTAAAAGAGGAGAAAACACGAAAAAAATGACAATTACATTTTGAAACATAGTTTATCTTCAATTTAACTCTTTAAAATTCAAAATTCAACCGAAAAAAAGAAGAGAAAAACTTAAAAAAATAATTTATGGAACATCATTAGTAATTTTTCCTGATTAAGATTAATTTTAGAATTTTGATCACATGTTTTAAATAGGTTAAAATTCAGTCTACACTTTGTTAGAATATATAACAAATTCGACCAAGCTATATTTCTAACAAAGACAAATCATTATTTCTTCTAGATTTTCCAGAACAAAAATTTAAAATAAATTCAAAATACTTTGAAATAAGATTTAAATTTGATTCTACAGATTTTCTAGATTTGCCAGAATAATTTTTTGAATTTTAATCATAATAAGTTTGAAGAAATATTTCACAAATATTCTTCGTCGAAAAAACAGAAGCTAAAATGAAGAATTGAATTAAAATGTATTTATTATTCTTTACAATTAAAAAAAAAAATGACTTGAACATTGATTTAAATTGTCAGGAAAGAAGAGGAAGGAATTTAAAAGGTAAAAAGGTATATGTGTTTAAAAATCCTAAAATAATTTTTAAGGTTGTATTTTTTCTCTAAAATTGTCTTTCTGAAAGTTATGAGAAGCAAAGTAAAAAAATTAATGAATTTATTTAAACAAGTGAAGACCAAGTCTTTAAAATATTTTCTTGGATTTTCAAATTCTTTTTGAGTTTTGTCTCTCTTAGAATTAAAAATGTCGGGCAAAGCGAGACCAGCTTGCTAGTAAATAAATAACATTTAAAAAATAGAGGCAGCTCACTGCAAAGTGCTGCTATTTGAGCTATTTTTAGAACAGGCCTACCTGGTGCCCGCGGGCACCGCGTTGGTGACCCCTGTTCTATATGTTATAGTTATTTGAATGACTCTTACCATAATATGTTACGTTAACATACCAGGCACGTTCTTAGTTGGTTATTTATGCCTCATATAACTTATTCAGCCTGTTGTTCACTATTCTTTATTTATTTTAAATTGCCTTTCAAATGTCTATTCTTGCTGTTGGCTTTTATCAAATACATTACCCCAAAAAATGTGATTTATACTCCAGTGCGACTTATATATGTTTTTTTCCTTCTTTATTATGCATTTTCGGCCGGTGCGACTTATACTCCGGAGCGACTTATGCTCCGAAAAATACGGTACAACTTATTAACTACAAATATAGAAAAAACTACCGGCAGCGTTAAAGTTTAGCTCCACGAAGGAAAAAAGAAATTGAATGAATGTTTATAACTGAATACATTTACATAAATATGCGTAACAACTTGTTTTCTTTTGTATTATTTTTTTAATGAATTAAGTAACGTTTATGACAACCTTTTTTCCAAAACACAATATAGAATGTGAGATATAACAGGATAATGCATACATTTATCATTTGTTTTCAAAACGCTTACAAAAAAGTGGGACCCAAAAAATGTACTATGGGTAGGGGTGTAACGGTACACAAAAATTTCGGTTTAGAGGTCACGGTTTGGTTCATTTTCGGTACAGTAAGAAAACAACAAAATGTAATTTTTTTGGTTATTTATTTACCAAATTTGCAAAATCTTCCACCAAAAATATTTTTCTTGGTGGAATATTTGATGTGAAGTAATGGGAACCTTGGATAGGTCAATAATTCATAATAACATTGATTTTGATTCAATATTTTGTTTTGAGCAATGACAGTTTGAGGCATTTAAGAAACTCCGCCCTGACAGCTCCGCAAAAGAGGACATGTCCGGTGAAAAGAGGACGTATGGTCAGTCTATCCTAGCCCATTAGCTGCTAGCATGCCGTGTGTTGTGCCTCGGTGTGCATTGTTTACACAACGTTACGCTACTTAATATGTCCGTGTGGAAACTCGTTCGGTACACCTCCGAACTGAACCGGAACCCCCGTACCGAAACGGTTCAATACAAATATATGTACCGTTACACCCCTAACTATGGGACCCCATTTTTATGACTTGATGGGGTCCCTGGGACCCCCATTTTGAAAATTCCTAGCGCCAACATAGAATGTAGTTCTAAAAAATTTTGAAATATGTTTTTAAAAGAAATATTAAAGGCCTACTGAAATGAATTTTTTTTATTTAAACGGGAATAGCAGATCCATTCTATGTGTCATACTTGATCATTTTGCGATATTGCCATATTTTTGCTGAAAGGATTTAGTAGAGAAAATCGACGATAAAGTTCGCAACTTTTGCTCGCTGATAAAAAAGCCTTGCCTGTACCGGAAGTAGCGTGACGTCACAGGAGGTAATATTCCTCACAATTCCCCATTGTTTACAATGGAGCGAGAGAGATTCGGACCGCCAAGCGACGATTACCCCATTAATTTGAGCGAGGATGAAAGATTCGTGGATGAGGAACGTTAGAGTGACGGACTAGAATGCAGTGCAAACATATCTTTTTTCACTCTGACCGTAACTTAGGTACAAGCTGGCTCATTGGATTCCACACTCTCTCCTTTTTCTATTGTGGATCACAGATTTGTATTTTAAACCACCTCGGATACTATATCCTCTTGAAAATGAGAGTTGAGCACGCGAAATGGACATTCACAGTGACTTTTATCTCCACGACAATACATCGGTGACACACTTAGCTACTGAGCTAACGTGATAGCATCGTTCTCAAATTCAGATAGAAACAAAATACATAAATCCCTGACTGGAAGGATAGACAGAAGATCAACAATACTATTAAACCATGTACATGTAACTACACGGTTAATATTTCTCAGCCTGGTAAAGCTTAACAATGCTGATGCTAATGACGCTAAGGCTAACTTAGCAACCTAGCAACCGGACCTCACAGAGCTATGATAAAAACATTAGCGCTCCACCTACGCCAGCCAGCCCTCATCTGCTCATCAACAGCCGTGCTCACCTGCGTTCCAGCGATCGACGGCGCGACAAAGGACTTCATCCGTGGGTTTGGCGGCTAGCATCGGCTTGGCATCTGCTATCCAAGTAAGTAGTCCTTGTTGTGTTGCTACAGCCAGCCGCTAATACACCGATCCCACCTACAACGTTCTTCTTTGCAGCCTCCATTGTTCATTAAACAAATTGCAAAAGATTCACCAACACAGATGTCCAGAATACTGTGGAATTATGAAATGAAAACATAGTTTTTTCTACGGGCTCCGAATACTTCCCTTGCCCTCGTGACGTCACACGCATACGTCAGCATAATAAAACGTTTTTAACCGGAAGTGTGGCTGGAAATTTAAAATTGCACTTTTTAAGTTAACCCGCCGTATTGGCATGTGTTGCAATGTTAAGATTTCATCATTGATATATAAACTGCATGGTCGGTAGTAGTGGCTTTCAGGCCTTTAATAACCACAATAGTAATACATCAACGTACTTAATGTGAATAAATATCACAATATAATTCTCACAAAAGTAGGTCATTACTGCATTGCAGAGCCTTTTGAAGCTTTAGCACCCTCAGTGTGTCTGCTTGCTGTAGTTGACGCTGACATGGACCAGGCCTCTTCTGCGGGATTTATTTTAAAAGAAAAAAAATATCCCTAATCCTCCTAATGGTGTCGCCTCTTCTCTGCAACCGACACCGACTTTCTTCACCTGGCCTGAAAACTCACAGGGCCACTAAGTGGTCTATATGAGGGCTTAAGCCGGTGGGACTAAAAGGTTGGCTGTGAGAGCAGCGGAAGGATGCAGAGCCGTGCCTTGCGGTGTCACGCCCGGCCGGGGAAGAGGGAGGTGCGAGGTAGGAGGCAGGAGGACCAAAACAGACGAAACATTCACCCCATAGAAAGCGGCTTGCCTGGGCTAATGGGGATATTATTTATGAACTATTTGCAGTGCACCTGAAAATACCTCCAGTGAAATTATGTTTGGCAAGTCGCGCCGCTTTGAAGCCGACGGAGTGGCAATAAAAATTAGGCCTTCATTAGCGAGTCGGGGCCTTTCAAACTGAATTGGCCCAGTCTCGGCGGGTCAGGAGCGTTTAAGGCAGCGCTCGGCTTCCTTTGGCTCTGGCAGCCACAAACACATGGAAGCAATTTTCCCTGATTCTCTTGCTGTTTTTATGACTTTCCCCTTTCATTTTGTTTCTCTCTCACACACACATACACACACATAAACTCACAGAACCAAACTGTGCTCCTTTTATGTTGCATTTAGGAAATTAACACTAACCGACAAATTACTTTGTAAATAAAAATGCAGCGCGCTAAAATATAGAAAATCAGGAGATGCCCTGAAGGCAGAGACAAAGGAATCCTTGAGAATGATCTATGTTTGCAACACACATACAAATCACTTAAGGGCATGCGGCGGTCAAACGGCTAAAAAAAAAATAAAAAAAACTTGCAGCTGACCGAAGTGTAGCAGCATAATCTCAAAGACAATCAGATGGCACCAAAGTCCGGTGGAACGAAATCATCAGAGATGTAAGCTAATTACTTAATCGCTTTCATGTGCAAAATCGCATTATTGCTACAAGGAATCGCCGGCGTGATTGAATTACCGATATTTATCTTGTAATGGCGCTGATTAGCACTCGATGCTAATCTGTCATCCTGAAAGGCTCGATATTAACGGCATCGATCTAACAAAAACAATAAACACGTAATGTGAAAGAGGCGTTTTGTGCAGTGGAGGCCAGATGGCTTTGCTTTGGTGTGGAATGTGCAATATTCCGCTAATGACGCGCACCGCAAACTGTTGACTTATTTAATTGAGTTGTTTTGCCCCATTAACCCGTTGTCTGACTCGTGTTTTTGCCTTACACTCAGTCTTAACCCTTAAACTACAGAAAAGCCCAACTGTTCCCATTTTTTTTTCTTGCCAAAGAGCATGTGGGGTTCACTTGGTTTTACTACAAAGAGATCCTTAAAATGCACTCACACATTTGACCATAATGACATAAAATGTGTAAGTACTTACTCTACGATATATTAGATATAGAGGATTAGGGCTGCCAACGATTAATTAAAAAAAAAGAATTAGAAAAAAATCTTTGATTTATATTATGCTGCTTTGATTAATCTTTTAACCCTTATGCAACTTTAATATTGACTATACACACTCTTAAGATCTAAAAGGAACCCGCTCATAAAAATGTCAAGCCATATATATATTTATTTTTACTTTCACGCTTGTAATCTTTTAACAACTTCAGATCTATCGAATTATATAATTTGTATTATTTTTCATATTTCTTAATGTTACATGGCTTTTGTAAAAAAATAATTATAATGAAAAATATGCAACATTTTTAAAAATAAGTTGCATAGTGGAATATTTAATGTTGGGTAATTACTAGAGATGTCCGATAATATCGGCCTGCCGATATTATCGGCCGATATATGCGTTAAAATGAAATATCGGAAATTATCGGTATCGGTATTTTTATTATCGGTATCGGGTTTTTTTTGTTTTGTTTTTTTTATTAAATCAACATAAAAAAAAACAAGATACACTTACAATTAGTGCACCAACCCAAAAAACCTCCCTCCCCCATTTCCACTCATTCACACAAAAGGGTTGTTTCTTTCTGTTATTAATATTCTGGTTCCTACATTATATATCAATATATATCAATACAGTCTGCAAGGGATACAGTCCGTAAGCACACATGATTGTGTGTGCTGCTGGTCCACTAATAGTACTAACCTTTAACAGTTTATTTTACTCATTTTTATTCATTACTAGTTTCTATGTAACTGTTTTTATATTGTTGTACTTTCTTTTTTATTCAAGAAAATGTTTTTAATTTATCTTATTTTACAAATTTTTTTAAAAAGTACCTTATCTTCACCATACCTGGTTGTCCAAATTAGGCATAATAATGTGTTAATTCCACGACTGCATATATCGGTTGATATCGGTATCGGTTGATATCGGTATCGGTAATTAAAGAGTTGGACAATATCGGAATATCGGATATCGGCAAAAAGCCATTATCGGACATCTCTAGTAATTACTAGTATTTTGAAAGTCACTTTTGAAAAGTAATTAATTATAAGTACTTGTTACTTCACCAAAAAAGTAATTGAATTACTAACTGAATTACTCTCAGGTGAATGTAATTACAAAAGAAAGTAGTAAAAATAAAAAAAATAAAAAAATAAAATAAAAACGTGGAAATACGTAGTTGAGAGATGTTTTATATAAGAGCAGAGTGTGTGTGTGTGTGTGTGTGTGTGTGTGTGTGTGTGTGTGTGTGTGTGTGTGTGTGTGTGTGTGTGTGTGTGTGTGTGTGTGTGTGTGTGTGTGTGTGTGTGTGTGGCACTCAGCAGTGACGGCCGCAGTTGAATCTTTTTACTGGATTGTGTTACCTGTGGTTAATAAAAAGACTAAATGTGCTACGATGGCTGTCATATCTTCTTGTCCACAAACGGGGTATTTTTTGGATTACAAGATTGTCACTTCAATCATTGATTGCGTTGTTCATTGATCCCATGTAGCAGTAATGTGTATTTGTTGTTTGCTGTGGCATGTTGCCACTTTCTATTTAATATGAAGTTCAAGTCAAATGCTGTGTGTCAGCAAACTGAGCCAAAACAGCTGATTTTGATGATGATTTTAGTGTAAATAACAGTTACTATGAATTAGAGCCTTGAATAAGTCAATTAATAACAACATTGATTTTGAGACAAGTAGACAGTATTTTTATAGTGCCTACTGAGCTAGAATGAGAGAGAAAGCAGGCAGGACTTGGTTGAGTTTTTTGAGTTCAAATAAGTAATTGATATGCATGTGCCATGTTATATACAACAGCCAATATCATTTGTATTACATTTCAGCGGATTAATGGCTGTTTAACATGTTTACAATATAAATAACTGCCGCAGATCATTTCCTTTGCATTTCAGTGGTTTAATGGCACTTTAATTCATCCAAAGTTCTGGGAATTATGCTCAAGGTTTCCAAACCACTAATCTGTAAACTGAACAATCACATCACACAAGGGTTAATAAAACTGATAAAAATCCGGACCACAGTGAGTGCCCAGAAGTTAAAATACGCGGACATAGTTTCCGCACGGCCACTGCAAAGAGCGCACATGGCATCGGTGGTGGTTTTGTTTTTAAGGTATAATTTTGATTGATTTAAACTTTTATTAGTAGATTGCACAGTCCAGTACATATTCCGTACAATTGACCACTAAATGGTAACACCCCAATACATTTTTCAATTTGTTTAAATCGGGGTCCACGTTAATCAATTCATGGTACTAACAAGTCACCATTTGAAAACCACTAAAACTTGATACCAGTATGAGCAAAAGTGAAAGCTAGAAATTAGTCCGGTCACGTGTGGCTGCAGCGCCGCTATACCAGGACAGTCAGAATCTCATTCCGACCTATGCCGACTCGATGGTGTTGTTGACTTGGCTCCACTTGACGAGAGTGCGGTCACTCGTGACACAGCAGCAACCTTTATCGGCGTTTTTTTGTTTATTTCAACAACTTTTCACTTTATAATGGACTATCTTAAACACTGAAAATACCTAAAAGACAAAATATCTATTGGAATCACCTCCACAGGCAAGAACAGTGCATGTGTGCCATAGTCTCAGTTTTCACTTAACTTCTTGCTGGGAATATGTCGAGTTGAATGATGCAGAAGTGTTTGTTACTAGATACTTTCTATTACGCTTCTGCTTTGAAAACTTAGTATGTGTAAGTAATGTACAACTGTAATTACAGGATACTTGTTTATATTGATGCATGTCTCGCTTCTGTGCTATTGTGAGCTTGGCTGTCGTGTAGCTGCCAGTTCCCAGTAGCCTATACCATGTTTACCTTTTGTAAATAACTTGCCTAAAATACTCGAAAAGACCAACCTTGTGTGCTTATTGGAGGACATTAAATGTTAGCGGGCTGTCCAGCTTTGCACAAATAAACATGCTGCAGGACTGCTTGTCAGCAAACTGAGCCAATACAGCTGATTTTGATTATGATTTTAGTGTAAATAACACAGTTACTACGAACACTGGTAATTACAGCCTTGAATAAGTCAATTTTTATAGTGCCTTCATCCCCTCAATTCCCCCCAAAAATGGATTAAATCGCTGGAATATAAAGACAATATAACATACATCTATAAACATGGATGCATATGCAAAAGTGCAATATATGTATCTGTACAGTAATCTATTTATTTATATCTGCACATTATTGCTTTTTTATCCTGCACTACCATGAGCTAATACATACTTGCCAACCTTGAGACCTCCGATATCGGGAGGTGGGCGTAGTTGGGGCGGGGGCGTGGTTAAGAGGGGAATATATTTAAGCTAGAATTCACCAACTCAAGTATTTCATATATATATATATACATACATACACACATATATATATATATATATATATATATATATATATATATATATATATATATATATATATATATATATATATATATATACATACATACACATACATACACACATATATATATATATATATATATATATATATATATATATATATATATATATATATATATATATATATATATATATATATATACATATACATATATATATATATATATATATACATATATACATTTATATGTATATATATATATATATATATATATATATATATGTATGAAATACTTCACTTTCAGTGAATTCTAGCTATATATATATTTTTTTTTTTTTTTTTATTTTATTTTTTTTTTATTATACATATAAATAAAATAAATACTTGAATTTCATTGTTCTGGAGGCTATCCAGTAGATGGCAGTATTGTCCTGTTTAAGAGTGTCACAACATTGCTGTTTAAGGCAGACGAACTGCTTTACGGTAGACTAAACGTGACTGCTGTTGTTGTGTGTTGTTACCGCGCTGGGAGGACGTTAATGAAACTGCCTAACAATAAACCCACATAAGAAACCAAGAAGTCGCCCTCGATCATTCTACAGTTATGACGTCATTGGGCAGGCAAGCTGTTTATATTGTGGGAAAGCGGACGTGAGAACAGGCTGTCCCCACTCAGGTCCGCATTGAGCTGGAGGGGGCGTGGCCTCCATCTCCGGCTGAATACCGGGAGTTTGTCGGGAGAAAATTTCTGCCGGGAGGTTATCGGGAGAGGCGCTGAATACCGGGAGTCTCCCGGTAAAAACGGGAGGGTTGGCAAGTATGAGCTAGTACAACAAAATCTTGTTCTTATCTGTACTGTTCAAATTTGAATGACAATAAAAAGGAAGTATAAAGTCTAAAGTGTCAGAGATTTTTTGATTATGATTTATGTGGACACCGGACCAATATCCAATACGAATATTAGATCTGGACACAGTTTTAATCCTTTAAAAAGGACAGTATGCTTACAAAAGTCAAGTAAATTGAAAAAAACAACCTAATTAAAATAAACACAAACCTTATTTTTGTAACAAAACACAACTGTGGCGCCAACTGCTGGCCAAATTGAAAAAATGAAACCGGAAATCCTGCAGTCCAAATAGAAAGTTTAGCAAAAAAAGATGTCAGTAGTTGACATTATGATAAATAGGCTAATTTAAAGTTACAATGAAGACAAGTCCACAATGTTTTAAGAGTGAATATCCTCTGGCAAAGTCTAAATATTTAACCAACACAGCAAAGATTGCTTGAAAATCCTAATTTGACAGCACAAAATGTCCCTAAAGGATCTCTTGAGGGCTAATGTACGAGTAGTGTGTTTCTACACCTAACTTCTGATGGCTATTAGAAGAAATTCGACTTGACAACAAAAACTTTCGGGCTAAACCATACATTATGTACTCTAAGTTGTTTTTGCAATGACCCGAGAGTGACGTTAACTGTGAAATACATCGGGTTTTTCCTTTTCTGATATTTTGTGCACCTTTTTGGAAAGGCTTTGAAAAATCCCAAACGGAGCTTAGTGTGTGAAGTTCTTCACCGGCGCTGGCTCTAATGCTACAGACGCAGCAAGCATAAATTATGCATCAGGAATATGTATGTGTATTGACTTTAATAAGAGCTACTTCCTACATTGCAAAGAACCACTTGGGTGCTTGCTTGCGCTCGCTTCTTCTGTCGTCTCGCGCACACTTTCTGACATCCAGCTGTGTTTTTCGGGGCACGGTGGAGGGTGGGGGTGAAATAAACAACAACAAAAAGAGAGAGCATAATTAAAATAATAGCGTCTCCTCTTGTTTGGGGGTTTGGATGTTTTCTCGCAGCTGGGTTTTGGCAAGGTGGAAGGCATTTGCGGGAAGTGTCGAAGAGTGTTAGCGTACGCCAGCTTTGTTTGATTGCTATAACTAATCAAGTTGTTGCTGACAGGCTTTCTGTACGTTTTTGGTTTTTTTTACACTTTCCATGTGACATTGAGTCGAGCGCTACTCTGACACAGAAAGAGACAACAGTGTGACTCATTACAAGGTGGCACCGCATACTGAGATGTATTCATAACCCGATTGATTTTTAATTAAGCCCGACGCAAGACGTTGGCAGCAGATGACGGCTAAGAAGACTCCAATGTTGATGTATAATCGGATGTCAGACTATTCACTTTGATTGAACAACCAAACTTTCAAAGTAAGAATCTTTATGATTTTGAAGATCCCTTAATATTTACTTCTCTATAGTATTGTCAGGATGATCATCTACTCATTTTTAAGACATTCAGGGATTCCGTCAACAATTTAAAAACCGATCCAAAACAAAAACAACAATTTTTTTTAAAACAAAATGTGAAATGGCCAAGTAAATCAGGGGCTAACCCAATTTTTTTCCAACTGGTTTGGAGTGATGCAGGATCAACTAAACGCTCCTGTCACGGCCCGGCATTAATCTGCACGCGCCACTCCTGCAGCAGCTGTGCCTGTGCACAGCTGTAATCAATCAGCAATCCGCACACCTGAAGCTGATGAGAAGCCGGGCTTCTTAAGCCAGAGCAAACCTGCGTTCCGGGCCAGAACGTAGCGACCTGTTCCCGTACACAGCATTCCTTCATTTTCCTAGTCACGAGCTGTGTGCCTCGTCTCCCCGAATTCCCGTATATATATATATTACATGATAACGATATAAATCCCGACAGGGTTTCCCCTTTAATGTAACTGACGGTGGCGCATCACCACGGCAAAATCACAGCCGCCACACCTTAAAAATATGTTGTTGTTTTTTTCATGAAAATAAATTAAAGTAATATAATGTATTGTAGCCTCCAGAAGAAGTCAAAAGTCAATGCTATTTTTAACTTTTATTGTCAATGTTATGCTTATAATTCGAACAGTGCACACACTTTTGTCCCTGTGCTACCCCGGGCACACAACACCACCTCGTTCTCCGCCAATTCACTTTCAGGCACGGATCATTTCTGATCATGGGAAAAATTATTCTCAAATCAAAACCACACGAACATAAAACATACCACCAGCAGGTCTTTGAACACTGAAAACCGCAATTGTCAGGAGCATAGTAATAAGCATGTCTGTGATGTGGACGTAACTTTAACAAAATGTGCAAATATTAAGAGGATGATGGCGACTTTTAAGGAGAGAAAGTCCAACTGGAGCAGCAGCGCAAAGCAAGTGTTACGTTATGCTTGCTGCAGCTCGCCTCTTTTGTCGGACTTGGTGGGACAGAAGTGGAGTCTCTAAACACGAGTACTTTATATAATACCAGAAAAAGATGCAAGATTTGTTCCCAGTCGTTTCCAATAAAGAAAAAGTCACTTCAAAGTCTCCATACATGTGAACAATTCTCAACAAAGTACATTGTACAATAAGCAGCAACAATTAAAAATACAGCAAAACGATAATATAAAATTATATGTTAATACTAATTAATAACACAGATTTGTTTTTAAATGCATACATACATTTTTTTAGCCTTTTTATAGAAAATCATATCGTCAGAGCCAATTATGCAAATTATATCATGATATAATGGTGACCATACCCACACCCCCACCACCACAGGTATCTTGGCAATTTAGGGGAAACCCTGCATGACATTATTTGGTATACGACTAACAGAACCATTACAAAACGGGTTACAAAGGCTAATTTGGCTGCTGAAATATGCAGTAACATTTTGTGTAATTTCCTGTTCAGTGTTTCCCATAAACTGCCAAGATACCCGTGGCGGTGGGGGCGTGGCTATGGGCGTGGCTATGGGCGTGGACACCATGACATCATCGAGTAATTTGCATAATTTACTACAATGATTTGATTTTCTCTAAAAAGGCTAAAAAAATGTATACTTACTAATTAATAATAACAGTTTTGTTTTAAACGTCCATCCATCCATCCATTTTACAATATAATTACAACACTTTATGTACATATTTATATACAGATTTGAACAATAAGTTATTCACTGAAATATATTTATTAATTGTGGTTCTTACAAAAAATATATCTTATAAAATATAAAAGCTAAAATGTCTCTTAAAGCTCTGTCCTCTTTAATTAGTGCATACTAAATAATTGAACTTTAGCCTACTACTACAACCATATTATTTACCAGCAACATAAAGTGAAACAGAGGCAGAGGTGTCCTGCCACAGTCAGTAACAAATAAACAGAAAACAGTAGTGGTGGTAGATAGACACAGAGCTTCATCAAACATCTGATCCACTGAACAAAGAGCTCCAAAAATCTTGAACTTGAGACTGCCATCAGTTTTACTCCCTACACTTAACCATGTGTTTCCTACTGCCTGCAGACTTTGCACCCTTTGTTATATACACATGTTGTGTTTCTAATATAAATACATTTAATAAAGTCAAATACAAATAAGGCAACAAGAGAAGTATCCTACACTTCTCTTTTGTAAAGTAAATCTGAACAGCCGATATGGGCATCTACATCAACTATATGATTTGCCTGAGAAGCTGGAGAGGACAAAAATAAAAAAAATTAAAAATTAAAATATATATATATTTTAATTTTTTTTTTAATTTTTTTTTTTTTTTAATTTGTGGCGGACGTAATTCTTTCGTGGCGGGCCGCCACAAATAAATGAATGTGTGGGAAACCCTGCTGTTGCATTATTTTGACAAAACCATTACTGATCTACTTGTTATTTTCTGTTAATATCTGGTAACATGTTTCGATCTACACTTCTGTTAAAAAGTAACAAACACTTAATTTTCTGTTGTTTGGATACTTCACATTAGTTTCGGGCGACACTACAAATGTG
>NC_084740.1:76283408-76330908 GCF_033978785.1 Entelurus aequoreus
ACTTTTCGGGTGCCGATATAAAACGGTCCTCGATCACATGGAGGTGCCGGGAGAAAAGGGAGAGGTCAATCGTCAAGGGGAAAAAAACGCAAGGAAGATGTCATCAAAGAAAAATGCTTAAAAGGCACACATGCTGAGAGAAGGATGTTAAACAGAGGGGTGGCGGGGGGGTTAGGGTACTATTAAGATGACATCAGGTACAAGCTCCCAACAGCTGCATGGGAGTGCCGCCTGTTCATAAGGATGGAAAATGGAGGACGAAACAAGGCAACACTGATAGACTTAACGACGACAAGGGAGCCAAGTCATCGCCTGTCTAAGCATGTGCTGATTGAGCCCGGCCCTTTTTAAACCGGCAGGCCTTTGGAGACCTGCTAGTTGGCAGCCGGGCCGCAAGGGTGCCGGCAGAGGCGCGGCGCATCAAAAAAAATAAAAATAAAAAATCCCCCCATCGCCACCTCACTGAGCGAGCGCATGTTTTGCGTGGAATGCTCCGAGACTCACTTTAGAGGCGGCGATGTGATGGAGGCAACAGCTGGGACATGACATCAGCCCGAGCCTCGGCCGTGTTTGCACTCACTGCAGCAACTCTGCCGCTTTAAAAGGTTCCCTCAGTACCACTCGGGCGAGCTGCGGAGAGCGCCTTTTCATCTCTTTGGCCCTGCGAGCCGCCAGCTGGCCCGAGTGGACCGCGTTTGGGGAAAAAGAAAGTGAGAGAGGCTCATAAGTGCCTCATTGTCTGTGAGAGAGCACCAGAGATTGGAACGCTCAGGTTCTCTTAACAAAAACACTTTTAAAAACCCTTAATGTTTGCTTTTTGCTCTATATTTCACATTTCTCAGTGCACAACATTTTTAGGGTCCGCACAGGACCATTGTCAAAGAAATCCCAGAGGGAGTCCTTTTGCAATGGGACGAAAGGACCCTATTGAATTTGTAAGGTTTTATTATTCTTTATTATTATTCCGCAGCTTTGCGGACTACTTTGCCCCCCTTAACATGCTTCAAAACTCACCAAATTTTTCGCACACATAAAAAAACGCGAACAAAACTCTTTGGTAAAAAAACCAAACCCCAAAAATCACAGGAAGAAAACTGCCTCTAACTCCCAGTACGAATGTCGTAGAAACATGAAACAATAAGCTCTATGTAGGTCTTACTTAGACTTACTTTTCATTAATTTATTTCTTCGGGCAAAAATTAACAGGAAGTTGGCAATTCCCCGTTCAAGACTAAAAATGACTAAAAACACTCATTTTTGCTTTTTGACCTGTAATTTGACCCCCTTAAAATACTTCAAAACTCACCAAACTTCTCACACACATCGGGACTGGTGGAAATTGCGATCTAAAAAAAAAACGAACCCCAAAACTCAAAATTGCGCTCTACATAATTTTTGAATAAAACAGAGACAAAACTGCTCCTCAGAGGAAAACTCAGACAAAACTGCTTGTAACGTCCGGTAGGAACGTCTTAGAGACATGAAACCAATACCTCTATGTAGGTCTTGCCTAGACCTACATTTCATATATTGACATCCTTCAGCAAAAATCAACAGGAAGTTTGCTATTCCTCCTTCAAAACTAAATTTTTGTTACAACCGGTCACCAAACATCAAACGTTATCTCCTCTGAGCGTGTTTGTCGTTTCGGCTTCAAACTGCTACAGGAGAGAGATTGAACCCTTCTGATTAAAAGTTGAAGAAAGAGTTTTGATACGTGCTACCGTTTTGATTTTACGTGCCTTCAAAGACCCGCAGCACTAAAGTTGCTCCGCTGCTGTGATTTTACGCGCCTTCAAAGAAAACAACCACTGTGCCGCGACACCTAGGAAAAAGACACAGACACAACTTCCTCTAACTCCCAGTACGAATATCGTAGAGACACGAAACAAAAACCTCTATGTAGGTCTCACTCAGGACTACCACTGGACAAAAGTATTGGGACACCTAGGACTAGCACCTGCCAAAATGCGGACCCGACCAACGCTGCTTGCAGCTTTAATTATATATGGATTTTATGCTTGGAATATTGACACAAATTAAAGGCGACTTTGGTTTTTCAAGATGCGTTTTTAGAAGAGGAACGTTTTTTTTAAAAAATCACCTTTCCAATATCGGTGGAACCACTGGGAGTTAGGCCATATCGCCAAGCCCTTTTTTTAATATCTCGATATTTTTAGGCCATATCGCGATACACGATATATATCTGGATATTTTGCCTTAGCCTTGAATGAACACATGATGCATATAATCACAGCAGTTTGATGATTCTATGTGTCTACATTAAAACATTCTTGTTCATACTGCATAAATATATGCTCATTTTAAACTTTCATGCAGAGAGGGAAATCACAACTAAGTCAATTTACCAAAACTGTGTGTGTACAGCTCCACTAATGGACATCGGAGTGTTACTTTCAAATGCAAAATTAAAGTATTGCTAGAAACATAATTTTTATAGTACATGTTCCAAAAAGAAAAAAGCATAAAACACCACCAGAATTAGAGATATTACAAGTCAAAGTGATGAAGCTTAGTGTTACGCTCATGACTTGGTGTAACTAAACATTACCCTATAAGATGAAGGCAATTGCATTTTATTGATATTTGAAATGTATTCAATGTTTATAAATGAATATTTAAATATACTAAATGTAAAAAAGGGAATAAATATTCAAAATAAGATCATGAAATGAAATCTAGTTTGGTTACGCCATCATGAGCGCAACACAAGGTTGTAAAAGTTTCAACTACAATTCTAAATGAGATTGCAAAAGCAAACTGAAATCAAATACACACAGCTTAAAGATTGATCAATACCTACACTACCGTTCAAAAGTTTGGGGTCACCCAAACAATTTTGTGGAATAGCCTTCATTTCTAAGAACAAGAATAGACGGTCGAGTTTCAGATGAAAGTTCTCTTTTTCTGGCCATTTTGAGCGTTTAATTGACCCCATAAATGTGATGCTCCAGAAACTCAATCTGCTCAAAGGAAGGTCAGTTTTGTAGCTTCTGTAACGAGCTAAAGTGTTTTCAGATGTGTGAACATGATTGCACAAGGGTTTTCTAATCATCAATTAGCCTTCTGAGCCAATGAGCAAACACATTGTACCATTAGAACACTGGAGTGATAGTTGCTGGAAATGGGCCTCTATACACCTATGTAGATATTGCACCAAAAACCAGACATTTGCAGCTAGAATAGTCATTTACCACATTAGCAATGTATAGAGTGTATTTCTTTAAAGTTAAGACTAGTTTAAAGTTATCTTCATTGAAAAGTACAGTGCTTTTCCTTCAAAAATAAGGACATTTCAATGTGACCCCAAACTTTTGAACGGTAGTGTTTTTAAATTTAGTAATACATAAATATGATGATTTTTCAAAATATAAAATAAATATACCTGAACAGAACGCTCATGATGGTTACACCAAAAAGTAACGCTATGAATCACGTTTTTCCAAGTTTTTGGGGCATTTTTATGCTATTTCCAAGCATCTCCTTTTTATTATCGTTGATTTTAAATGGTCAAACTAATGCATATTATTTATGCATGCCCTAGTAAACAAAAAAAAAGTCATATTTATTTTGATTGTTACATTTTGAAGTACATTTGTGCAGGTGGCTGCGAATGTACCCATTACCAGAGCTGTACACGTATTTATTAAACAGTTATTAAGCAGTGACACAAACATTCATGTCATTTCCAAAACAGAAAGTGCAAGATTGTCAGAGACAATTTAAAACAAGTTATTAGTGCACTTTTGTGCATGGTGTCACTAACATGACTAAATTAAAGTGCACTTTTTGTACAGAACACCACTACAATAGTTTAAAACATGATGTCACACAAGATATTTCAATACGTGTCACATAAAAATGAGCTGCATATCAAATAGTATATGTCCTACGGTGTTGATGTAGAAATAGTTGCTTCGGCATTTAGTTGGTGTGGCACCGAACGGAGATGTTGACATGTAAAGACATATTCCGGCTTGAAGCCAAACCACCGTCAGACAATGGACCCCGTGCTGTTTTTCTGGGGAATTAATTATTCCTCCATTTGTTACCAGATTCGCCCCTTCTTTCTCTCGTATTACCACTCAAACCACACCGTTAGCATCACAGCTTACGTTACCATGTTACTACCTGTCTGCTCCGCGGGAGCGTGTGACGTATGACGTGACAGTATGTGACGTATGTAAGAAGGTGCGCTTGTTTTAAGTCTCTGTGAGAAGGAGAGACAAGAAAGAGTGAGAAACGCATGCAGTTTAATGCCCCGCAGCTAAAAGCAACTGCGTGAGAACGTACACTCGAATATCACGATATAGTCATTTTCTATATCGCACAGAGACAAACCCGCGATATATCGATATATCGCCCAGCCCTACTGGTAGTAGATTACCATGCAAGGAAAAAGGCATATTTTTATCTGTTTTATGAACCTCAATTGTCTTTAAAATAGCAGCTTAACTCCTCGGTTTGCTAACTTGCCAACAAATTGTTGCAACACGTTTCATTCCAGCGGGTCACTACTGTACATGAGTGACAGGAAGAAAAACTTCTGTTGGTCTGTAGGGCTGGGCGATATATCGATATACGCGATATATCGCGGGTTTGTCTCTGTGCGATATAGAAAATGACTATATCGTGATATCGGAGTATACGTTCTCACGCAGTTGCTTTTAGCTGCTGGCATTACACTACAGGCTTGTATCACTCTTTCTTGTCTCTCCTTCTCACAGACAGCAAGCGCACATTCTTACATACGTCACATACTGTCACGTCATACGTCACATACGTATACGCCCTCGCGGCGCAGAGAGGGAGCAGCATGGCTAAAGTTAGCTGTGGTAATACGAGAGAAAGAAGGTGCGAATCTGGTGACAAATGAAGGAAGAAATAATTCCCAAGAAAAACAGCAGGGGGTCCATCGTCTGGCGGTGGTTTGGCTTCAAGTGGGAATATGTCGAAGAGACCACCGTAATTTGTCAAGTGTGGGGCAAAAGCGTTTCTACAAAAAGTAGCATTACTGCTAATATGTAGCATCATTTGAAAAGTCACCCGCTAGAGAATCAAGAGTGCTTACTCCGCATGTCAACATCTCCGTTCGGTGCCACACGCCCACACCATCAAAATGCAGAGGCAAACATTTCCAGATCAACACGTATGAAAAAAAGAGTCCACGACAAAAGGAGATAATGTCCGCAGGAACCTACCACATAGCGAAGGACATACACTATTTGATTTCCTATTATGCAGCTCATTTTTATTTGACACTTATTGAAATATCTTGTGTGACATAATATTTTTAAACTATTGTAGTGGCGCTCTGTACAAAAGGTGCACTTTAATTTAGTGTTGTTTTGATAAGTCATCTTAGTGACATCATGCACAAAAGTGCACTAATAGCTTGTTTTAAAATGTCTCTGACTATCTTGCACTTTCTGTTTTGGAAATGACATGAATGTTTGTGCCACTGCTTAATAACTGTTTAATAAATACACTTTTGGTAAATTGACTTAGCTGTGATTTCCTTCTCTGCCTGAAAGTTTAAAATGAGCATATATTTATGCAGTATGAACAAGAATGTTTTAATGTAGACACATAGAATCATCATACTGCTGTGATTATATGCATCAAGTGTTAATTCAAGGCTAAGGCAAAATATCGAGATATACCGTAATTTCTGGACTATAAGCCGCACCTGACTATAAGCCGCACCAGCTAAATTTAGGGGAAAATACAGATTGCTCCATATATAAGCCGCACCCGACTATAAGCCGCAGGGTTTTCATGTGTAATTACCGTAGTATATAGGGGTTCCTGCTACCACGGAGGGGATTGTCGGGAAAGAGATGACTGTTTGGGAACGCAAAGTGTCCCATTTATTAACAATAAATCTTTCAATCATTCAATCAAATTTTCACATCTTTGACATGGCGAACAGCATTCGTGCAGAGTACAAATAATACAACGGTGCAAGTAATACAAAGTGCTCGCCTGTACGTTATCAAAATAACCAGCCTACCGGTATATGAAAAGTCAGTCTTTAATCATTGTGTCATCGTCTTCCTCCTGCGTACTAAAACCACCGAAATCCTCTTCGTCGGTGTCGGAGAAGAACAGGCCGCAAATAAGCCGCACCCTTGTATAAGCCGCAGGGACCAGAACGAGGGGAAAAAGTAGCGGCTTATAGTCCGGAAATTACGGTATATCGTGTATCGCGATATGGCCTAAAAATATCGAGATATTAAAAAAAGGCCATATCGCCCATCCCTATTGGTCTGTACTAAGAATGTAACGATATGAAAATGTCATATCATGTTTAATGTGATATGAAAAAAAAGTGCTCAAAAAGTACTTATACACAGAGTGAAATATTTTGACCATGGTATTTTCAAAACTAAAATAGACACTGGTAGAAAAGCCACAATTTTTCATGTTTTGTGTCTTTTATGCCTCACTGATAGTGTCTTAGTCTTAATTTTGTATCTGTTTTAATGGCTTTATTGTTTTGAATATTGTTTTATACTGTAGCATTTTAAGATTTATTTAAATGAACAGTGCGTAGCAAAAAAAGAATCTGTTATTCATTATTTCTGGCATCGTACTCAGTTCAGCGGTCCTTGAACGCATCGTAAAAACACCTGTGTCTTGTATTCCTCTGACAATAGAACGATCACTCTATTCTAAGAGAGCACAGCTTGTAGGTTCAATGTCCACACTTTAATATCTTAGTTGCTCAGACAGCAATGTGTTTATATAAGTTTAGATTGGGCTATGTCTTTTCTGAATGGGGAAAGACATTATCGTCTCTTGTTTTCATGTTAGCATTTAAGCTAGCGAGCTGGCGCCATTCAGTCAGTGAATTCATCAAAGTGCAGTTATCAATCACGGTTGTTTTAATCATTTTAATCTGAAACGGTAATACTAACCATTAGAAGTTTTGCAGCGGTTATCCTTAATACCGTTTACCGTTGCATCCCTAGTCTGTACAAATCTGTAGACCTGAATATGAAAAAAATTCTATTTCGGATAACACAGTACTTTCTCTGATTGACTAGAATGTGCAGAGAGGATTTATGGTGAGAAATGTCCCAGGACTTAGGCATAGACAGATGTGTTCTTACACCATACAGATGCTTTTTGTGTAGACAAAGCAAAGCCGTACCCATGACTGACATGTCAGACATGATTTGGCAACATTTCCTAATCGTGGTTTTGACCTGAGCACAGGTACTTGAAGATGAATTTTCCCCGAGTGTTACACAGCAGCGCTTTGAATCCCAGCTTCCTTAGAAACACTAAATTCAACCTCTTCAAGAGTGCTTGCTGCCATTTGAGTGTTTCAAGCCTTTAAAAAAAAATATATTTTTTTGTCTTTGTCTGGTGTCCAAGTATCCTTTCCAGCATGACACCAAGGGACCAATTGAGAAAGAACTCTATTTGCACTGCTCTGCGCTGTTACACGGAACAGAAAGCACACATTGCCTGCAGTCAGTAATCACTCGGGTGGAAGAAAAGAATAGTACAAAAAAAAAAAAAATACAGCTACAAAGCAGCTTAGCACATTTAGCGAGCACTTATTAGGCCTCGTGCCGCTCCGCCTCGGCTGCCGAGAGATAAAGTCGAGCTATTTTGCTTCAGACAGACGGCGAGTCTGGGGTATTTCTGATGAAATGCGGTGACATCGAGAAGACTCGCTCGCTCTCCTTGGGCGTACAGCTACAGTACACACCTCCGAGAGTTGTGGCGGTTTGATACATATTTGTGTAGCAGAGCGCGTGCAGCGTTTAGAAGCTTTTTTTATGGCCGCCTGAATTCACGCTTCTGTCACTTAGTGCAAGTTTTAACGCGTGTGTGTGTGTGTGTGTGTGTGTGTGTGTGTGTGTGTGTGTGTGTGTGTGTGTGTGTGTGACTACCCTGCTAACAAAGTAAACGTTAGGTTTGACTTTGATTACATCATAAAGGAAGGTGTTGTGAGCTTGGCTTCAGTCTTCTTTATTTTTAATTAAATTGATTCAATAATTGTTGCTTATGAGATGCTATGACTTACATTTAGCATGTTTCTTTTAAATATGTGTTTTTTAACGCATACTGTACTGGCTTTTGATAGGGCTGGACGATTATGGCAAAAAATAATAAGCAGGATTATTTTGATTAATATTGCATTCACAATTAATTACAGGATTATTTATTTATTTGAATTAGGACAATGCATATTCATCAACATAGAGCAACAATGTAAATATACCGAAGTTATAGCACAATAGCTAATTTTCCTCCGTTGTCCTAAAGCAGGTTAATTAGGGGTGAAACGGTACGTGTATTTGTATTGAACCGTTTCGGTACGGGGGGTGTCGGTTCGGTTCGGAGGTGTACCGAACGAGTTTCCACACGGACATATTAAGTAGCGTAACGTACGTTGTGTAAACAATGCACACCGAGGCACAACACACGGCATGCTAGCAGCTAACGGGCTAGGATAGACTGACCATACGTCCTCTTTTCACCGGACATGTCCTCTTTTGCGGAGCTGTCAGGGCGGAGTTTCTTAAATGCCTCAAATGTCCGGCATTTTGAGTTAGGGTTGCATGTATTTTCAATGTACGTTCAGGGTTAAGAAGGGGTTAAAAACAAAACAAATTGTGCACGCAGCAGCATTGGTGAGGGAGGGGCAGAGACAGAGAGAGAGAGAGAGAGTTATGATAAACGCGCATGCGTCGCCAGGCTCTGCTTTTTATCCATAGATTTATCACATTTAATTTTTTATTATTTATAGCAGGGGTGTCAAAAGTGTGCCCCGGAGGCCATTTGCGGCCCACAGCTAATGTTTTAAAGGCCCACGGCACATTCTAAAAATACTACTAAAATAAACAAAAACATAACAAATGTGACATAAAAAAGCTTAAAGGTTAAATGTAATTTAGAAAAAGTTGCAATGTTGACTAATAAAACAAAGCTGTTTTTTTTTCTCTTTCAAACTGTCATTGCTCAAAACATAATATTGAATCAAAATCAATGTTATTATGAATTATTGACCTATCCAGGGTTCCCATTACTTCACATCAAATATTCCACTCAGAAAAATGTTTTTGGTGGAAGATTTTGCAAATTTTGTTGTTTTCTTACTGTACCGAAAATGAACCGAACCGTGACTTCTAAACCGAGGTACGTACTGAACCGAAATTTTTGTATACCGTTACACCCCTAAGGTTAATACAGTAAAAATTCAACAGGTCATGATACAAAAGAATATATAAATCACAAGACATTACGAGCATACCATAAGCGGAGACCATGGACAAAAAAATAAAACAAAACAAAACAAAAAGTGAATAATCTAATTGTGCCTGCATGTCTGATTAGTTTTCAACCACTGTTTCAGTGCAGTTTTAAATGTTAAATAGGTGTCACCGTTTCTGACATGGGCTGGCAGCCTGTTCCCTGACTGGATGCCTCTGATAGACCCCACCATTTGGCCAAATGTAGTCCTGCGCCTTTGTACGTTGCAGTCACTGCTCCGGTGTTTACTTGACTGCTATTTTTTTTGTCAATTTATCAATTTTAAAACATAAGTATTTATTGTACCACCAAAACTCAACTTTGAATATAGTTACAAAACGGATATAAATTACTAACAAATTAACCATAACAAGTAAAGTAATAGTAACAACATAACATTTAAGTAACAATAGCAATTAAAAAACAGACTGGTCCATCAGATTTCCAGATGGAAAAGCGTGATTCATCACTCCAGAGAAGGCGTCTCCACTGCTCTAAAGTCCAGTGGCGACGTGCTTTACACCACTGCATCCCACGCTTTGCATTGGACTAGGTGATGTATGGCTTAGATGCAGCTGCTCGGCCATGGAAACCCATTCCATGAAGCTCTCTGCGTACTGTACGTGGGCTAATTGGAAGGTCACATGAAGTTTGGAGCTCTGTAGCAACTGACTGTGCAGAAAGTCTTTGCACTATGCGCTTCAGCATCCGCTGACCCCTCTCTGTCAGTTTACGTGGCCTACCACTTGGTGGCTGACTTGCTGTTGTTCCCAAACTCTTCCCTTTTCTTATAATAAAGATGACTTTGGAATATTTAGGAGCGAGGAAATTTCACGACTGGATTTGTTGCACAGGTAGCATCCTATGACAGTTCCACGCTGGAAATCACTGACAGCTAGGGATGATACTCGAAACCGGTTTTCCCGGTTGTTCGATAAGAAAAGAACAGAGTCCTCGGACTCGAATCCCTTTTTGAGAACCGGTACCCGTTATCGAGACCACTATAGTAAAGAAAAAAAGTTGGTTCTTTATTCGAATCCCTCGGGACGAATCCCGTCCCGACCAGAATGCCCCTTGAGACATCACAAGAAATGACGTCACGTAGCTCAGTCATTAGGCGCAGATAGGGAAAGCAGGAAAAACAATGGACCGTGCTCCAAGGTGCAATAAAGTTCAAAACAAAAGGTATAATCAAATGAATAACTTTACTGAGAGATTTGAGCAGGGTACAAATACATGACGAACACTTTTACGACCAACCGGAAACATAGCAACCAGGCTAGCAACGCACCTCCTTTACGGCAGCTGGCGCAACGTTCTTAAAACAACCGCAGCACATACATATACACAACACATCTCCCTTTTTTAACTTTTGTTTTTCTTTCCTTGTAAACAAAACAAAATCACACTGTATATGTGTTGTCTGTCTAATTATAAATAATGCAGACGAGGCGTGTTGGCTGAGTTCTTGACGTTTACTTTCACAGCGTGCTCATAACCTCATTCTTAGCTGCTTGGTGACGACATGCAACAACACTTTTCGGGGCTACCGCGCATGCTCGTCACTCCCGTTGCATGCTGGGTAGTGTAGTTGTTATATACCCTAGCTCATAACATCACATCTTTCCCCCTATAAAGAAAGATTTTAACTCAATAAATTGTATTTCTTTTCTTAGCTTTAACTTTTCATTTTTTAGCATTGTAACCACATTTGCAAACAACTTTTCTCTTCATAGAATTTTCTTTCAATAAAGAAATAAAGTGCAAAAATGTCAATGCATCATAACAAACAGTTATGTCAAATAGCAGCAGAAGTGCACTTTTTGGAGAGATGCATTATTTTCAGTTTTGTGCCCAAGGGACTGATTTTATTTAACACTATATTATTATTTATACACCTATAGTGATCACAGAGACAGGTTGTTTTTGTGTTACTGTATATATTTTTTTTCCTGAAAAATCCCACTTAATATACTTTGGGTAACAACAGTCAATATTTATTTATTTTATTTTATTTTTTTAGGGGGGTAACAGTCAATATTTATTTATTTATTATATTTTATTTTTTTCTTATATAATAAAAGTGAGCTTTTGTTATACCAAATATTGTGGGTTTTTTTTCCATATACAACAACCTATCTGGACTCGATAAGAGAATCGATAAGGAATCGGTTCGATAAGAGGATTCGATAATAGGCTCGAACTCGATAATTTCTTATCAAACATCATCCCTACTGACAGCGGCCCATTCTTTCACAAATGTTTGTAGAAAGAGTCTCCATGCCTAAGTGCTTGATTTTATACACCGGGCCAAGTAATTAGGGCACCTGATTCTCATCATTTGGATGGGTGGCCAAATACTTATTGGCAATATAGTGTATATTTATCGAACATTTTATGGAATGCAATTTATATTGATATAAATACACGTCAATCGCAATATACAGTGATACATTTTTATCTGCCCAGCACTATTTCAAACTACTCATTTTTGATCAACTAAAAGTGAAACTTGTTATGAATTATCTCAAGCTGTTGTATTCATTGATTTCTTAAAAATAGATTTTATTTTAGACCATAATGCCTAGGCGTAGTAGAAAGTTGCAAGGTAAGGTTTGAGAGTCTTGTGTCGTTTAACTGGAGCATGCAATCATCTTTAAAAAGGCGAGCGGCAGGTTCTCACAACACTCGTCCTTGTGAAAGCCCGAGAGGGAATCAACAGCATTGTGACCGTCTCAGCTTACTTATTAAGATTCCCTTTGTGCGTCTGCCAAAGGGAAGGGGGTCTCCTAGCACATAGTACCATGTTCATTCTCACGTTGGTCCCCTGTCGTGTGCAATCAAGCGCTTTGCTCACAGCTGACTGATTAAGCTTTAAGAACCAATGAGAGTGACACGGAGCACTTTAAGTTACTTACTTGAAGTTTTAGAAAAATGGCAACACAATTAGCGCTTTGTGTCTGATGAAAGTCGCCGCTGACCTCGCCGACGTCGACGGCAGCGCAGAATTAAACCCCCGGTCAATGTCAGTTGTGAGACGAAACGCTACAATTGATGTTAATCAGACTAATGGCTGCTTTGACTGAACGTACAGTTACAGGGCTTTGCGTCGTCCCTGACAACATACAGTAGTACAGTACAGTACAGCAGTGTTCCTGTCCCTGCAAATACAGTATTGCTTGAATTCCTTCATGGAGGTAAGAACCAGTGGTGGTCAAACAAGCTAAGATGGCTGTTGTACAGCAAGCAGCGCAGTACAAAAGAGGCTTAAATCTTCTAGCAAAAAGCAGATACGAGCAAACAATCTAAATATTCAATGAAATAGATCCCTGTATGTTGTCTCTCGCATTCTTAGACATATCAAACTATTGTGCTCCAGACGCCATTCTACACAACAAAACAGATGGAAACTTGGAAAATCATGGAGGCGTACAACTTCTTTGTGTGTGGCTCGGTCAAGGACATTGGTATCAAGACTCTCCTGGATACTAGGGGTGTAACAGTACACAAAAATTTCGGTTCGGTACGTACCTCGGTTTAGAGGTCACGGTTCGGTTCATTTTCGGTACAGTAAGAAAACAACAAAATATAAATGTTTTGGTTATTTATTTACCAAATTTGTAAACAATGGCTTTATCCTTTTAACATTGGGAACACTATAATAATTCTGCCCACGTTAATCAACATTAAACTGCCTCAAGTTGACGCTCAGATTAAATAAAATGACAACACTTTTCTTCTACATATAAAAAGTGCAACATTAAACAGTTTCAAGTCAACTCATCATGCTTAATTTATTACAGCATTTGGGAAGCCTGTAGTTGATTTTTATTATGTATATGTTATATTGTTATCAACATGTGATAGCAGGGACCCTGCCATTCAAAACTAGGCTGCTGCATTACTAATGATTAATGTAACTATAGCTGAAAAAATGGTACAATAGCAATAGGAGAGACTATTCATCCCTGAACACCATGGAGTTCATGTAGGCTTAATGATGCACTTACATTATTATATCAACTATCAGAGACAGAAACTCTTATTTTAACATAATGTCCTTTTTTGCTGCTTCAACACAGCTCAATCAACACAGAAAAAGGTAAAGTGAAATAACAAGACAGACAGGGCTTTGCTGTCCGTAACACACACACACACACACACACACACACACACACACACACACACACACACACACACACACACCACAAAATGAGGTAACGTTATGCTAAAAGCGAATTAGCCTTCACCTCAAGCCAGGACTGCAAGCGAGCTGAGCTGCCTTTTATATTTCTAGAAGGTCAACGGGCTCATAGTGATGTTACTAGTAGTTGACTGGGAGGTGTTTATTATCATTTGGGGAGAGTCCGCTGCCTGATGCTTACCTGCTAAACGCTAAGCACTGACTACATGTGCTCTGAATACGCACTGCTGATTGGCTGTTACCCGCTCTGAATACGCACTGCTGATTGGCTGTTACCGCTCTGTTTGTAACCAATCAGATGGTTTTGTTGGTGGGACAATGCTGGGTGCTGTGTAGAGTACTGACAGAAACAGAGGCAGAAGGAAGCGGAGGCGGCTACTTAATATGTACGTGTGGAAACTCGTTCGGTACACCTCCGAACCGAACCGAAACCCCCGTACCGAAACGGTTCAATACAAATACACGTACCGTTACACCCCTAATTAATACACATGTCTAAATTGCAATTTTAATCTTGATAATGTGCATTTATTGGGAAAAAAACATGGTTATAGCAAGCAGATAGTTTGTTTTATTTAAACTATTTCCCCAAAAGTATGCATTGAGGCTATAAAGTGTTTTTAATCCAACTACTCGATGAATTGAACAAACTAATTGATAGATTACTAGGTTACTAAATTAATCGGTAGCTGTAGCCCTATAATTTAGGGTCTGTAAAACATAATCTATGCAACATTTTGACCAAAGCCCCACCATTACATGTTATGTAGACCACAAGGAAGAAAATCATAATATAACCCCTTTAAAGCACGTATAGGCAAAACGAGTTCTTTCCAATAACACCCATGATCAACTACTTGAACCAACTGCACAAATTGACTGACCAGCCTGGACATCTCCAGCACTGTCTATAGTGCAAGGGTGTCCAAACTACGGACCGTGGGCCACTCGTCTTCAATTTGGCCCGCAAAACTGGCACAGGTCCAAGAAGCAATTTGACAGCTGCCATGGATTAGATGCCATTTTGTCGGCATGCGGTGTCCAACAAAAGTAACTCAAGTCAGTGGCCATTAATTGTAAATCAATGTAAATATGTGCACAGCATTTACTTATATGACCCAGTACAAACAACCTTTCCTGGTCATGATGCAGAAAAAAAATTCTACCAGCACAAAAAATCAAACAAACACGATCACGCATAACACATCTTGCTGACATTTGTGGATATTATAAAAAATGTCTAATCAGCATAGAAAAGTAAACACTGCACCCATTTAAAGTCTAGACTTTAATTTAAGTTTAGACTTTAATTTACATTTTTTATTTAAGTTTAGACTTTAATTTAACTTGAATTGGTCAGATTTAGTCTTAGACTTAGATTGGTCAGATCTAGTCTTAGACTTAGATTGGTCGGATTTAGTCTTAGACTTCGATTGGTCGGATCTAGTCTTAGACTTAGCAGTGTTTCCCACACATTCATTTATTTGTGGCGGCCCGCCACGACAGAATTAAGGCCGCAACAAATATATATATTTTTATTTTTATTTTTTATTTTTTGTCCTGTCCAGCTTCTCAGGCAAATCATATAGTTGATGTAGATGCCCATATCAGCTGTTCAGATTTACTTTACAAAAGAGAAGTGTAGGATCAAGATTTTTGGAGCTCTTTGTTCAGTGGATCAGATGTTTGATGAGGCTTTGTGTCTATCTACCACCACTACTGTTTTCTGTTTATTTGTTACTGACTGTGGCAGGACACCTCTGCCTCTGTTTCACTTTATGTTGCTGGTAAATAATATGGTTGTAGTAGTAGGCTAAAGTTAAATTATTTAGTATGCACTAATTAAAGGGGCAGAGCTTTAAGAGACATTTTAGCTTTTATATTTTTATAAGATATATTTTTTGTAAGAACCACAATTAATAAATATATTTCAGTGAATAACTTATTGTTCAAATCTGTATATAAATATGTACATAAAGTGTTGTAATTATATTGTAAAATGGATGGATGGATGGATGGATGGATGGACGTTTAAAACAAAACTGTTATTATTAATTAGTAAGTATACATTTTTTGAGCCTTTTTAGAGAAAATCCTATCATTGTAGAAAATTATGCAAATTACTCGATGATGTCATGGTGACCACGCCCATAGCCACGCCCCCGCCGCCACAGGTATCTTGGCAGTTTATAGGAAACACTGCTTAGATTAGTTGGATCTAGTCTTAGACTTAGGTTAGTCGGATCTAGTCTTAGACTTAGATTAGTCGGATCTAGTCTTAGACTTAGATTAGTTGTATCTAGTCTTAGATTAGTTGTATCTAGTCTTAGAATTACATTGGCCGGATCTAGTCTAAAAGCGTCAGACAAGTTCATCTGGATTTACTACTCTGGCTTTAAAATGGAACAACACGACAGGAAGTTACGCTACGGACACTTTAAAAGCAGGAGTTCAGAACCACCTCATTAAAGACAAAATAACAGTCAAAAGAACTTTGGCCACTTAAAACTTCCGCATAACCAGGCTAGCATACTGTATTCCCGACAACAACTACTCTTGCTGTGCATAAAACATCAATTAAAGGGCAGAAAAACTTTGATAATTGTGTTATTTTATTTGTAAAGCGCAGCAAATATGTTCCAAGCAAAAGTTAAAGAGAAAGCGAGAAGGACAAAAGTTTTTTCCCCGCACAATCTGTGGCCAGAATTGGGTTGGGAAAAGCAAGGAAGGGGACATGAAAGGCAAACATGGGTCCAGTAATAGGACATTTTAAATACACAAAGTTAGAAAAATGAAAAAGTGAAATGATGAATTGGACCAAATGAAAAAACACAATCAAATATTAAAAGAGGGTACATCTGCATGCCCTTTGTGACATCAAGGCTATATAATAATAATCATGTTCATCATTGCCTCCGTTTAGTGTGAGAGGAATAAAAGAGGTGTCAGGGAGCTGGGTCGCGCTCGTTAGCCACAGGGGGCCGGGGGGGTGGACGCCCACACCCAGGGGCCTTGCAAGGACGTGATTTTGGAAAATCAGGCCGTTATGATAATGACGCTGCTCGTTATAAGGCGCTTTTAATTACGCGCGTTTGCTTATTTTGAGCCCAACATCAACACAAAGTGGCAAAAGCGAGAACAAAACAGCGCACGCGACTTGTCCTCTAACAGGACGTCTTTGATCGGAGCTTTGAGATGAAGCAGGACGGGGTTCGGAATGTTAAGCAGTCCTCCTTCAAGCAACATTTAATGATAATGATCATTTTGTGTGTCTTTGTAAAGGGTCGGAGAGTGCGGAGGAGCCTCTGGGATACAAAGTTGGACCACCACAACCAGCTTTGCTCATTAACACTTTGTGTGAAATTTTGAATCTTGATAATGTGCATTTATTGGGGAAAAAATATGGTTATAGCAAGCAGATAGTTTGTTTATTTCAACTATTTCCCCAAAAGTATGCATTGAGGCTATAAAGTGTTTTTAATCCAATGACTCGATGAATTGAACAAACTAATTGATAGATTACTAGATTACTAAATTAATCAGTAGCTGCAGCCCTATAATTTAGGGTCTGTAAAACATAATTTATGTGACATATTGACCAAAGCACCACCATTACATGTTATGTTGACCACAAGGAAGAACATCATAATATATAACCCCTTCAAAGCACATTTAGGCCAAACGAGTCATTTCAAATAACACCCATGATCAACTACTTGAGCCATCTGCACAACTTGACTGACCAGCCTGGACATCTCCAGCACTGTCTATAGTGCAAGAGTGTCCAAACTACAAACCGCTCATCCTTAATTTGGCCCAAAAAACTGACACGGGTCCAAGAAGCAATTTGACATAGCGCGGTGGATAGATGCCATTTTGTCGGCATGCGGTGGCCAACAAAAGTAACTCAAGTCAGTGGCCATTAATTGTAAATCAACGTAAATAGGTGCACACCATTTACTTACACTACCGTTCAAAAGTTTGGGGTCACCCAAACAATTTTGTGGAATAGCCTTCATTTCTAAGAACAAGAATAAACTGTCGAGTTTCAGATTAAAGTTTTCTTTTTCTGGTCATTTTGAGCGTTTAATTGACCCCACAAATGTGATGCTCCAGAAACTCAATCTACTCAAAGGAAGGTCAGTTTTGTAGCTTCTGTAACGAGCTGAACTGTTTTCAGATGTGTGAACATGATTGCACAAGGGTTTTCTAATCATCAATTAGCCTTCTGAGCCAATGAGCAAACACATTGTACCATTAGAACACTGGAGTGATAGTTGCTGGAAATGGGCCTCTATACACCTATGTAGATATTGCAACAAAAAGCAGACATTTGCAGCTAGAATAGTCATTTACCACATTAGCAATGTATAGAGTGTATTTCTTTAAAGTTAAGACAAGTTTAAAGTTATCTTCATTGAAAAGTACAGTGCTTTTCCTTCAAAAATAAGGACATTTCAATGTGACCCCAAACTTTTGAACGGTAGTGTATATGACCCAGTACAAACAACCTTCTCTAGTCATGGTGCATAATAGTTTTGTTTTTTTACCAGCACAAAAATTCAACAAACATGGTCACACATAACAGATCCTGCTCATTGACGTTTGTGGATATTATGAAAAAGGTCTAATCAGCATAGAAAAGTCAACACTGCGCCCATTTAAATCCATTACAAAGGATGATGGGAAACATGCAAAACACTTTCTCAACACTTATCCATGTTTGGCGCATTTTAGCTGTTTGATATTTCTGATTGATTAAAAAATTTGAAGGAGGTTGTCACAGAGGTTGTACGCCAGCCCTCATCTGCTCATCAACACCCGTGCTCACCTGCGTTCCAGCGATCGAGGGCGCGACGAAGGACTTCACCCGATCATCGATGCGGTCAGCGGCTAGCGTCGGATAGCGCGTCTGCTATCCAAGACAAAGTCCTCCTGGTTGTGTTGCTGCAGCCGGCCGCTAATACACCGATCCCACCTACAGCTTTCTTCTTTGCAGTCTCCATTGTTCATTAAACAAATTGCAAAAGATTCACCAACACAGATGTCCAGAATACTGTGGAATTTTGCGATGAAAACAGAGCTTTTTGTATAGGATACAATGTGTCCGAATACTTCCGTTTCAACCATCGACGTCACGCGCATACGTCATCATACATAGACGTTTTCAACCAGAAGTTTCGCGGGAAATTTAAAATGGCACTTTATAAGTTAACCCGGCCGTATTGGCATGTGTTGCAATGTTAAGATTTCATCATTGATATATAAACTATCAGACTGCGTGGTCGCTAGTAGTGGCTTTCAGTAGGCCTTTAAATGCCAACGTCAATACTCTAGCAGGGACCTTAACTTCTCTTTCCACTTTAAAAACCACCACATGACGTCACATACAGGAGACATGCAACCCTGATTTTGCTTTTATCATTAAAAAGGACAAACATTTACAAATGAAAAAACACAAGATGAACTTATTCATACATTAATACATTAATATGGCTCTTAAAAATTAGAACAATACTTTATTTTGTCAAGTATATTGTGTGTGAGGTAATCAAAAAGGTCAACCAACAAACGAGATTTCTCTATAGATTCTCCTGTCTGGTCAACAAAAGCACCATGAAGATTCGAGCGGGAACTCCCATTCAACCCTTTTTTGATTACGCATGTACCTCCTGGTACCCTAGCACCTCCAAAACCCTCAAATCTAGCCTCCAAACATCCCAGAACAAGCTAGTCAGATTACTTCTAGACCTCCACCCCAGATCACACCTCACTCCTACCCACTTCTCCAAAGTGGGCTGGCTCAGGGTGGAGGACAGAGTAAAACAACTTGCACTGAGCCTAGTCTATAAAATCGGCTACACCTCCCTGATACCGAAGTACATGTCAAACGACTTCCTTAACGTAAATGACCGCCATAACCACAACACCAGGGGGAGCTCCACTAACCACGTTAAACCCAGATTCCGAACTAACAAAGGTCTTAACTATGCCACATCAATATGGAATGCACTCCCAACAGGTATTAAAGAAAGGGCATCTCTATCCTCCTTCAAAACCGCACTAAAAGAACACCTCCAGGCAACTTCAACCCTAAACTAACACCCTCCCTCTTCCACATCCCACCTCCCCGGATTGTAAATAATCAAATGTAAATAATCAAATGTATATACTTGTTCTTATGCTTTCTGATATCTCTCTCTCGAAATGTCCACTACTTGCTGTACATATCCTACCAAGTCAGTCCTACACTGTTTCAATGTCCATTTCTCTGATGATGCAATTGTAGATGACTGAAGTGTTGATATCAACCAAACCTAACCCCCCCCCCCCCCCCCCCCTGCACATCCCACACCCCGGATTGTAAATAATGTAAATAATTCAATGTATATACTCTGATGATTATCTTGTGTGATGACTGTATTATGATGATATTATATATCTGTATCATGAATCAATTTAAGTGGACTCCGACTTAAAAAAGTTGAAAAACTTATTGGGGTGTTACCATTTAGTGGTCAATTGTACGGAATATGTACTGTACTGTGCAATCTACTAATAAAAGTCTCAATCAATCAATCAATGTCTGTTTTCTTTTAAATACAACATGATTAAAAAACACAGTTTGTGTACTTTTTGAGCACATTAAACTATACCTGAATATGAAATATTTATATCATTACATCCTTGACTAGCGTGTGTGATTCTTATGATTCAAGATGCTAATAAGCTAACCGGTAGCTAATTAGGTCACATTCATCCAGCATCAATATCACAAAACAACACAATATATCAGATAAACTAATGTAAATAGCTGTACAAAATAACACCATGAATGTTGTAAATGTGTAGGTAAAACACAGTGTGTGGGGACTAAAACACAAACAGTTGCCAGGAAATAAAAAAAAACAAGGCTTACCTTCAAACAAAATGGCGTCACAACCCAGAGGAAGTCCAAACATAGTCAAGTGAAGTTACATTTGAGTAATCTTAGAAAAAAACACTGGGAAAAAACATATAAAATAACAAAATAATAACCAGGAAATATCGTTGTAATGCTTTAGTAGCAACTTCGAACAGGTTTAAACCCTCGTCATTCGCACATTGAAAGTCGAGTAGATCCAGAGATCATGCAGGTGTGGTGGTTGGAACAAGTCAGAAGTAAAGTCGCCACACGGGGCGGATGTTCAACAAAATAAAACAGGAAACGGTAAAAGAGGGCGCAACAACACGAAGGGACATCAACATCAACAACGTTAGATAGATTCAGTTTATTTCAGTTTATGCCTATTTATAAATGCAGTAAGAGTGGTGTTTACTTGTGATCAAAACAACGTTTTTAAAAGCGTTTTTCAACAATACCAGTTCCCATACACTGATTTAGCTTGACAGTATGTCGTGCTTTCTATACTTAACATGTGTTGGAAAAAGGTTATAGACATTAATAATGATAATAATAATAATAATGATAATAATTATTATTAGAGATGTCCGATAATATCGGCCTTTTTTATTTTTATTTTTTTACATTAAATCCACATAAAAAACACAAGATACACTTACAATTAGTGCATCAACCCAAAAAACCTCCCTCCCCCATTTACACTCATTCACACAAAAGGGTTGTTTCTTTCTGTTATTAATATTCTGCTTCCTACATTATATATCAATATATATCAATACAGTCTGCAAGGGATACAGTCCGTAAGCACACATGATTGTGCGTGCTGCTGCTCCACTAATAGTACTAACCTTTAACACTTAATTTTGCTCATTTTCATTCATTACTAGCTTCTATGTAACTGTTTTTATAGTGTTTTACTTTCTTTTTTATTCAAGAAAATATTTTTAATTTATTTATCTTATTTTATTATTTTTTTTAAAAAGGACCTTATCTTCACCATACCTGGTTGTCCAAATTAGGCATAATAATGTGTTAATTCCACGACTGGTTGATATTGGTATCGGTAATTAAGAGTTGGACAATATCGGAATATCAGATATCGGCAAAAGGCCATTATCGGACATCCCTAATAATTATACTGCCACATGGGTATATTTCTTGTCAGTGAAGGCCAAAAAAGGGGAATAATTAAAGTGACACGGTGAGAATGTAACTTCCCTAATTGCACGGTGGACAATGGCGGAGCACTTTGGGGAATTTCACCAGCGACGTGGCACAGATTAACATTCCCACAATGCTGCTTTATTTGCATGATAATTAGTGGGTGGCAGCGCAGCGTGCGTGTGCACTCATTTATGTATTACTTCACAAATACACCAAAACACAACAATGTGCATGAATGTTCAGTGATTAAAAGCATCCACTGAACTTTGCCTCTGTGATTCTTTTCTTAACTAAAATGGCGCTTTGACTTTTATAGCAATTAATTGTTTTATTTTCATCCATTTAGCCTCATTCATATTAGCCATTACATCCATTTGTGGACTCTGTTGTTCTTTAGACAGAGCAGGCATTGATTAAAGAGTGTGATGGGAACTCGTGCTCCGTCTTATAATTGACGTGTAGACTGACCAACGAACAATGAGTGAAGTAACCGACCAAGGACTGGTGTTGTGTGTGATGATTGACATGTTGACTGACCAATGAAGAATGAGTGAAGTAACCGACCAATGACTAGTGTTGTGTGTAATGACTGACATGTAGACTGACCAATGAAGAATGAATGTGGTAACCGACCAATGACTGGTGTTTGTGTAAAGACTGACATGTAGACTGATCAATGAAGAATGAGTGAAGTAACCGACCAAGGACTGGTGTTGTATGTGATGATTGACATGTACACTGACCAATGATGAATGAGTGACGTAACCAACCAATAACTGGTGTTTATGTAATGATTGACATGTAGACTGACCAATGATGAATGAGTGAGGTAACCAACCAATGACTGGTGTTTATGTAATGACTAACATCTACACTGACCAATGAAGAATGAGTGAGGTAACCGACCAATGACTGGTGTTTGTGTAATGATTGACATGTAGACTGACCAATGAAGAATGAGTGAAGTAACCAACCAATGACTGGTGTTTATGTAATGACTAACATCTACACTGACCAATGAAGAATGAGTGAGGTAACCAACCAATGACTTGTGTTGTGTGTAATGATTGACATGTAGACTGACCAATGAAGAATGAGTGAAGTAACCGACCAATGACTTGTGTTGTGTGTAATGATTGATATGTAGACTGACCAATGATGAATGAGTGACGTAACCAACCAATAACTGGTGTTTATGTAATGATTGACATGTTGACTGACCAATGAAGAATGAGTGAGGTAACCGACCAATGACTGGTGTTTGTGTAATGATTGACGTGTTGACTGACCAACAAAGAATGAGTGAAGTAACCGACCAATGACTGGTGTTTGTGTAATGATTGACGTGTAGACTGACCAATGAAGATTGAGTGAAGTAACCGACCAATGACTGGTGTTGTGTGTAATGATTGACGTGTAGACTGACCAATGAAGATTGAGTGAAGTAACCGACCAAGGACTGGTGTTTGTGTAATGATTGACATGTAGACCGACCAATGAAGAATGAGTGAAGTAACCGACCAATCACTGGTGTTTGTGTAATGATTGACGTGTAGACTGACCAATGAAGATTGAGTGAAGTAACCGACCAAGGACTGGTGTTTGTGTAATGATTGACATGTAGACTGACCAATGAAGAATGAGTGAAGTAACCGACCAATGACTGGTGTTGTGTGTAATGTTTGACATGTAGACTGACCAATGAAGAATGAGTGAAGTAACCGACCAATGACTAGTGTTGTGTGTAATGACTGACATGTAGACTGACGAATGAAGAATAAATGTGGTAACCGACCAATGACTGGTGTTTGTGTAAAGACTGACATGTAGACTGATCAATGAAGAATGAGTGAGGTAACCGACCAATGACTGGTGTTTATGTAATGACTAACATCATCTGACCAATGAAGAATGAGTGAAGTAACCAATCAAGGACTGGTGTTATGTGTAATGATTGACGTGTAGACTGACCAATGATGAATGAGTGAGGTAACCGACCAAGAACTGGTGTTTGTGTAATGACTGACATGGAGACTGACCAATGAAGAATGAGTGAAGTAACCTACCAATGACTGTTGTTGTGTGTAATGATTGACATGTTGACTGACCAATGAAAAATGAGTGAAGTAACCGACCAATGATGGTTGTTATGTGCAATTATTGACGTATAAAGTGTGACTGAAATAAATAAAAAAGTCATCTACCAACTGCTTGCAGGTGCCATGTTAAATTATTTTCAAGTAGGCTGACCAATGAAGATTGAGTGAAGTAACCGACCAATGACTGGTGTTGTGTGTAATGATTGACATGTAGACTGACCAATGATGAATGAGTGACGTAACCAACCTATAACTGGTGTTCATGTAATGATTGACATGTAGACCGACCAATGAAGAATGAGTGACGTAACCAACATATAACTGGTGTTCATGTAATGATTGACATGTAGACTGACCAATGAAGAATGAGTGAAGTAACCGACCAAGGACTGGTGTTGTATGTGATGATTGACATGTAGACTGACCAATGAAGAATGAGTGAAGTAACCGACCAAGGACTGGTGTTGTATGTGATGATTGACATGTAGACTGACCAATGAAGAATGAGTGAAGTAACTGACCAAGGACTAGTGTTTGTGTTATGATTGACGTGTGGACTGACCAATGAAGAATGAGTGAAGTAACCGACCAAGGACTGGTGTTGTATGTGATGATTGACATGTAGACTGACCAATGAAGAATGAGTGAAGTAACTGACCAAGGACTGGTGTTGTATGTGATGATTGACATGTTGACTGACCAATGAAGAATGAGTGAAGTAACCGACCAAGGACTGGTGTTCATGTAATGATTGACATGCAGACTGACCAATGAAGAATGAGTGAAGTAACCGACCAAGGACTGGTGTTGTATGTGATGATTGACATGTAGACTGACCAATGAAGAATGAGTGAAGTAACCGACCAAGGACTGGTGTTGTATGTGATGATTGACATGTAGACTGACCAATGAAGAATGAGTGAAGTAACCGACCAAGGACTGGTGTTGTATGTGATGATTGACATGTAGACTGACCAATGAAGAATGAGTGAAGTAATCGACCAATCACTGGTGTTTGTGTAATGACTGACATGTAGATTGACCAATGAAGAATGAGTGAAGTAACCGACCAAGGACTGGTGTTGTATGTGATGATTGACATGTAGACTGACCAATGATGAATGAGTGAGGTAACCAACCAATGACTGGTGTTTATGTAATGACTAACATGTACACTGACCAATGAAAAATGAGTGAAGTAACCGACCAAGGACTAGTGTTGTGTGTAATGACTGACATGTAGACTGACCAATGAAGAATGAGTGAGGTAACCGACCAATGACTGGTGTTTCTGCAATGATTGACATGTTGACTGACCAATGAAGAATGAGTGAAGTAACCTACCAATGACTGTTGTTGTGTGTAATGATTGACATGTTGACTGACCAATGAAAAATGAGTGAAGTAACCGACCAATGATGGTTGTTATGTGTAATTATTGACATATAAAGTGTGACTGAAATAAATAAAAAAGTCATCTACCAACTGCTTGCGGGTGCCATGTTAAATTATTTTCAAGTAGACTGACCAATGAAGACTGAGTGCTGTGACCGACCAATGGGTGGTGCATTGTTGTTGTTTTGTCCAATGAAAATAAACTGCCAACATTAATATTAGTTGACTAATGACCATGTCCTCATGCACTCTGAAGGGTCATAAGATTTCAAACCTGAACTGTTTATGTATGACACCTTCCACCTTATTCCCATCGGAACCTCCACAGCAGCCAATGAGTCCAGGAAGAAGTTTTTAAATTTGCGGGACGAGGACGCCATTTGCCTAGAGAAAGCCCCGGGATGAGCGCCTCGTCACGCTGGCAACAGGCATCCAGCTGTCAGCTGGCACGAGCCATAATTGCTTCCCATGACAGGACCCCGCGAAGAGGGGCCGAGGCGCTGATCCATATTTTAGGACGCCCCTCGTTGTTGATCCAGCGCGAGGGTACGTGCTGCCAGCGTGCATGATGATTGACACCTGCTCACCACAGAGGGAGGGAGGAGTGGGGGGAGGGCGGTTTACACCCCCCCTTCCCTTAAGGTGAGAGATCATTACGGCAATCAATAAAGGTGAAAACATCATTATTTCACTTACCACAGCATGTATAATATATCGGAAGCTTCAGGACATCTATCGATCAGTAATTGCTACGAAAAGCTCATCTGATGCGACGCCACTGCGGGGGAAACGAGCGGCCTGCGAGCAAAGGGTCGCCAGTTTGATACCCAGCTCCAGCAAAGGGATGGAGAGGTCAAAATATTGTGTAAAAATGCACCAAAATCCTAACTCAATAGTTGATGTCATCCTTTATCTTTTTGCCTCCAGTATTAATGCGTCGTCCTTGAAATTAAATACACGAAAATAAAGAATGATGCATACTTATACTTGACACTTAAACCTGAAATGAGAGAAAATACATAAAAACACGGACAGAATACAATCTATAAAGACATATAAAAGCTAGCAAATGGTAATTAAAAAAACATCAACGGTCAATACTTACATGTAAAATGATCGGTTTCGCAGACAAATAACTGCTGTTTAGTTTGCATGCCAGGCCACTAGTTGGCGGTGTCACTTTGTAGGGCAGGGGTCAGCAACATTTTTGAAAGCAAGAGCTACTTCTTGGGTAGTGATTAATGCGAAGGGCTACCAGTTTGATACACACTTAAATAAATTGCCAGAAATAGCCAATTTGCTCAATTTACCTTTAACTCTATGTTATTATTAATAATTAATGATATTTACACTTAATTGAACGGTTTAAAAGAGGAGAAAACGTGAAAAAAATGACAATTACATTTTGAAACATAGTTTATCTTCAATTTCGACTCTTTAAAATTCAAAATTCAACCGAAAAAAAGAAGAGAAAAACTAGCTAATTTGAATCTTTTTGAAAAAATTAAAAAAAGAATTTATGGAACATCATTAGTCATTTTTCCTGATTAAGATTAATTTTAGAATTTTGATGACATGTTTTAAATAGGTTAAAATCCAATCTGCACTTTGTTAGAATATATAACAAATTGGACCAAGCTATATTTCTAACAAAGACAAATCATTATTTCTTCTAGATTTTCCAGAACAAAAATTTTAAAATACTTTTTTTTTTTAAAAGACTTTGAAATAAGATTTAAATTTGATTCTACAGATTTTGTAGATTTGCCAGAGTAATTTTTTTGAATTTGAATCATAAGTTTGAAGAAATATTTCACAAATATTCTTCGTCGAAAAAACAGAAGCTAAAATGAAAAATTTATTATTCTTTACAATAAAAAAAATAAATTTACTTGAACATTGATTTAAATTGTCAGGAAAGAAGAGGAAGGAATTTAAAAGGTAAAAAGGTATATGTGTTTAAAAATCCTAAAATCATTTTTAGGGTTGTATTTTTTTCTCTAAAATTGTCTTTCTGAAAGTTATAAGAAGCAAAGTAAAAAAATTAATTAATTTATTTAAACAAGTGAAGACCAAGTCTTTAAAATATTTTCTTGGATTTTCAAATTCTATTTGAGTTTTGTCTCTCTTAGAATTAAAAATGTCGGGCAAAGCGAGACCAGCTTGCTAGTAAATAAATAAAATAAAAAAAATAGAGGCAGCTCACTGATAAGTGCTGCTATTTGAGCTATTTTTAGAACAGGCCGGCGGGCTACTCATCTGGTCCTTACGGGCTACCTGGTGCCCGCGGGCACCAAGTTGGTGACCCCTGTTGTAGAGGAACACTTGCTTTTGGAATTGTTCTTCTTCAATACTTCCATGTACAGAGAAAGTCTAAGTATTTATTTGAGTGCTCAAATGACATGAGATTACAAAAGGAGAAAGGTTTTACGCTGCTACTGAAAGAAAGAAAGAGCAAGAAAGGAGCGAGAGAGACAGAGAGAGAGAGTGACAAAGAACTCTTCCAGAACTTTTATAGCTTTTGGGGATGAGGAGGGAGTGAAGGGGTTTGGGCGAAATATCCTGTCTCCTGGGAGGGGGATGATTGTTGATGATTGTCTGATTATGATATCAACAAAAACAGGAATGCGTTGATTAGACAATAGACAGACAGTCACAAACAACAAAAGAAACCCATTTGAAGAGTAATCTTTGACGAAGAAAGATATGATAAATTAGTGATTTCCCAACGTCACAGCAATCTTTGTCCTATTCACGGAGGAGACATTCCCAGCAAGCCCCAAGAATGCGTAAAGGGTCATAAAAGTGTTATTTTAGGACAAAAACAGACCAATGCAGTGAAGACAAAGCTGCCCACGCAAACTCTTACATTCAAATTGTGGTTTTTGACAAGAGATTACTAAAATATCAACTCGTGGTAGAAAAACCTGAGTCCTTTTTCTGACACGAGATCTTTTAAATCCCTCACTGAAGTCCATCAGCTACTCAGTTCACTCGGGTGTTCTGTCACAGAGTGCATCCGCAGAAATCGCTCATGTGAGCACCAGTGACTCGGTGAAACCTGTGGGCTGAGTCAGAGAATCAGTCAAAGTGTGAGCTAATACATTCCGACATTCAGACTTGCACAATTAGTGACACGTTGACCGTTTCTTTTTTAACTTACAGGGATGAGTTACCTGAGACGAGTCCTGATTCAACAGAGCGTTTATGACTCGCACACCCCCAACACTAACTGCCTTTCCAAGTCCTAACTGAAAGTACACACGCTTTGTGGACGTATCTGTCATGTGTTTCGCTTGTGAAAAATGTGCTTACCTTTTCGGTGTTTCACGTTATGCCTGTTCATGCAGACAAAAACATCGGAAAACATCGTACTCAGCGTGCCAATCGTTGGCGATCTTGTTTTTATTTTACACAGTCAAGCGGAAAACACTGTAATTGTCAGGCTTGGTCAAAAGATAGGACTCAGATGCAGAGTAGGGATTAATTCGGCAGGCTTTTATTTTGAAAGATTCCTTTCACCTCCAGAGTCAGGGCAATTCAATATAGGCTATAACTAAACTAGTCTGCGAAAAAGGTTAAAAAAAAAAAGGAACAACCAAAAATCACTCCGAGAGGAGGAAAGCACAAAAACAATAACGAATTAAAGCTGCAAGCAGCGATGGACGCGAACGACTTTCAGGGCTCATAAAATCCAAACCAGAGCAGTAATTAAAACTCTTTCATCAACTTTTAATCAGAAGGGTTCAATCTCTCTCCTGTGCTAATTTGAAGCCAACACGACAAACGCGCTCAGAGGAGATAATGTTTGAAAAAAGGTGACTGTTTTTACTCAACTTTTGTTTTGAAGGGGGAATTGCAAACTTCCTGTTGATTTTTGCTGGGGGTTGTCAGTGTATGAAATCTAGGTCTAAGTGAGACCTACATAGAGGTTTTTGTTTCATGTCTCTACAACATTCCTACTGGGAGTTAGAGGCAGTTTTGTCTGTGTTTTCTTCCTAGGGGGCGCTAGAGCGCAATTTTGAGTTTTGGGGTTTGGTTTTTTGATTAGATTGCAATTTTTGCCAGTCCTGATGTGTGTGTCCAATTTAGTGAGTTTTGAAGCATGTTAAGGGGGTCAAATTACAGCTCAAAGAGGCGGCGGTATAATAATAGAACGCTAGAAATACAATAGGGTACTCTGTCCCAAAGGGACATCGGTCCCTAACTATACTTGGCGCCGTATATTCTATGAAATTTATTATAAACAAAAAACGCTCCAACAGGAGGAAGAAACAATGGCTATGAAACTTCTACACTGTCTCTAATCTAATAAAGGTTAACAAAAAATGTCACTCAAAAAATTGAGGAAAAGGAAGAACTGTAAGAAAAACTTTTCGGCTGCAAAACTAAATAACACAAAATCACTCTGCTGAGGAGGAGAAAAAGACAACTCAAAATATCAACGAGAGAATTCAGGACCAAGGTATTCAAACACGAGACGAGGCAAGGCATGGACAGGATTCTAGAGAGGCACGAATAAACGAGACAATCTGGCACAGAACAAAGGGAGGCGTGGGCTTATAAGACACATGAGGGTAATTGGGAACAGGTGGAAACAATCAGGGGTCAGGGATGACGTCAGACTGATGACACAAAAGGAAGTGCAACTGACCTGAAACGAGAGGAGTTACTTTTCAAACTAAAACATGCAATTCACAAGACAGAAGAAACCAAGACAAGACATCCCTCACCGCGGTGTGACAGTAATAAGCATGCCAGGCCACTAGTTGGCAGTCTCACTTACTTTACTAAACATTTGGTGTAAGTTGTATATGTAACTGTTTGAGAAAAAAACCTGAAAAAAATTTGGATGATGTATTTTCAGGTACTCGTTTATTTACATTATGAGTTTAAAACAATTTTACACACTTTTTTTTTTAGCTCAACACACAAGTGTTACTTGCACAACACTGTAGACCCAAGACAAGTATGCATATAAGTCTGCGTCCTGATTATATTTTCAGGCACTATGCGCCAACTCCGATCTGACTCCCGTTTGCCACCCGCTTTGAACCCGTCACTCACCTGTCCCGAGCTAATTCCGCACGGTGTCAGGCGCGGAATTGAATTCCGGGAACGGGAGAGGTCTCACCGCCAGTCAGTCCGCCTTGATGTCTTGCTGGTCTTTCTGGGGGCGCCCTCCTCCCCGCGTGTTTTGCGTGTCACTTCAACGCTTGGGGAACATGCTGAAAATTCCTGGTGGGGATAGAGTGGCATGGTGGGCTATCTTCGGCGCTGGGGGGCGGGGGGGAGCAAATCTCCAGTGACATCCTCTTTTTTACCCTCCAAGCTTCAAAGAGAGACTGAGAGAGGTGTATTGTTCAGGAGTACGACGTCAGAGGACATTCTGTTCGTGTCAGAGTGACAACCTCATGCCGGTGCACACCTTTTTTTTTCGTTTTTGAAAGTAAGCAAGGGACCCGGGGTAGAAGATGACCCTCTCTGAAAAATATCGTATTTTCCGGACTTAAAATCCTTTCATTTTCTCAAAACTCGACAGTGCGCCTTAAAACCTAATGTACGGAATAATTCTGGTTGTGCTTACCGACCTCAAAGCAATTTTATTTGGTACATGGTGTAATGATAAGTGTGACCAGTAGATGGCAGTCATACATAAGAGATACATGTAGACTGCAATATGATGGCAGTAAACAACACCAAAACTTTAAATGTTCCATTGAGAATATAGAACATGACACACGGCACTCAAAAATCTGTCAAAATGTTTTTAGTACGACTTCGCTAAGCTATGAAGCCGCACCGCTTGAAGGATTGTCGGCGCATTAAAGGCCTACTGAAATGATTTTTTTTTATTTAAACGGGAACAGCAGATCCATTCTATGTGTCATACTTGATCATTTCGCGATATTGCCATATTTTTGCTGAAAGGATTTAGTAGAGAAAATCGACGATAAAGTTCGCAACTTTTGCTCGCTGATAAAAAAAAGCCTTGCCTGTACCGGAAGTAGCGTGACGTCACAGGAGGTAATATTCCTCACAATTTTCCTTTGTTTACAATGGAGCGAGAGAGATTCGGAGCGACAAAGCGATGATTACCCCATTAATTTTGAGCGAGGATGAAAGATTCGTGGATGAGGAACGTTAGAGTGAAGAACTAGAGGCAGTGCAGGACGTATCTTTTTTTCGGTCCGACCGTAACTTAGGTACAAGCTGGCTCATTGGATTCCACACTCTCTCCTTTTCCTATTGTGGATCACGGATTTGTATTTTAAACCACCTCGGATACTATATCCTCTTGAAAATGAGAGTCGAGCACGCGAAATGGACATTTAAAGTGACTTTTATCTCCAAGACAATACATCGGTGACACACTTAGCTACTGAGCTAACGTGATAGCATCGTTCTCAAATGCAAATAGAAACAAAATACCGTAATTTCCGGACTATAAGCCGCTACTTTTTCCCCTCGTTCTGCACGAATGCTGTTTGCCATGTCAAAGATGTGAAAGTTTGATTGAATGATTGAAAGATTTATAGTTAATAAATGGGACGCTTTGCGTTCCCAAACAGTCATCTCTGTCCCGACAATCCCCTCCGTGGTAGCAGGAACCCCTATATACTACGGTAATTACACATCAAAACCCTGCGGCTTATAGTCGGGTGCGGCTTATATATGGAGCAATCTGTATTTTCCCCTAAATTTAGCTGGTGCGGCTTATAGTCAGGTGCGGCTTATAGTCCGGAAATTACGGTACATAAATCCCTGACTGGAAGGATAGACAGAAGATCAACAATACTATTAAACCATGTACATGTAACTACACGGTTAATAATTCTCAGCCTGGTAAAGCTTAACAATGCTGTTGTTAACGACGCTAAGGCTAACTTAGCAACTTAGCAACCGGACCTCACAGAGCTATGATAAAAACATTAGCGCTCCACCTACGCCAGCCAGCCCTCATCTGCTCATCAACAGCCGTGCTCACCTGCGTTCCAGCGATCGACGGCGCGACGAAGGACTTCATCCGTGGGTTTGGCGGCTAGCATCGGCTAGGCGTCTGCTATCAGGGTAAGTAGTCCTTGTTGTGTTGCTACAGCCACATACAACGTTCTTCTTTGCAGCCTCCATTGTTCATTAAACAAATTGCAAAAGATTCACCAACACAGATGTCCAGAATACTGTGGGATTTTGTCGAAGAAAACAGAGCTCTGTGTATTGTGTCCAAACACTTCCGTGGACCTCGCGACGTCACGCGCGTACGTCATCCTCCAAAGGCGTTTTGAACCGGAAGTTCCCCGGGAAATTTAAAATGTCACTTTATAAGTTAACCCCGCCGTATTGGCATGTTTTGCAATGTTAAGATTTCATCATTGATATATAAACTATCAGACTGCGTGGTCGCTAGTAGTGGCTTTCAGTAGGCCTTTAAACATACGAGCAGAGGTGGGTAGAGTAGCCAGAAATTGTACTCAAGTAAGAGTACTGTTACTTTAGAGATGTATTACTCAAGTAAAAGTAAGGAGTAGTCACCCAAATATTTACTTGAGTAAAAGTAAAAAGTATGTTGTGAAAAAACTACTCAAGTAACCTGAGCACAAACAAAACAATTGGACTTTCCCTTGTCAGCCATGCTTCCTACCTAGGACCCAGCCGACCGGTCACTAGCGGACACCTTTTCGGGGGGCGAGCAGGTGTCAAGAGTGCAAGATTTACCCCCCCCCCCCTGCAAATATTTTTTTATAGACTGCTCACCGCTTACTCCGCCTGCAGGCATCCTAATTGACAGCTCTCATTACTGCCCTATATTCCCCTTCCGACACCTGCCCGTCACTCTCCACCTGTCTGTCCCAGGAACGGGGCGGGGGTTCGCCGACAAGCGGCCCCGTTGTAAACAAACCAGCGTGATGTTATATCGCCGAACTGCAAATGAGAGCGGGGAGCGGACGCGGTGCGATGCGTGCGAGCTTGGCAGGTGTGTGGATGCTAACACACAAAAAAGGTGGCGGTGCGGAATCTTAAGTAGCTTGTGCAAAGTGTGTGTTTGCCAGGGAGGCTCCAGATGATGATGATGATGATGAGTGGGCTCATTATGGCAACAGCAGCGGCGCTACACACCGGGTATCGCATAATCAAAGCCTGGGGGTACGTATTAATTATCCTTTTGAATAGTGATGAAATTTTAAAAAGCTCCCTCCTTAAGGCTCACATCACAGCGAGATGAAACAAAAGCGGCGGTGCGCCCGGGCCCACATGTGTTTTTACATCTGTTCAGGATATTTCAATTTGATGCTCCACCAGCCGAGCCGGCGAGATTAAAGGATAATAACGTGTCATCCCAGCGCCGCCGCCATATCTCCTTGCCATAGCGGAGTAGCGGGAGAGGCGGGAGGAGCTTTGCCAGCCGTCACCGGCGAAGTCGGTGCAGTCAAGGGGGGGGGGCACACCCTCAAACCCCACCCTTCACTGCTTGGTTGTACCGAGATTTGCTTGAAAGAAATATTTATGAGCTGATTGTCCCTTTTTTTCCTCCTCGTTGTCTTTAATGAACACGCTTACAGATTGTTTCGCCATCTATAATTTAAAGGGGAGGGGCTACCTCTGGTTTCTCTTGATGCTGAGTGGCATTGGATGGACAACAATCTGTCAGGCATTCATTCAACACACATGAAGAAACATTAAGAAAACGGCAACAATGTATTTTGTAAACAAATATAAAATGTCATCCTTTCCAAATACAAAGCCCGTTTCCATTTGAGTTGGGAAATGGTGTTCGATGTAAATATAAACGGAATACAATGATTTGCAAATCCTTTTCAACCCATATTCATTTGAATGCACTACAAAGACAACATATTTGATGTTCAAACTCATAAACTTGTTTGTTTTTTTTGCAAATAATAATTAACTTACTATTTCATGGCTGCAACACGTGCCAAAGTAGTTGGGAAAGGGCATGTTCACCACTGTGTTACATGGCCTTTCCTTTTAACAACACTCAATAAACGATTGGGAACTGAGGAAACTAATTGTTAGTCACTAAGTGTTTATTTAGCTGCTGTGCAACAATTTTTTCGAGAATTTTGGAAATAAACGGAAGGTGGGACACCGGCCGGTAGTTTACCATGAGATCAGGATCGAGGTTAGGTCTTTTGAGCAGAGGATGAATAACCGCTTTTTTGAATGGGGAACAGTGCCGGAGGAAAGTGATAAGTTTATAATATTTAACACTGATGGACCTAATAATACAAACAGTTCCTTGATAAGTTTCCCAGGAAGTGGGTCAAGTAAACATGTTGTTTGTTTTATCCCACTTACACGCTAATGTTATTTCATCAAAAATAGACAGACTAATTTGGAGGGCGGTATCCGTCGTATATACAGTCGTATTTGTGTTAATAGAACCCAGTTGTAGCTGGGATTGGTTGTCTTTAATCTCCTTTCTAATGAGTTCAATTTTCTTATTAAAGAAATTCATAAAGTCATCTGCCGAGTGGGTGGAGCTACTGGGAGGAGTCCCTTGTTGGGTTAGCGATGCTACTGTACTAAACAGAAATTTAGGATCGTTTTTGTTGAGGCGGATGAGATTTGAGTAGTATTTAGCTTTAGCTAAGGTAAGCATGCGTTTATAAGTTATTAAACTATCACTCCATGCTTGATGGAAAACCTCAAGTTTAGTCGCGCGGCATTTGCGTTCCAGCTTTCTACATGATAATTTATGAGCTCTAATTTCTTCTGTAAACCATGGGGTGCACCTTTTAGGGGCCCTTTTTTGCTTTAGCGGTGCTATACTATCAATAATTTCGCGCAAGGCATTGTCAAAGTTGTTAGTGAGGTTATCAATAGAGCCCACATAATTTGGGAATGGTGCCATTACCGAAGGCAGTAGGTCAGCAAGAGTCATCGTTGTGGCAGCATTGATGTTGCGGCCGCTATAGCAGTTATTATTATTATTAGCTTGATGACAATGAGTCAAAACTTATGTATATATATTTCCGAATTGGTTCAACCGCCACCCGCCCGAATCTATTTAAAATCTATTTTTTTCGTCATTCATCCACCCGACCCGCGGAGTCCGCGGGTGTGTCCGCCAGTGGCGTGCAGTCACTAGAGGCAGGGGAGGCGGGGCCTCACCTGCCATCATGGAAAGAAAAAAAATGTAAAAAGAAAAAAAAAAAAATTAAATTGTTATATGTGTCCAGTGATTATACTAAAGTTATTTTCCATTTAACTTCACCAGTTTTAGATTATTTGTATTTTTATTTTCACATTTGCAGTTCAAATACTGAGAAGAGACGGTGCGGTGATCAGCAGCCAGTTGAGGCACGTCACTGATTTGTGCCTCAACATGGATTGTGCACAATGACTCGGCTAACTGCTGAGCTGCTGTGCAGTGAGACTGTATTGCTATATGAATTATATCAGCTAACTAAACTATGGTATAGTTTAGTTAGCTGAGGTATATAATGTACAGTGTATTTTGTCAACAACTGTATGTGTGTAACGTATTTCTTGTGCTGAGCATTCATAAATCTGCTGCAAAAGACGTACTGGTTGAGGCTCGCAGTAATCCGGCCTCCTGGTGGTAGAGGGCGGTAGTGATCCCAGAGATCATTCCTCGGCCGCAGAAGAAAAAAAAAAAAAAAAAAGTTTGCAAGCGATTGTTTATTTCCTCTCGCCTGGACTTTTATTAAAAACATGGAGGATTACATATGTAAAATAAAACAGTTTTCTAAACTGGACTTTCAATCGAAGCAGGAGGTAATAATTAAAGGTACACCAACGCCGGAGCTAAAAGGTTTGCGTTTGACTTCGGGACAGAAGACCCGTTCTTTTCAAACGGTGTAGTACACACGCAAAGGCTGTCCAGCAAGAAAGGTAAGACCATAATAATGTTTTTTTAATTAAATGTGCTTTTTTGTGTGCTACAGTTGTGTAAAGAATGCTGGTATGAGCTTTTAAACATAACCCGTTAACTGCTGCCAATCACATGGTGAATAAGATACTATTTAGGGTTCATATGTTTGTAAATCTGACTGTGATGATGCAGTCGTGCCTCACCAGACATTAACCTCACCGCACGCCGCTGGTGTCCGCAGACCGCACATCTCTACTGACTATGTCAAAATCTCCCCAAACGTGTTTACAGTTGTGTTTTTGCCATTGTTTTGTTCTTAAAGGCCTACTGAAAGCCACTACTAGCGACCACGCAGTCTGATAGTTTATATATCAATGATGAAATCTTAACATTGCAACACATGCCAATACGGCCGGGTTAACTTATAAAGTGCAATTTTAAATTTCCCGGGGAACTTCCGGTTCAAAACGCCTTTGGAGGATGACGTATGCGCGTGACGTAGCCAGTTTAACAGAGGTATGGCTTCCCCATTGAAGCCCATACGAAATAGCTCTGTTTTCATGTCATTATTCCACAGTATTCTGGACATCTGTGTTGGTGAATCTGTTGCAATTTGTTCATTGCATTATGGAGAAAGAAGCTGAGCAAGCAAAGAAGAAAGTCGGTGCGAAGCGGAGTATTTTGCGAGGGAAGTCAGCAACACAACACAGTCGGTGTTTCATTGTTTACATTCTCGAAAGATGCAGTCGAGATCGAAGAACTCGGACAACAGAGACTCTTACCAGGAGGACTTTGACTTCGTTAACAGACGCAGACGCGATACAGTGAGTACGCTTCCAAACATTTGATCGCTTGCTATAACTAGCTCGAGCTAGTAGCTAGGAGCTAGCATAACAAACACCTAGGTGTTTGTTATGCGGGATTAATTTGTGGCATATTAAATATAAGCCTGGTTGTGTTGTGGCTAATAGAGTATATATATGTCTTGTTTTTATTTACTGTTGTAGTCATTCCCAGCTGAATATCAGGTCCCACCCGCACGCTTCCAAACATTTGATTGCCCGTACGTGCGTGTCATGTACGTAACTTTGGTTAAATATATAAGCTTTATGAACCTTGGGTTAGGTGAACGGTTCTTTGGGCTGAGTGAGTGTGTGTGTTGTGCAGGTGTTTGAATTGTATTGGCTGGTTATATATACGGGATCCCGTCCATATTACCCGCTCGAGCTATAACTAGCTCGAGCTAGTAGCTAGGAGCTAGCATAACAAACACCTAGGTGTTTTTATGTGGGATTAATTTGTGGCATATTAAATATAAGCCTGGTTGTGTTGTGGCTAATAGAGTATATATATGTCTTGTGTTTATTTACTGTTGTAGTCATTCCCAGCTGAATATCAGGTCCCACCCGCCTCTCACAGCATCTTCCCTATCTGAATCGCTTCCACTGCCCTCGAGTCCTTCACTCTCACTTTCCTCATCCACAAATCTTTCATCCTCGCTCAAATTAATGGGGAAATCGTCGCTTTCTCGGTCCGAATCTCTCTCACTTCCTGCGGCCATCATTGTAAACAATAGGGAACTTTGCGTATATGTTCAACTGACTACGTCACGCTACTTCCGGTAGGGGCAAGCCTTTTTTTTATCAGATACCAAAAGTTGCGATCTTTATCGTCGTTGTTCTATACTAAATCCTTTCAGCAAAAATATGGCAATATCGCGAAATGATCAAGTATGACACATAGTATACCGTATTTCCTTGAATTGGCGCAGGGAATATAGTATTCGCACGTCTAGAATTACTGCCGGGTCAAACTCGTTTCTCAAAATAATTAACGCATGCTTGGCCTTATTGCCGGTTCATTATTAACGCCGGATCAAATTCGTTTTGCAAAATATTAATTTTATTATCGCATGTCTATAATTTTCGCCGGGTCAAACTCGTTTCGCAAAATATTTAGCATATGTCTAGAACTTCCGCCGGGTCAAATTCGTTACGTCACGAGTGACGCTTTACCTGTCCTCATTTTCAAAAAGGAGGAAGCTGCTTTCAGTAGTTTGCAATCGCACAAAGGAAAAAAGATAAAGAGTTATTCAGTAGGATTTAAGGTCCAAGCTATTGAATACCGGTACAGTATGCTAAAAAGAACAGTAAGCAGCTATGTTTTATTAATATACCGTAGCTGCGTGTGTCAAATACGGTATGAGTCATTAAATGACTCCCGCCTCCTGGTGGTAGAGGGCGCTAGTGATCCTTCTTGCGACTTCCGGTACTGCAGAAGAAGTGACGACACGCAGCAACAGATTTTATTTTTTTTCCTCTGGCCTGAACGTTTAACATGGAGGATTACATACCGGTATCTGAAATAAAACAGTTTTCTAAACTGGACTTTCAATGGAAGCAGGAGGTAATAATTAAAGGAATATCTCCATCGAGACAGAGAGACTTTTAAAACTGAAGAAAGAAAATAAGGAAGACTTCTATAAACAAGTTATCGATGCTTTTGGTCAGAAGGAGCTGCAAATGGACTCCATTTATAAGTACAGGTAAGACCATAATAACGTTTTTTTTAATTAAATGTGCTTTTCATGATGGTACGCTTACATCACACTCAAAGCGCACGCCTAAATTTACCGCATTCCTTTTGGTAAACGCCGGAGTGAGAAGAGGTTTTAAAATAATTAGCGCATGCACGGCCATCCCGCAGGCTTCCGGTAAACGCCGGAGTGACAGGAGGTTTTAAATTAATTAGCGCCCCTGCGGCTATTCAAGGAAATACGGTAGATCTGCTTTAAATTAAAAAAATGTCATTTCAGTAGGCCTTTAAGGCTGCAATGCGTTGAATGTAAACGCCATACTTTTGCCTAAAGACTTCCCGTCTCGGAGCCGAGCAGGTGAGGTCACAGCCAATCGTTGCTGATGACAGCGAGTGCGCGAGAACCCGAAAGGAAAGTTATTATTTACAAAGCCGCGCCTCCAAACCCATCAGCCTCAAAGTTTGCCTCCACTTGATCGGCGTCAACAACAAGTTCTACACTAGCTGTCAACTATTTCACTTCTGCCTCGGCATCGCTCTCTCTCTCTCTCTCCTTTTTTTATTTTATTTTTTTACACGCGCCTCGTGTAAACACAAGCGCCTGCACAAAAGACACACACACCGCGACGAAAACCGCCCACGTGTAACGCGCGCCTCAATTTCCTCCAGCGCGGGATGCTGGGAAAGCTGTCAGGCGCTCACAAAGAGAAGGAGCACACTTATTTATTTCTCCGAGTTCACAGTAATTACAGACATTACGGCGGCGACGTCTCTTTGTGCCATCAGGTGTCAAGGTGCGCGCGGAGGAGGCGGCCAGGAAAACGCGTTCCCTCGTCTGATCTCTAATCAAATTAAATAGGCGAGCGCTTTCCTGTCACATGACGGCGGGAAGTGACTGACAGAATTATGTACCTCGCAGTCTCACCTTTGACCTCGTCTGCCTCTCCGCCTTTTCTCACATTTGCTTTAAAATGAATGAGATTCTAACAACTGAAAACTAGTGCAATTGACCGTGCATTGAAAATGAATGTAGACTGACCAATGACCTAAGCCGTGTTGTTTGTATTGATTGACCCACAACGTAGTCAACCAATCACAGGTGCTGTCTGAAATGACTGACACGAAGAGTGACTCAGAACCGACCAATGACCATTGCTGCATGACCGACACACAGATTGACCAATGCAGACTTGTTTACCTGTGTGGTTTTTAAGGACTTACATGTCGACTGACCTATAAAGTCCAACATATTTGACCGACCATTGGTGTTGCGTGTAATGATTGATCTACAGACCATACTTGCCAACCCTCCCGAATTTTCCGGGAGACTCTCCCGATTTTCAGCCGGAGCTGGAGGCCACGCCCCCTCCAAGCCTTTTTTCACGTCCGCTTTCCCACGATATAAACAGCGTGCCCGCCCAATCACGTTATTCCACACGAGGCGTCCGGCATACCGCCGATGAGCACGGCGCAGATGGAGAAGATCTTCTCGGCGTCCGTGTCGGCGCACACGTTGCCAAAGCCGACGCTGGTCAGGCTGCGGAGGGTGAAGGAGAGGGCGGCGATGTACGAGCTGCGCACCGACGGGCCGCCGACCGTGTTGTTGACGTAGGGCAGTGGTCGCCAACGTTTTTGTAGCTGCGGACCGGTCAACGCTTGAAAATGTGTCCCACGGACCGGGGGAGGGGGAGGGGGGGTGAAATTTAAAAAAAAAAAAAAAAACTTTTTTTTTTTTTTTTTTTCATAAATAAATACAATCATGTGTGCTTACGGACTGTATCCCTGCAGACTGTATTGATCTATATTGATATATAATGTATATATTGTGTTTTTTATGTTGATTTAATAAAAAAATAAAAAATATTTTTTTCTTTTTATTTATTTATTTATTTTTCTTTTTTTTTTTAATTCCTTGTACGGCCCGGTACCAATACCGGTCCGCGGCCCGGTGGTTGGGGACCACTGACGTAGGGCATCTGCAGGCGTTTGCCCAGCTCATGGAGCCATCCACGGGAGGACAACAGGGTGACAAGAACTAAATCATACAAACTAGAGATAAATTGTATTATTATGTTTATCTTACCTAAAAATAAATATATTCATTAATTTAAAAAAAAACAACAACAACTAAATAAATTTTTACTATATTATGCTAAAGACATCAAAATTAACTGTATTTTTATTTGTATTTTTTCTGACTCCTTATTACATCCAGCCATAGAATTATACATTATATTTGAAAAAATTAATTTTAAATGATCATAATAATTCATTTAAAATGACCATATTTAATTATTAAAATAATTGCTTGTTTATCAACAACTTTAGCATTTTATTCATTACATTTTCAAGCTCTCAGAAGCCAACTTATGTTATATTCCTTAAGATTTATTTATGCAAGTTTGAAGTATCAATGATCTAAACACAGTTTTCTTTGCATATTTTCAGGATGTAGATATATATATATATATACATATATATATATATATATATATATATATATATATATATATATATATATATATATATATATATATATATATATATATACATACATACAGTATATATATATATATATATATATATATATATATATATATATATATATACTGTATATATATATATATATATATATATATATATATATATATATATATATATATATATACTGTATATATATATATATATATATATATATAAATATATATATATATATATATATATATATATATAAATATATATATATATATATATATATATATATATATATATATATATATATATATATATACAGTATATATATATATATATATGTATATATATATATATATATATATATATATATATATATATATATATATATATATATATATATATATATATATATATATATATATACAATATATATATTTATATATATATATATATATATATATATATATATATATATATATATATATATATATATATATATATATATATATATATTGGGCTGACCAACGAAGAGTGAACATGTCATGATATGACAGTTGGACTGACCAATGAAGAGTGAACATGTCATGATATGACAGTTGGACTGACCAATGAAGAGTGAACATGTCATGATATGACAGTTGGACTGACCAATGAAGAGTGAACATGTCATGATATGACAGTTGGACTGACCAATGAAGAGTGAACATGTCATGATATGACAGTTGGACTGAGCAATGAAGAGTGAACATGTCATGATATGACAGTTGGACTGACCAATGAAGAGTGAACATGTCATGATATGACGGTTTGACTGACCAATGAAGAGTGAACATGTCGTAATATGACGGTTGGACTGACCAATGAAGAGTGACCATGTCGTAATATGACAGTTGGACTGACCAATGAAGAGTGACCATGTCGTAATATGACAGTTGGACTGACCAATGAAGAGTGACCATGTCGTAATATGACAGTTGGACTGACCAATGAAGAGTGACCATGTCGTAATATGACAGTTGGACTGACCAATGAAGAGTGACCATGTCGTAATATGACAGTTGGACTTACCAATGAAGAGTGACCATGTCGTAATATGACAGTTGGACTGACCAATGAAGAGTGAACATGTCGTAATATGACAGTTGAACTGACCAATGCAGAGTAAACATGTCATTATATGACAGTTGGACTGACCAATGAAGAGTGAACATGTCATAATATGACAGTTGGACTGACCAATGAAGAGTGACCATGTCATAATCTGACAGTTGGACTGGCCAATGAAGAGTGACCATGTCATAATATGACAGTTGGACTGATGGACTGACCAATGAAGAGTGAACATGTCATTATAGGGCAGTTGGACTGACCAATGAAGAGTGACCATGTCATAATATGACAGTTGGACTGACCAATGAAGAGTGAACATGTCATAATATGACAGTTGGACTGACCAATGAAGAGTGAACGTGTCATGATATGAGAGTTGAACTGACCAATGAAGAGTGAACATGTCATGATATGACAGTTGGACTGAGCAATGAAGAGTGAACATGCCATAATATGACAGTTGAACTGACCAATGAAGAGTGAACATGTCATTATATGACAGTTGGACTTACCAATGAAGAATGAACCTGTCATAATATGACAGTTGGACTGACCAATGAAGAGTGAACATGTCATAATATGACAGTTGGACTGACCAATGAAGAGTGAACATGTCATGATATGACAGTTGGACTTACCAATGAAGAATGAGCCTGTCATAATATGACAGTTTGACTGACCAATGAAGCGTGAACATGTCATAATATGACAGTTGAACTGACCAATGAAGAATGAATGACACAACCGACCAGTTATTGGTTTTGTATGTAATGACTGACCTCTAGACTGGCCAATGACTATGTGGAGTCTCTAAATTCGGAATCTGTTGAAGAGGGCGGGGCCTGAAAAACCTTGGCGGAGGTATCGCACACTCATTTTCTCCCCAAACGAGCGCCATTGAAGGAATGTGCTTCCATGTTGCCGGCTATTTGGCAAAGATAAACACGTGCCTCGCATCGTCTTCTCTTTGAGTGTAAATAATTCAACAGCGCGAGGAAAGAAGCGAGGCCTCCGCAGAGTTCACATCCACTTTTTTTCTTCCCACCCGCGCCCGCCGCCGGCAAGCATTTTTGGGAGACGAGAGGAGCGCCAGCAGGTGCAGCAGACTCCGCCTCCGACAAAAGACGGCGCACTTTGGAAGTAAAGCAGACAAAAGCGTCGGGGGGACATGCGGCGGCGGCGGCGGCGGCGGCGGCCAGGCCTTCTCGTGCGGAGCGTTGGACGGCGGCTATCTGGCGCACGCGTGACCGCAGGCCTCTGCCATAATGAACGCCAGTAAAACGCATCAATAAATAAAGCATCCCCCCCCCCCCCCCCCCCCCCCCGCCCGCTGTAGATAGCGAGAGAGCGGCGTTGGCAAACACTTAAGACGAACAATCCACCTGAGACCGAGGAGGCAGCCTTTTCCCCGCCATCCATAATTAAGCAGGGAAAGTGTAAAGATGTAATTGCTACGTGTTGATTATCTTGATTACCATTATTAAAGAGCTTCTTAAAGATACATGACTCTCAGCCATGTTTAGAGCGCCTCACTTATTCATCAGGCAGCTGTTTGCTCTGCTCACGACTGCACTGCAAGCGTACAGTGGCGTGTCACTTTACTGTACGCCGAGAAAGAAGACCACATTTCAACTCCAGTAGACACAAAACAGGAGCCTAGAAAACTGTAGTTTGGATCGGCACCTTCATGGATAACACGTGTTGGGATTTGATCAGTAAAACTGTTTAATTATGCATTGAGAAATGTACAAATCTTGGATTTGCACTGAAATCTAAATATTAATATTACAACATCTAATATTTATTTAAAGTGATTTAAAAAGATAGGATAGGAAAAGCATGCATTTTTCGGACTATAAGTCGCAGTTTTTTTCATAGTTTGGCCGGGGGTGCGACTTATACTCAGGAGCGACTTATGTGTGAAATGATGAACACATTAGCGTAAAATATGAAATAATATTATTTATCTCATTCACGTAAGAGACTAGACGTATAAGATTTCATGGGATTTAGCGATTAGGAGTGACAGATTGTTTGGTAAACGTATAGCATGTTCTATATGTTATAGTTATTTGAATGACTCTTACCATAATATGTTACGTTAACATACCAGGCACCTTCTCAGTTGGTTATTTATGCCTCATATAACGTACACTTATTCAGCCTGTTGTTCACTATTCTTTATTTATTTTCAATTGCCTTTCAAATGTCTATTCTTGGTGTTGGCTTTTATCAAATACATTTCCCCAAAAATGCGACTTATACTCCAGTGCGACTTATATATGTTTTTTTCATTTTTTATTATTGTTGCGTTTGACCAGCGTTCCTCCAATGGGGAATTCAAATTGCTAGTCTCTCCCAGATTCTTTTTATGGCAATAAGCTGATGTTTATATTCAATCACCAGGCAGTAGTTGGTATTTTGTGGTTTATTCTCCAAGCTTAGAGGACAAACGTGAGACCAACCCAGTACACAAGGGTTCCCTCGCCCAGTCTAGATCGGTCTACCAAAACCCCGGAACTCCTGTGTACTTCCCTCTGTCCCTTGCCCCCCACCCTCCTTTGTTTAGACTACTTCTTGTGTTATCTCTACTCTCTGCATTCCACTGCTAGAAGACCGACACCTTACTTTGCAGACTAGCCATGGAAGGAAGAAGACTAGCTATTTTGTAATACGATTATGGAGGGAAAGAAGTAACACTTAAATATGGATATGGTTCTGAACTGGTTCCAACATTATGCATTTTCGGCCGGTGCGACTTATACTCCGGAGCGACTTATACTCCGAAAAATACAGTAATTATTTATAATAATGTTTTGTGTCGCTGGAGTGAGTGCTGGCATCCTTTTCTGCAATATCATAAAAAACTTAAAAATTCATGGGAAAAAAATCATTAAAAATATAATGTTTTTTTTTATTTTTAATTGTATTTATTTATTTTTATTTAAAAAAAAAAAAAATATATATATATATATATATATATATATATATATATATATATATATATATATATATATATATATATATATAATGTTTGAAAATGCCATTAAAAATGGCGTTAACACTTTAGTATGGGGAACATATTCACCATTAATTAGTTGCTTATTAAAGTAACTAAGACTTAATTTAGAGTTATTTGGACACTAGGGGAACATATAAGGGTGAGGGTTACTAATAAGCAAGAATTCTGAAGTTATTGAGGGAAGACTCTTAGTTAATGGCTTACTGGTTGTATAATAAGGCCATGCCGAATAAGGTATTAATAAGTACTTAATAATGACTAATTAAGAGCCAAAATGTTACTCATTTGCATGTTAATAAGCAACTAATTAATGGTGAATATGTTCCTCATACTAAAGTGTTACCAAAATGGCATTCTGTTTTTTAAAGACGTTATATTATCAAAAGCCTTTCATTTCATTAAATAATGGCAAACAGTAAATATGCTATAAAATGTAAGAACTATTGGGAATTAAAAAGAAATATATTGGTTCAAATTAAAACATGTAAATTACATTTCATGTTTTAATTAATCAATGGCTAATTTTAAAAAAAAAATAAAATAAAAAAAATAAAATAAAATAAATAAATATATATATATATATATATATATATATATATATATATATATATATATATATATATATATATATATATATATATATATATATATATATATATATATATATATATATATATATATATATATTTAAGTATTTGGATTTCATGTACAGTATGTAAAATGTCATTATTTTATTAGTTGTTCACTATTCTTTATTTATTTTAAATTGCCTTTCAAATGTCTATTCTTGGTGTTGGCTTTTATCAAATACATTTCCCCCCAAAAATGCGACTTATACTCCAGTGCGACTTATATATGATTTTTTCCTTCTTTATTATGCATTTTCGGCCCGTGCGACTTATACTCCGGCGCGACTTATAGTCCAAAAAATGCGGTATGTCCAAATGTTATTTTTTGTGCGAAAGGCAAGACATCATGTATTTATTTATTTATCCTATATTTGACCAAAATGTATTTTCTTTCTTTATGTTAAAATAGGCTGAGCAGCTGTGTAATTCTGCTTTTTGACAGCAGTGGTGGAAATAACTTGGCGCAAAAATCAATTTAAAAAAATTAATGAATTAAACAAATTATATTATAAAATTGTAGAAAAATGTTGTGTTATATTTGCATGTTTTTCTATTTGTATTTTAATAGTCATTCCATGTTTATTTTATACTGCTGTTGTGTATGAAAAAGCATGTATCTCCAAATTTTGCGAGGTTGTCGTTTTGATCCAAAATGCAACAATGAAAATATTTAAAAATACATCCCACTGTGTTTATTCACGGGGATTTAACAGGATAAGAAGTGAAAAGCAATGCATACATGCAAAAAATAATTTAAAAGAAGTTTAAAATAAATGAATAAAAAAAATGATAGTATAAAATTGTGGGGAAAAAAATTATTATATCTACATATTTTTCTACTTATATTTTAAAAATCATTCAATGTTTATTTATAGCATTGTTGTTTTTTTAATAGTGTAAAGCATGTAGAAAACATGTCTCTCCAAATTTTGTGAGGTTGTCGTTTTGATCCAAAATGCAGCAACAAAAATACTTTAAAATACATACTACTGTGTTTAATGTTCATTCACGGGGATTTAACAGGATAAAGGAGTGAAAAGCAATAATTACATGCAAAAAATCATTTAAAACAAGTTTAAAATAAATGAATAAGACAAAATATAGTATAAAATTGTGGGGGGAAAATTATTATATCTACATATTTTTCTAATTATATTTTAAAAATCATTCGATGTTTATTTATAGCATTGTTGTTTTTTTAATAGTGTAAAGCATGTAGAAAGCATGTCTCTACAAATTTTGTGAGGTTGTCGTTTTGATCCAAAATGCAGCAACAAAAATACTTTAAAATACATACTACTGTGTTTAATGTTCATTTATGGGGATTTAACAGGATAAAGGAGTGAAAAGCAATAATTAGATGCAAAAAATAATTTAAAACAAGTTTAAAATAAATGAATAAAACAAATTATAGTATAAAATTGTGGGGAAAAATGTATTACATATACATATTTTTTTACTTATATTTTAAAAATCATTCAATGTTTATTTATAACATTGTTGTTTTTTTTAATAGTGTAAAGCATGTAGAAAGCATGTCTCTCCAAATGTTGTTAGGTTGTCATTTTGATCCAAAATGCAGCAACAAAAATACTTTAAAATTAATATTACAACATCTAATATTTATTTACGGTGATTTAAATCTATGACCAAGTTTTATTTAGTTTTTGTGCAAAAGGCAAGAAAAGAATACATTTATTTATTTATCCACTAGTTGACCAAAATGTACTTTCTTTCTTCATGCAGTTAAAGAAAAGGTTGAGTAGTTGTGTAATCCTGCTTTTTAACAGCAGTGGTGGAGGTAATTACATGCA
>NC_084740.1:76335908-76350908 GCF_033978785.1 Entelurus aequoreus
GTATCCCTTGCAGACTGTATTGATATATATTGATATATAATGTAGGAAGCAGAATATTGATAACAGAAAGAAATGGGGGGAGGGAGGTTTTTTGGGTTGGTGCACTAATTGTAAGTGTATCTTGTGTTTTTTATGTTGATTTAATAAAAAAAAAACAAAAAAAAACACGATACAGATAATTAAAAAAAACGATACCGATAATTTCTGATATTACATTTTAACGCATTTTCGGACATCCCTACTCATGACACATTATCTGTATGTTATATTGGCTGTGTCATGTGGAGGGGAGAAAGACGTGTTTTATGCCACTCCTTCTTTGTCTCAATTTGTCCACCAAATGTTTTATGCTGTGCATGAAGGCACAAAGGTGAGCTTTGTTGATGTAATTGACTTGCGTGGAGTGCTAATAATCCATGCTAACATGCTATTTCGGCTAGCTGTGTGTACGTATTGCATCATTATTATTGCATACTTATGTCCTCTTGTGTATTTAATTTATATTTGCATGTCTAATGACACATTACCTGTATGTACCGCATTTTTCGGAGTATAAGTCGCTCCGGAGTATAAGTCGCACTGGCCGAAAATGCATAATAAAGAAGGAAAAAACATATATAAGTCGCACTGGAGTATAAGTCGCATTTTTGGGGGAAATGTATTTGATAAAAGCCAACACCAAGAATAGACATTGGAAAGGCAATTGAAAATAAATCAAGAATAGTGAACAACAGCTGAATAAGTGTACGTTATATGAGGCATAAATAACCAACTGAGAAGGTGCCTGGTATGTTAACGTAACATATTATGGTAAGAGTCATTCAAATAACTATAACATATAGAACATGCTATACGTTTACCAAACAATCTGTCACTCCTAATCGCTAAATCCCATGAAATTTTATACGTCTAGTCCAGGGGTCACCAACGCGGTGCCCGCGGGCACCAGGTAGCCCGTAAGGACCAGATGAGTAGCCCGCTAGCCTGTTCTAAAAATAGCTCAAATAGCAGCACTTACCAGTGAGCTGCCTCTATTTTTTAAATTGTATTTATTTACTAGCTAGCTGGTCTCGCTTTGCCCGACATTTTTAATTCTAAGAGAGACAAAACTCAAATAGAATTTGAAAATCCAAGAAAATATTTTAAAGACTTGGTCTTCACTTGTTTAAATAAATTCATATTTTTTTTTACTTTGCTTCTTATAACTTTCAGAAAGACAATTTTAGAGAAAAAATACAACCTTAAAAATTATTTTAGGATTTTTAAACACATATACCTTTTTACCTTTTAAATTCCTCCCTCTTCTTTCCTGATAATTTAAATCAATGTTCAAGTAAATTTATTTTTTTTATTGTAAAGAATAATAAATAAATTTTAATTTAATATTATCATTTTAGCTTCTATTTTTCGACGAGGAATATTTTTGAAATATTTCTTCAAATTTATTATGATTAAAATTCAAAAATAATATTCTGGCAAATCTAGAAAATCTGTAGAATCAAATTGAAATCTTATTTGAAAGTCTTTTGAATTTCTTTTGAAAAAAAAAAATTCTGGAAAATCTAGAAGAAATAATGATTTGTCTAGCTTGGTCCAATTTGTTATATATTCTAACAAAGTGTAGATTGGATTTTAACCTATTCAAAACATGTCATCAAAATTCTAAAATTAATCTTAATCAGGAAAAATTACTAATGATGTTCCATAAATTATTTTTTTAATTTTTTCAAAAAGATTCTAATTAGCTAGTTTTTTATATCTTTTTTTCGGTGGAATTTTGAATTTTAAAGAGTCGAAATTGAAGATAAACTATGTTTCAAAATTTAATTGTCATTTTTTTCATGTTTTATCCTCTTTTAAACCGTTCAATTTAGTGTAAATATCATTAATTATTAATAATAACATAGAGTTAAAGGTAAATTGAGCAAATTGGCTATTTCTGGCAAATTATTTAAGTGTGTATCAAACTGGTAGCCCTTCGCATTAATCAGTACCCAAGAAGTAGCTCTTGCTTTCAAAAAGGTTGGTGACCCCTGATCTAGTCTCTTACGGGAATGAGATAAATAATATTATTTGATATTTTACGCTAATGTGTTCATCATTTCACACATTAGTCGCTCCTGAGTATAAGTCGCACCCCCGGCCAAACTATGAAAAAAACTGCGACTTATAGTCCGAAAAATACTTTCCCCCGGGATGCAGACGGACCACTCCGAACAAGGCGCGCAGGTAAGAACATGATTTATTGTCGAAATAAAACAAGTACAAAAAAACGGAAAACAAGTCAAAGGAAAAACGTGCCGATCGCACTGGACGCTAACGCTAACACTTAGCATAGACTAGAGACGGGGAATGCTCACGTAACGGTAGCAAGAAGCAAAGTGAGCGTGGCGAGCAAGGTGAATAAATGGTTGATAGCAGCTGAGCGTGCCGACCACTAACCAGAGGCAGGTGAACCCAACTAAAACAAACCCAGAGGTGCACAAACAGAAACTAAGGGAGTCCAAAACTAACAGAACATAACAAAACATGATCCGGGCCACGGATATTCTAACAAAGTGTAGATTGGATTTTAACCTATTTAAAACATGTCATCAAAATTCTAAAATTAATCTTAATCAGGAAAAATTACTAACGATGTTCCATAAATTATTTTTTTATTTTTTTCAAAAAGATTCTAATTAGCTAGTTTTTCTCTTCTTTTTTTCGGTTGAATTTTGAATTTTAAAGAGTCGAAATTGAAGATAAACTATGTTTCAAAATTTAATTGTAATTTTTTTCGTGTTTTCTCCTCTTTTAAACCGTTCAATTAAGTGTAAATATCATTAATTATTAATAATAACATAGAGTTAAAGGTAAATTGAGCAAATTGGCTATTTCTGGCAAATTATTTAAGTGTGTATCAAACTGGTAGCCCTTCGCATTAATCAGTACCCAAGAAGTAGCTCTTGCTTTCAAAAAGGTTGGTGACCCCTGCTCTAGACTAACCGATGAATGGCAATAAAACATCAGGGCACACGCTGGAGAACAAGACCCAGTCTCTAATCTGCAGCCTAGGAACACGTCCTCCTGCCTGACATTTGTGGGAACCGCGGTCTTGTTTCTGTCGCTACACGAGTCATTACCGGGACTTCTAGTTCTTTTACGCCTCAGTGGGAGCACAACCACAACTTTGACACAAAATGACCTCACCTGTAAGCATGTGGACCCACGTAGAAGCATGACTATGGCCACAATACACGCACACTACCTTTAATCTTAAATACTAACGCAAAAATATTTGTATTTTAATATATATACATACTATATATATATGTATATATATATATATATATATATATATATATATATATATATATATATATATATATATATATATATATATATATATATATATATATATATATATATATATTAGGGATGTCCGATATGTTATCGGCCGATAAATGCGTTAAAATGTAATATCGGAAATTATCGGTATCGTTTTTTTTATTATCTGTATCGGTTTTTTATTTTTTTATTTTTTTATTAAATCAACATAAAAAACACAAGATACACTTACAATTAGTGCACCAACCCAAAAAACCTCCCTCCCCCCATTTCTTTCTGTTATCAATATTCTGGTTCCTACATTATATATCAATATATATCAATACAGTCTGCAAGGGATACAGTCCGTAAGCACACATGATTGTGCGTGCTGCTGCTCCACTAATAGTACTAGCCTTTAACACTTAATTTTACTCATTTTCATTCATTACTAGTTTCTATGTAACTGTTTTTATATTGTTTTACTTTCTTTTTTATTCAAGAAAATGTTTTTAATTTAGTTATCTTATTTTATTTTATTTTTTTAAAAAGTACCTTATCTTCACCATACCTGGTTGTCCAAATTAGGCATAATAATGTGTTAATTCCACGACTGCATATATCGGTTGATATCGGTATCGGTTGGTATCGGTAATTAAAGAGTTGGACAATATCGGAATATCGGATATCGGCAAAAAGCCATTATCGGACATCCCTAATATATATACACACATTATTATATATATAGTATTTTAGTAGAGTGGTATGTCTTCTACTATATTTTTACATTGTTAATAAACAATTAAAATAAACCTTTTTAATTGTTTGATATTTATTTATGGTCAATCTTTTGCCTGAAATTCAATATAATGATACATAAATAACACAAAATATATGAATATTTCCATAATATTGTATATGAATACAAATTATTCATTTAGTATTTCATTATAATTAATTAAAAAATAATGTCTAATTATATTTTGCTTGAAAATTTTGATTATTCAAAGTAACAGAAGCCTTGTATGAACATACAATAATAGATACGTAATAATTTAAAACATTATAATAAATCATTCTAAAATACAGTATATGAATAGGAATTTTAAAATTATTATTTAATTTATTAATGATCATATTAGGCCTCAATTTATAAAGTACAGTCATAGTTGCCTTTTACGGACATTAGACAAAAAATAAATAATATATTCATAAATATTATAAACATAACAAAAGAAATTGTATAACACAGTATGTGAATTAAACAATTTAAGTTATTTTATTGAATGATGGGTGTTATGATCCGGGCAGCGGATCATAACAAAGGGTATGTCTTAAATTATAAACATTATTTTTAGACCAAGTTTAAAATTGTGTACGATGCAAAGTAATAGTCGTCTTTTATGGATATCAAATAATAAATACATATTTTTTACACCTACAAATAATATGAAAATGATAATAAATATTAAAAAAACAGTATATGAATAAAACTTTTACATTGTATTTTTTTGGTTTGGTTGTAATTTAGAAATATTATTATTAGATTAGGTTTAATATTGTATTTCCAGCACATAAATAGTTGCCTTTTATTTTACTGAATGATGAAGATATATTACATATTTACAAATACTAAATAAATAAGGGAATAAATCATAAACATACATACATATATATATTTACTTTTACACATATATATATATATATATATATATATATATATATATATATATATATATATATATATATATATATATATATATATATATATATATAAGAATACATACATATATATGTATATAGTATATATATACATACACACACATATATATATATATATATATATATATATATATATATATATATATATATATATATATATATATATATATATATATATATATATATATATATATATATAGACGTTAGGTCAGGAAAAAACACAAAGGCTATTTCATCTCTACAAGCCTGTTTCGCAGGTTTCCCTGCTCTTCAGGGGATTTTATTGAAGTGTCTGTGGTTGTTACACATATATAGGGTAATGGATAAACCACAGAAACCTCGACTATATATATATATATATATATATATATATATATATATATATATATATATATATATATATATATATATATATATATATATATATACATTAACACACACACACACATATGTTTTTTTAATTTTTTTTATCCCTTTCTCATTGTTATGCGTGTGTCCATTGTGACTTATTGTGGTCTCGCACACAGACTGGACCTACAATGCGGACTTTAAACGCATGAAAAGGACGATAAAGCCGTGAAAAACTAAAAAAAAAAGAAGTGTATTTAGCGAGAGAAGCCTGACTGGAATAAAAAGCAGACTAAAACCCTCAAACGTCTGTAAGCCGACTCCTCAATTATTTTTTTTTAGAAATATTCACTTGATGAACAACAGATGGAACTTGAGAGGGGAAAACACATTTGTATCCACTTCAAGTTGTGTAACATGCATAATAGTGTGTGTTGTGTTCCAACCATAAACCACTCATTAGCGTGCTAGCAGGCGCAGCAACATGCTGTAAATATAGCCCTCATGGTATTTTAAAAGAAGAAAATGGAATTAGTCCAAATTACGCAAGGGGGTTGCCTTCAGCCGCAGCAGTTTAAAACCAATGTTTTGGATCTAATTAGCGCACCTAGAGCTAGAAAGATCTTCTCATAATAAACCAAACGAGAAAATGGTGTTTAAAAAAAAAACTACATAGGGAGGTTGCCTACAGCCACAGCTGTCGACACCAATGTTTCTGACCCAAATAGCGCACATAGAGCTAGTTAAAGATGCTCATGATACTTCAAATAAGAATAAAGTTGCCATGATCTGTTTGCTGTTCTCAATGTGCTCGTTTTGTGTCGTTGTTTGCGCCTGGGTCTGCCCGTGGCCCGGATCTCCTACCAGTCCTTCCTCTTGAGTCTAGTCCAGCTGTACTCGGTAGTCTAATTACTCGGACCGTCATGTATCTTCTGTGGATTTTATTGGAATCAGCACGTCAGTCTTCCTTTTACTTTTTTTTTAACTCCTTGACAAAAGAGGAGTTGATAACAACAGCCCATGGAGGTTGTCTACAGCCACACCGGTTAAAAACCAAATGGTTTTGACTAGGGATGTCCGATAATGGCTTTTTGCCGATATCCGATATTGTCCAACTCTTTAATTACCGATACCGATATCAACCGATATATGCAGTCGTGGAATTAACACATTATTATGCCTAATTTGGACAACCAGGTATGGTGAAGATAAGGTACTTTTTAAAAAAATTAGTAAAATAAGATAACTAAATTAAAAACATTTTCTTGAATAAAAAAGAAAGTACAACAATATAAAAACAGTTACATAGAAACTAGTAATGAATGAAAATGAGTAAAATTAAGTGTTAAAGGTTAGTACTATTAGTGGACCAGCAGCACGCACAATCATGTGTGCTTACGGACTGTATCCCTTGCAGACTGTATTGATATATATTGATATATAATGTAGGAACCAGAATATTAATAACAGAAAGAAACAACCCTTTTGTGTGAATGAGTGTAAATGGGGGAGGGAGGTTTTTTGGCTTGGTGCACTAATTGTAAGTGTATCTTGTGTTTTTTATGTTGATTTAATAAAAAAAAAACAAAAAAAAAACGATACCGATAATAAAAAAAACGATACCGACAATTTCCGATATTACATTTTAACGCATATAGCCGATATTATCAGACATCTCTAGTTTTGACCTAATTACCCGCATAGGGGCTGGATAAAGAAGCCCATGATTTAATGAGAAAGTGGTTAATAAAAATGACACGCGAAGGTTGCCTACAGCCAATGTTCCCTCTAATTTTTCAGCAGCACACCTGTCCCAAACCCGACTAAATAACAAGTTCCATCTCCATCCATCCATCCATCCATTTTCTACCGCTTGTCCCTTTCGGGGTCGCTGGAGCCTATCTCAGCTGCATTCGGGCGGAAGGCGGGGTACACCCTGGACAAGTCGCCACCTCATCGCAGGGCCAACACAGATAGACAGACAACATTCTCTTATTATTATAATCAAATGACAGCAGTCATGTCCATTTCTAATATAAGTGTTTAGGCCCACTTACAATGACAATAACAACAAATATTGTTTTTCATGAACTTTGTACTTGTATTGTTTGTCTGGGTGGAGGTCCTGCTTTGGAAATAATTTGTACCCCTTTCAGACATTGCATTTAGTTCCCATTAAAACATCCACATGTTGCACAATGAGATGTAAGCAGGAGATCATGTGTACATTCCTGCAACTTCCTGTTTGTAAAATATACCTTTATTAGTATTTATTTAATATACTAACATAGATTAAGATTCCTAATAAATGACACTAGAATAAGCACACATTTGATTGGTAAATCATAGTGTAACGACCTGGAATGACACTTTACGTGTGGTGTTGGAGTTGTCCGACTTTTTGTGTGGCTGTAAACGCATCACTGGCTAAGTGCCATATGTGCGTGTGTTGGCGCAAGTGAGAGAGAGCGAGCGGGTGCTGTTGACATAACAAAGTTGCTTTTGGTCTGGTTTGTACTGCAGAAAATGACCACTTTTGCTAGATATCTTTTTTTTTTACTAATGTTTTGGTGATGTGTTTATGGCCGACAATAAAGAGTTTTGCTCAGTAAAGTGATGGATGGAATTCATGTCCTCAAAGCGTCTCGACGGACGTTACAATAGTTGAACAATGATGACGAAAACTGTTTTCTCTGTCGTGCCCGTGTGTCGAAAATTGTTATGCGCTTCTTTTTTTATTTGATTTTGTGCGCGGCATAGATTTGCCGTGCGCAGAGGACGCTTGAGCAGTGCACAATTGCACAGGCGCGCACCTTAGAGGGAACAGGTGGGTGCCATGATTGGGTATAAAAGCAGCTTCCATGAAATGCTCAGTCGTTCACAAACAAGGATGGGGCGAGCGTCACCACTTTGTCAACAAATGCCTGAGCAAATTGTTGAACAACATTTCTCAAGCAGCTATTGCAAGGAATTTAGGGATTTCACCATCTACGCTCCGTAATATCATCAAAAGGTTCAGAGAATCTGGAGAAATCACTGCACGTAAGCAGCTAAGCCCGTGACCTTCCATCCCTCAGGCTGTACTGCATCAAAGAGTGACATCATTGTGTAAAGGATATCACCACATGGGCTCAGGAACACATCAGAAAACCACTGTCAGTAACTACAGTTGGTCGCTACACCTGTAAGTGCAAGTTAAAACTCTACGATACAAAGCGAAAGCCATTAATCAACAACACCCAGAAATGTCAACAAATGCCTGAGCAAATTGTTTAAAAACAACATTTCTCAACGAGCTATTGCAAAGAATTTAGGGATTTTACCTTCTTGGGTCCGTAATATCATCAAAAGGTTCTGAGAATCTGGAGAAATCACTGCACGTAAGCGGCAAGGCTGAAAACCAACATTGAATGCCCGTGACCTTCATCAAAAAGCAACATCAGTGTGTAAAGGATATCACCACATGGGCTCAGGAACACATCAGAAAACCACTGTCAGTAACTACAGTTGGTCGCTACATCTGTAAGTGCAAGTTAAAACTCTACGATGCAAAGCCAAAGCCATTAATCAACAACACCCAGAAATGTCAACAAATGCCTGAGCAAATTGTTTAAAAACAACATTTCTCAACCAGCTATTGCAAATAATTTAGGGATTTCACCATCTTGGGTCCGTAATATCATCAAAAGGTTCCGAGAATCTGGAGAAATCACTGCACGTAAGCGGCAAGACTGAAAACCAACATTGAATGCCTGTGACCTTCATCAAAAAGCAACATCGGTGTGTAAAGGATATCACCACATGGGCTCAGGAACATTTCAGAAAAGCACTGTCAGTAACTACAGTTCAATGATACATCTGTAAGTGCAAGTTAAAACTCTACTATGCAAAGCCAAAGCCATTTATCAACAACACCCAGAAATGCTTTGCTGTTTTGTTTTGTTTTTTTCATATAAAGCTGCTCATGTTATGTCAAATGAGAAAGTGGAGTGAATAAAAGGTGTGAAAAAGGACAGGGAGAGTCGGCAGGAAGAGAAGCAGGTCAACTTGGGAAGCGATGGAAGGCGAGGCCTGGAGGAAGAGGAAGTGAAGTCAAGACTCGAAGTCTTTGAGTTGGGCGGAATTCCTCCTCTCCTCCTCCTCGGCGGCTCCTCCGGGAGGCGTCAGGAGGCGTCGGAGCGAGCCGAAGGAAGACTGTCAGGAACAAAGCGGCACGCTGGCATGATATGTTTAGCTAAAAGGGCCAAAGAAGAAGTGAATCAAAGCTTGGCGGGATCAAAGGCAGCCGACAATAAAGTCAAGGCGGTTGCCATGGGAGCAGCGGGAGATGCATATCATTTATACGTCGCTCTCCTGTCAAGACGCGGCGGCAGCTAGTTTTGATTGTTGTTGTTAGCCGCCATCACGGCGCCGGGGTTAAGAGGAGAGGTCGGCGTCGCGCTGCGGGAGGAGCGTCGCCGTCGCCGCGCCGCCATCTTTGAAAGGCCTGTGATGTGACACCCCGAACACGCGACGAGACGTCAACCCGCTAAACGCGGCGGCGACACGACACGCGGCTAGGCTAAACATTTGTTTTTTTGAGTCGGCGAGAGGTCAAAGGTCGCATTTTGTTTTGGAGCGTGATATCAAAGGCAGACCCGTGCTAACTGCTAGCGCTCACGTTTCATCCCTGAGACGACGTCGACAACAAATAGTCCACAACATGTGTGACTTCTTTCAGTATCTCTACACTTACATCTGTACACATCATACAATACAGTCAAAAGTTTACACACACAGTCTCATTCGTCACCATGACAACTAGAGATGTCCGATAATGGCTTTTTTGGCGATATCCGATATTGTCCAACTCTTAATTACCGATTCCGATATCAACCGATACCGATATATACAGTGGTGGAATGAACACATTTAGGGATGTCCGATAATGGCTTTTTGCCGATATCCGATATGCCGATATTGTCCAACCCCTTAATTACTGATACCGATATCAACCGATACCGATATCAACCGATATATGCAGTCGTGGAATTAACACATTATTATGCCTAATTTGGACAACCAGGTATGGTGAAGATAAGGTACTTTTTTAAAAATAAAATAAAATAAGATAAATAAATTAAAAACATTTTCTTGAATAAAAAAGAAAGTAAAACAATATAAAAACAGTTACATAGAAACTAGTAATTAATGGAAAATTTGTAAAATTAACTGTTAAAGGTTAGTACTATTAGTGGAGCAGCAGCACGCACAATCATGTGTGCTTACGGACTGTATCCCTTGCAGACTGTATTGATATATATTGATATATAATGTAGGAACCAGAATATTAAAAACAGAAAGAAACAACCCTTTTGTGTGAATGAGTGTAAATGGGGTGGGTTGGCGCACTAATTGTAAGTGTATCTTGTGTTTTTTATGTGGATTTAATAAAAAAACAAAACAAAACAATAAAAAACCGATACTGATAATAAAAAACCGATACCGATAATTTCCGATATTACATTTTAACGCATTTATCGGCCGATAATATCGGCAGACCGATATTATCGGACATCTCTAAACACATTATTATGCCTAATTTTGTTGTGATGCACCGCTGGATGCATTAAACAATGTAACAAGGTTTTCCAAAATAAATCAACTCAAGTTATGGAAAAAAAAGTGCCAACATGGCACTGCCATATTTATTATTGAAGTCACAAAGTGCATTATTTTTTTTAACATGCCTCAAAACAGCAGTTTGGAATTTGGGACATGCTCTCCCTGAGAGAGCATGAGGAGGTTGAGGTGGGCGGGGTTGGGGGGGCGGGTTTTTGTTGGGTAGCGGGGGGGTGTATATTGTAGCGTCCCGGAAGAGTTAGTGCTGCAAGGGGTTCTGGGTATTTGTTTATGTTGTGTTACGGTACGGATGTTCTCCCGAAATGTGTTTGCCATTCTTGTTAGGTGTGGGTTCACAGTGTGGCGCATATTTGTAACAGTGTTAAAGTTGTTTATACGGCTACCCTCAGTGTGACCTGTATGGCTGTTGACCAAGTATGCCTTGCATTCACTTGTGTGTGTGAAAAGCCGTAGATATTATGTGACTAGGCCGGCACGCAAAGGCAGTGCCTTTAAGGTTTATTGGCGCTCTGTACTTCTCCCTACGGCCGTGTACACAGCGGCCTTTTAAAAAGTCATACATTTTACTTTTTGAAACAGATACCGATAATTTTGAAACCGATATCAATCATTTACGATATTACATTTTAAAGCATTTATCGGCTGATAATATCGGCAGTCCGTCATAGGATGCCACCTGTGCAACAAGTCCAGTCGTGACATATCCTCGCTCCTAAATATTCCAAAGTCAGCTGTCGGCTTTATTATAAGAAAAGTGAAGAGTTTGGGAACAACAGCAACTCAGCCACCAAGTGGTAGGCCACGTAAACTGACAGAGACGGGTCAGCAAATCACAGTCAGTTGCTACAGAGCTCCAAACTTCATGTGACCTTCCAATTAGCCCACGTACAGTACGAGGAGAGCTTCATAGAATGGGTTTCCATGGCCGAGAGGCTGCATCTAAGCCATGCATCGCCAAGTCCAATGCAAAGCGTGGGATGCAGTGGTGTAAAGCACGTGGCCACTGGACTCTAGAGCAGGACTCTGGCAATCTGATGGACCAGTCTGGGTTTGGAGGTTGCCAGGAGAACGCTACATTTCAGACTGCATTGTGCCGGGTGTGAAATTTGGTGGTGGAGGAGGAATTTTGGTGTGGGGTTGTTTTTCAGGAGTTGGGCTTGGCAACTTAGTTCCAGTGAAAGGAACTTTGAATGCTCCAGGATACCAAAACATTTTGGACAATTCCATGCTCCCAACAGTTTGGAGTGGGCTCCTTCCTCTTCCAACATGACTGTGCACCAGTGCACAAAGCAAGGTCCATAAAGACATGGATGACAGAGTCTGGTGTGGATGCACTTGACTGGCCTGCACAGAGTCCTGACCTAAACATGATAGAACACCTTTGGGATGAATTACAAACCCCGTTTCCATATGAGTTGGGAAATTGTGTTAGATGTAAATATAAATGGAATACAATGATTTGCAAATCCTTTTCAACCCATATTCAGTTGAATATGCTACAAAGACAACATATTTGATGTTCAAACTGATAAACTTTTTTTTTTTTGCAAATAATCATTAACTTTAGAATTTGATGCCAGCAACACGTGACAAAGTAGTTGGGAAAGGTGGCAATAAATACTGATAAAGTTGAGGAATGCTCATCAAACACTTATTTGGAACATCCCACAGGTGAACAGGCAAATCGGGAACAGGTGGGTGCCATGATTGGGTATAAAAGTAGATTCAGTCATTCATAAACAAGGATGGGGCGAGGGTCACCACTTTGTCAACAAATGCGTGAGCAAATTGTTGAACAGTTTAAGAACAACCTTTCTCAACCAGCTATTGCAAGGAATTTAGGGATTTCACCATCTACGCTCCGTAATATCATCAAAGGGTTCAGAGAATCTGGAGAAATCACTGCACGTAAGCAGCTAAGCCCGTGACCTTCCATCCCTCAGGCTGTACTGCATCAACAAGCGACATCAGCGTGTAAAGGATATCACCACATGGGCTCAGGAACACTTCAGAAACCCACTGTCAGTAACTACAGTTGGTCGCTACATCTGTAAGTGCAAGTTAAGACTCTCCTATGCAAGGCGAAAACCGTTTATCAACAACACCCAGAAACGCCGTCGGCTTCGCTGGGCCTGAGCTCATCTAAGATGGACTGATACAAAGTGGAAAAGTGTTCTTTGGTCTGACGAGTCCACATTTCAAATTGTTTTGGGAAACTGTGGATGTCGTGTCCTCCGGACCAAAGAGGAAAAGAACCATCCGGATTGTTCTAGGCGCAAAGTGTAAAGCCAGCATGTGTGATGGTATGGGGGTGTATTAGTGCCCAAGACATGGGTAACTTACACATCTGTGAAGGCACCATTAATGCTGAAAGGTACATACAGGTTTTGGAGCAACATATGTTGCCATCCAAGCAACGTTACCATGGACGCCCCTGCTTATTTCAGCAAGTAAAAGAGTGCGGGTACTAGACTGGCCTGCCTGTAGTCCAGACATTGAAAATGTGTGGCGCATTATGAAGCCTAAAATAGCACAAGGGAGACCCCCGGACTGTTGAACAACTTAAGCTGTACATCAAGCAAGAATGGGAAAGAATTCCACCTGAGAAGCTTCAAAAATGTGTCTCCTCAGTTCCCAAACCTTTACTGAGTGTTGTTAAAAGGAAAGGCCATGTAACACAGTGGTGAACATGCCCTTTCCCAACTACTTTGGCACGTGTTGCAGCCATGAAATTGTAACTTAATTATTATTTGCAACAAAAAAATAAAGTTTATGAGTTTGAACATCAAATATGTTGTCTTTGTAATGCATTCAACTGAATATGGGTTGAAAAGGATTTGCAAATCATTGTATTCCGTTTATATTTACATCTAACACAATTTCCCAACTCATATGGAAACGGGGTTTGTAGAACGGAGACTGAGAGTCAGTCCTTCTCCACCAACATCAGTGTGTGACCTCACCAATGCGCTTTCGGAAGAATGGTGGAAAATTCCTATAAACACACTCCGCAACCCAGGGCCAGACCGTGGCATAGGCCGTATAGGCAAATGCTAAGGGCGCCGTCCATCGGGGGGCGCCACGCCAGTGCCACAAATGTTGGAGGAAAAAAATAAAAAAGTTGGTACTATTATTTCTAAATACAAAAAATAATCCCACGCTAATTAAAATGCAAAGTAAAGCCTATTTAATAGAAGTATTATTTGTTACAACATTATGCCCCCCCCCCCCCCCCCCCCCGCACGGTGCGCCCCCTCCCTTCCCGTATCATGACTCTTTTTGGACGTCACCACATAAAAAAGTCAACACAAGATGTCAAAACGGCCAAAACTGTCAGGTGCCCAGGGAAGAAAAAAAGAGAAAAGAAGAGGAGAAACGAGAAAAAGACAGAGGTAGCAGGTAGGTAAAGTTAGCCTACATGAAATTATTTGTCTGTTACAGAATGTGATAGTAACCTGGCTTTTTAGCATTAAGCTAATGCTACATGATTCGGCAATTGCTAATCAATAAATAGCTAGTTCTGTTTTAACGTCGGGTTAATATTGTGGAGGGGGCCAAATTGTTATGGAAAATAATAATGTAACGTTAGGTAATTAGAGTACTCCCACCTTACATTCCTCAGGGACATTTGTATTAGATCTTTTAAGCAGGTGTTTTTTGTTTACATTGTCATTGCCTTCTGGTTAGCTAATGTTTGCCCTGCAGGTAATAGTCACTTTTCCACCCCTTTATATATTAGGTATAGTTGTAAGCCTAGTTGTTAAAGTGCACATCATTAATGTTAATTAAGCAATATCACATGAGAGGGAATGCTGTTTTTTAATTTGAGCACTGCTGTGATTCGGTTAAAGATAATCATAACATAACATTCTCATATAATATGTTAATTTGCTTACTTTAAGTAAAAAAAAAAGGTCAAAGACAAAGCTATTCGGTTTCTTGTGAGTATATACACTTCACTGCCGATGTGGGGGGCGCCACCTAAAATCTTGCCTAGGG
>NC_084740.1:76360908-76448408 GCF_033978785.1 Entelurus aequoreus
TTAATTTATTACAGCATTTGGGAAGCCTGTAGTGGATTTTTATTATGTAAATGTTATATTGTTATCAACATGTGATAGCAGGGACCCTGCCATTCAAAACTAGGCTGCTGCATTACTAATGATTAATGTAACTATAGCTGAAAAAATAGTACAATAGCAATAGAAGAGACTATTCATCCCTGAACACCATGGAGTTCATGTAGGCTTAATGATGCACTTACATTATTATATCAACTATCAGAGACAGAAACTCTTCATTTAACATAATGTCCTTTTTTGCTGCTTCAACACAGCTCAATCAACACAGAAAAAGGTCAAGTGAAATAACAGACAACAGTGTTTCCCACACATTCATTTATTTGCCACGAAAGAATTAAGGCCGCCACAAAAAAAAAAAAAAAGTATTAAAAAAAATTTTTTGTTTTGTTTTTTGTGTCCTGTCAAGCTTCTCAGGCAAATCATATAGTTGATGTAGATGCCCATATCGGCTGTTCAGATTTACTTTACAAAAAAGAGAAGTGTAGGTTCAAGATTTTTGGAGCTCTTTGTTCAGTGGATCAGATGTTTGATGAAGCTCTGTGTCTATCTACCACCACTACTGTTTTCTGTTTATTTGTTACTGACTGTGGCAGGACACCTCTGCCTCTGTTTCACTTTATGTTGCTGGTAAATAATATGGTTGTAGTAGTAGGCTAAAGTTAAATTATTTAGTATGCACTAATTAAAGGGGCAGAGCTTTAAGAGACATTTTAGCTTTTATATTTTTATAAGATATATTTTTTGTAAGAACCACAATTAATAAATATATTTCAGTGAATAACTTATTGTTCAAATCTGTATATAAATATGTACATAAAGTGTTGTAATTATATTGTAAAATGGATGGATGGATGTAAGTTTAAAACAAAACTGTTATTAATTAGTAAGTGTACATTTTTTGAGCCTTTTTAGAGAAAATCATATCATTGTAGTAAATTATGCAAATTACTCGATGATGTCATGGTGACCACGCCCATAGCCACGCCCCCACCGCCACAGGTATCTTGGCAGTTTATGGGAAACACTGGACAGACAGGGCTTTGCTGTCCGTAACACACACACACACACACACACACACACACACACACACACACACACACACACACACACACACACACACACACACACACACACACACACACACACACACACACACACACACACACACACACACACACACACACACACACACACACAGCAAAATAAGCTAACGTTACGCTAAAAGCGAATTAGCCTTCACCTCAAGCCAGGACTGCGAGCGAGCTGAGCTGCCTTTTATATTTCTAGAAGGTCAATGGGCTCATAGTGATGTTACTAGTAGTTGACTGGGAGGTGTTTATTATCATTTGGGGAGAGTCCGCGGCTTGATGCTTACCTGCTAAACGCTAAGCACTGACTACATGCGCTCTGAATACGCACTGCTGATTGGCTGTTACCGCGCTGCGTGTAACCAATCAGGGTGGGACCTGCTGGGTGCTGTGTAGAGTACTGACAGAGAAGAGGCAGAAAGCGGAGCAGTTTGTTAAGACTTTAGCTTAGGCGGCTACTTCATATGTTCTTTTGGAAACTCGTTCCTTACACCTCCGAACTGAACCGAAACCCCCGTACCGAAACGGTTCAATACAAATACACGTACCGTTACACCCCTACTAAGAAACCTACAAACACCTCCTACTGTGGGTTTTTTCCCCCCAATAAAAGGCATTGTGGAAAACCCTGAAAACCGTGCCAAACAATCAACAATGGAAATGAACCAGCGTCTCTAATGACTCAGTCAATTTGATAGTAATTTACTAATTTTATCCAAGAAGAGACTGAGGGCAGAAAAAACAATAAAATTGAATGCAGCAGAAAAGTGGAGAGTGTGGCGTGTAATACTGCAGCATCCAAGGCTGATGTACAGCAATAGGGAAATCTTATGAAGCAATGTGTCCAGAATTTTTATCCGCGAAGAGACTGAGGACAAAAACAAAGAGGGGCACTGCTGCAAAGTGGAGTGTGTGTGGTATAATAAGAAATGCGTCCTGGAATTTTGACCAAAAGAAGACTGAGGGCAGTGAGAAAACAGAGCACTGTGGCAAAGTGGAGACTGTGAAGTTTTATCCAGAGCTAATGCATAGAAACAGGGGAAGCTAACGATGCAATATGTTCTGGAAATCTTATCCAAGAGGAGACTGAGGGCAGTGAGAAAGCGGGGCACTGCAGCACATTGGAGACTGTGGAGTAAAATAATTGCAGTGACCAAAGATAAGAAACATGGCAGGAAATGTGTCCAGAAATTTTATCTAAAAGGAGATTGAGGGCAGTAAGGAAACTGAGCACTGCGGCAAAGTGGAGAGGATGGAGTATAATACTGCAGCATCTAGAGCTTATGTACAGCAACAGGGAAAGCCTGTGATAGAATTTGTTCTTTTTATCCAAGATGAGACTGAGAAAACCGAGCACTGCAGCAAAGTGGAAACTGTGGAGTATAATATTGCAGCGATCAAAGCCAAGAAACGTGGCAAGAAATGTGTCCTGAAATGTTATCCAAGAGGAGACTGTGGGCAGCCAAAAAATGGACCGCTGCATCAAAGTAGAGACTGTGGAGTAATATATTGCACTGATCATTGTAAAGGCACGGCAACAGGGTAAGCTAATGTTAGCATGCATGTAGGGATGATGTTCGAAACCGGTTCTCCCGGTTGCTCGATAAGAAAAGAACCGATTCCATGGACTCGAATCCCTTTTTGAGAACCGGTTCCCGTTATCGAGGCCACTATAGTAAAGAAAAAGAGTTGGTTCTTTATTCGAATCCTTGGGAACGAATCCCGTCCCACTTCACATTCAGCTAATTTCCCCCCTAATTATATGCTGTGTCTGTCCCTCATTTTCCCTCCAGGACAAGGACGTGCAGTCATTCCTGGAGGAGGCCACACTGATGGACCCCAGAAGGATGTTCCAATAGCAGCAGAAGTGCACTTTTTCAGTTTCGTGCCCAAGGGACTGATTTTATTTAACACTATATTATTATTTATACACCTATAGTGATCACAGAGACAGGTTGTTTTTGTGTTACTGTATATATTTGTTTTTCTGAAAAATCCCACTTAATATACTTTGTGTAACAACAGTCAATATTTATATTTATATTTTTATTTTATTTTTTTCTTATAAAATAAAAATGAGCTTTTGTTAAACCAAACATTGTGGGGGTTTTTCCATATACAACAACCTATCTGGACTCGATAAGAGAATCGATAAGGAATAGGTCCGATAAGAGGATTCGATAATGGGCTCAAACTCGATAATTTCTTATCAAACATCATCCCTACATGCATTTTTTTTTCGTCCATCATTTGTACATCTATGATAGAAACGGTTGTGCGTGTCCAGTTCTGATGCTGTGTAGTTTACCTGGCGTGCACATCTCTGCGATTCTGCCCAGCAATAACTGCACTTTCTCATCGGACCAGTCGTGGAGAATTCTAGAAAGGATGTACAAGTCGGCTTTGGGTAAAGCATCTTTGAAGAAGTCTCCTGTTGGCGCGGCGAGTGCAGAGATGCTTTAGCGTGCACAATGGAGGTTTGTTGGGCCACTAACAACAATGATAAGAATAATAATACCTGACACGAACGTAACCCTGTCTTCAGCGGACGGCGAATGGAAATGATGAGTCATTTCGATAACGGTCGGTAAGTCGAACACAGTCACAGACATCCCGGGGTGAGCTCTGGTGATCTCAGCAGCCATGGCACCTGTACAGCCTTCCAAAAACACACAGCGAGGCATTCAAGGTGGCGTCTGAAACAGGGTCTCTGCAGGTTTCAACATGTCAAATCTAAGACTTTTTTGAAGACCATCCTGAAAATAATGTAAGACCATTTCACATCCATACGGATAAAATATACAAATACAAGTACTGTATTTTTCGGACTATAAGTCGCAGTTTTTTTTCATAGTTTGGCCGGGGGTGCGACTTATACTCAGGAGCGACTTATGTGTGAAATTATTAACACATTAGCGTCAAATATCAAATAATATTATTTAGCTCATTCACGTAAGAGACTAGACGTATAAGATTTCATGGGATTTAGCGATTAGGAGTGACAGATTGTTTGGTAAATGTATAGCATGTTCTATATATCATAGTTATTTGAATGACTCTTACCATAATATGTTACGTTAACATACCAGGCACCTTCTCAGTTGGTTATTTGTGACCCGTGCTGGCAAAATGAGTCGGAATGCGCACAGGCTAATTTTGACCTACAGGCAAATAAGTGAAAAAAATGTATCTTGGTTGAAATTGAGATTTTCACAAAAATGAGTCCATAAAGCCACAATCTAGCGATCCCAATCATCGAAATAGCAAGAAAACATCTTAAATCACCTTTATTTGAAGGTTTTGTACGAGGTATGTCTTCAGAAATGAGTCCTTTGTGTTAAAATTCCTTGAGAAAATCGAGTGTTTTCAACGCTCACTCGCGGCAATAAGGGGGAATCCCCCTAGCCATATTTGCTATCATTGTGACGCCAAGTTTACCTACTTTCTAAAAATGAGCATGGAATTCCCGATGACGCCATTCTGAACCAATAGAATTCAAATTTTTAAACCTGTCCCGACGTAAACAAATCCGGCTTGTTGCTAAGCGGTCGCTGTGAGGCGTACCCTCATTGGTTGAATCACCCCGCGCGGTGCATTGTGGTATCATGGCAGCGCCCTGATGAAAAACAACACACAGTAATTCGAGCGGAATATTTGGTGAAAAAAGGTGATTTTCGAACATTTAATTATTATTTTTGTGGATAAGTTACACTGTTTTACATTGCGTAATGGATTTAGAAGGTGGAGAGGGTACACAGGCGGTTGCAAGTGCGCTAAATTCACTGAAGTCGGCGAATCTTCTTAGTGCTGCTGGTCAGGAATATTACGGACAGCTGACCAGCTGAAAAACTGACCAGTGAACAAAAAAACTGTGACATAACAGCGTTGACATTTTTGTACATAACCGTTTTCAATAGAGTTGAATATATATTTTTCCTTTAGACATGGGATTTGACTTTAATTGTACCAATTTTGGTGTTGCTACAAGGACTTTTAAGGTATGGTTTCTATGGAGTTTTGTTTTGGAACATTCTGTTCTGGAACAGTCAACTTTAAGCTGGTTTTTCTCAAAACGGACCCTCAAACTTGGTCGACTTCAATCGGATGTAACTCTGTCATTTTCTGTCCGATTCCAACAAACTATATATCATTTTGAAGGTCTTTAGATGGAGAATGTGTAAATAACAATAACTCAGTTTTTAAAATTTCCTCATTTTGCCAGCACAGGTCACATTTATGCCTCATATAACGTATCAGCCTGTTGTTCACTATTCTTTATTTATTTTAAATTGCCTTTCAAATGTCTATTCTTGGTGTTGGCTTTTATCAAATACATTTACCCAAAAAATGCCACTTATACTCCAGTGCGACTTATATATGTTTTTTTCCTTCTTTATTATGCATTTTCGGCCGGTGCGATTTATACTCCGGAGCGACTTATACTCCGAAAAATACGGTAAACATCTCATATTGATGTACTTCGGCAACTGGCACCACTTAACCCACGTAACACTCCTTTGGGGCGGTTACTTTGTAAAGTGTTTGTGGCGTTTCAGCATCTTTTGACACAGACTTATCCCGGATTTTTTACTTTTACATTATCATTCCATTCACTTTCACCGCCATGTTTACAAACGCTTACCCTCCTCCATGGCTGCACATCTGGGTACTAAACACTTTATACGTTTTCCATCCACCGGCTTCAACCATGTATTATATTGATCGTTCAGGAGACACAAATCCTTGAACTTTTACTTACCCATGTTATGCAAGTCATTTTGTTGTAACTTATGGGTTACATAGTTCATGTGTGATGATCATTCATAATTTGCATACTTGATTGAATTGCTGATGTATTATTATTTACAATTAAAAAGAGTTAAAAGGGAATTGATTTGATTTACACATGTATTTGATATTGATTATTTGAGAAACACTGACACTGACTTGAGTTGTTTTCTGCTTCATAGCCTAACAAAGGGTTAACTAAGATACTGCATGTTCCACAATTCATTGCGGCAAACCGGATGTAAAAAAAGAGCGGGAGCAGGTGCATTGTGGTTGTTGAGATTGAGCATTACGAGCCTACGGGTGAATGAATGAACGACAGATAACAAGATAAAAGGATCGATTTGTACCGTTTTGTATGCCCATTTTTTTCTTATATAAAGTACAACTTTATTTACGCATTTGCGACGTCCTGTCCAATACTTTGATCATAGTTAATCTACACATTTGGCTTTGCTGTGGACTTTCGTTATGCTAACTAAGCTGTCAACATACAGCCGCGCGCGCACAACAATAGCTGGTGGCGTTTGATATATTCTGACTGAGCAGCAGTTAGCTCCGCTGTGTGGTTACGTCAGTGTTTCCCACACATTCATTTATTTGTGGCGGCCCGCCACGAAAGAATTACGTCCGCCACAAAAAAATAAAAAATAAAAATATATATATATATACATATACATACATATATATATATATATATATATATATATTTTTTTTTTTGTCCTGTCCTCTGTTTCACTTTATGTTGCTGGTAAATAATATGGTTGTAGTAGTAGGCTAAAGTTAAATTATTTAGTATGCACTAATTAAAGGGGCAGCGCTTTAAGAGACATTTTAGCTTTTATATTTTATAAGATATATTTTTTGTAAGAACCACAATTAATAAATATATTTCAGTGAATAACTTATTGTTCAAATCTGTATATAAATATGTACATAAAGTGATGTACTTATATTGTAAAATGGATGGATGGAAGGATGGACGTTTAAAACAAAACTGTTATTATTAATTAGTAAGTATACATTTTTTGAGCCTTTTTAGAGAAAATCATAACATTGTAGTAAATTATGCAAATTACCCGATGATGTCATGGTGACCACGTCCATAGCCACGCCCCCACCGCCACAGGTATCTTGACAGTTTATGGGAAACACTGTACATTATAGCGTCCTCAAAGACGAAACATTTCAAAGCCAGACTGAATTTTATGCATGTTTTAAATAACAGTAACGTCAATAGTATCTAAGGCCTTTTATGAGATTTTAGGAGAATTGTAGACATTTTAAGGTCTTAACTTCAAATTATTGGATTTAAGACATTTTTAGACTTTTTAAGACCACGCGAATACCCCTGTGAAGATTGAAGAACTTCATGTTGATAAAACATCCTTGAGATGAAATTCTATGATGAAAAAAAAAAATGCTGGTGTTCCCCTTGAAAATGAAATGAATGGCGAGACTATTTATTACCTCCGAGGTCACAGGCGGTCTTAAAAGCGGACAGGTCAAAGGCCGTCGCCACCGCTCTTCCCGTCACTTTGGCGATGTTGTCCATGGCCTTCATGAACCTCAATTTGACTTCCTGGCCGCTGTAGACGGTATCCTGCCAAACCAAAAGATGCAACAACATGGTGACCTCTCTCAGGGGGGATGTAGGGGACATCAAGACCAGTGAGTCTCAAACTGCGGTACGTGTACCACTAATGGTACACCTAAGAATCACTTAAAGGCCTACTGAAAGCCACTACTAGCGACCACGCAGTCTGATAGTTTATATATCAATGATGAAATCTTAACATTGCAACACATGCCAATACGGCCGGGTTAACTTATAAAGTGCAATTTTAAATTTCCCGCGAAACTTCCGGTTGAAAACGTCTATGTATGATGACGTATGCGCGTGACGTCAATGGTTGAAACGGAAGTATTCGGACACATTGAGTCCGATACAAAAAAGCTCGGTTTTCATCGCAAAATTCCACAGTATTCTGGACATCTGTGTTGGTGAATCTTTTGCAATTTGTTTAATGAACAATGAAGACTGCAAAGAAGAAAGCTGTAGGTGGGATCGGTGTATTAGCGGCTGGCTGCAGCAACACAACCAGGAGGACTTTGACTTGGATAGCAGACGCGCTATCCGACGCTAGCCGCCGACCGCATCGATGATCGGGTGAAGTCCTTCGTCGCTCCGTCGATCGCAGGAACGCAGGTGAGCACGGGTGTTGACGAGCAGATGAGGGCTGGCTGGCGTAGGTGGATAGCTAATGTTTTTAGCATAGCTCTGTGAGGTCCCGTAGCTAAGTTAGCTTCAATGGCGTTGTTAGCAACAGCATTGTTAAGCTTCGCCAGGCTGGAAAGCATTAACCGTGTAGTTACATGTACATGGTTTAATAGTATTGTTGATTTTCTGTCTATCCTTCCAGTCAGGGGTTTATTTCTTTTGTTTCTATCTGCAGTTAAGCCCGATGCTATCACGTTAGCTCCGTAGCTAAAGTGCTTCGCCGATGTATTGTCGTGGAGATAAAAGTCACTGTGAATGTCCATTTCGCGTTCTCGACTCTCATTTTCAAGAGGATATAGTATCCGAGGTGGTTTAAAATACAAATCTGTGATCCACAATAGAAAAAGGAGAAAGTGTGGAATCCAATGAGCCCTTGTACCTAAGTTACGGTCAGAGCGAAAAAAGATACGTCCTGTACTGCACTCTAGTCCTTCACTCTCACGTTCCTCATCCACGAATCTTTCATCCTCGCTCAAATTAATGGGGTAATCGTCGCTTTCTCTGTCCGAATCGCTCTCGCTGCTGGTGTAAACAATGGGGAAATGTGAGGAGCTCTTCAACCGGTGACGTCACGCTACTTCCGGTACAGGCAAGGCTTTTTTTTATCAGCGACCAAAAGTTGCGAACTTTATCGTCGATGTTCTCTACTAAATCCTTTCAGCAAAAATATGGCAATATCGCGAAATGATCAAATATGACACATAGAATGGATCTGCTATCCCCGTTTGAATAAATAAAAATTCATTTCAGTAGGCCTTTAAATATCATTAAAAACATTTGATTCACTATTCATGTAGTGTTTTATTTTCCTATATTGAAACACATTGTTACTGTTCAAACTGTGTGTAACGTTACAGTGGCCAAAAATATTATAAATACTTTGCCTTGTTTTCTATGAAAACTTAGGCCTACTACGGTACTGTATTTTTATGTTGACCATTATGTTGGTACATGGAACGCTTAGTGTTTTCTGAGGTTTGAGGACCACTAATCTAGATGATAAAAGATAAATCTAGAATTTGCACTTGATTGGTTTTCTTTCGGGTGTACTCACACTGTGCCATTTTTAGTGGGTTTTTTTTATTGCCCAGTCCTAATATATAAATGACATTTACCTGAAACAAGTCGCCAGGATTCTTCCCGAAGGCCTTGTGGTGCTGGTTGGCGCCCTCCTGCACGGCGCTGTCCAGGTGGTTGAAGAGCGGCCAGACGGTGTCGTCGCAGTGTGCCATGTAGCCTAGCAGCGACCACGGGGCGTCGGACAGCAGAAAGCGTTTGGCCAGGTCCGTGTTCTCGTACACGGGGGGCGCCTCACACTCTGGAAGTGGGAATAAAAACATGAGCGAAGTAAAACAGCCCGATTTAGAGAAGATGACGGTAGGAAAAAAAACAAAAATCTGGGACGAACTGGAAATCTTTAGCAGATTTAGCGAGACGCACGCCTCCAACAGACGCTCCGTTCCCTTTACGGAGGATTTCAGCTCTTGGGCCACCTGAGCTGCGTTAAGGGCCAGCCTGTGCTGGAGAAGGTCAAACACACCCATCTTGGAGGCAGTAAACAGTGCCTGAAAAAAGATTTGAAACAATTAAAAATAAAAAAAAATCACAATAAAGTGAATTCAAACACAAAATAACACTGAAATGATCCCAGCTCACCTTGGAGGCTTTGAATCCATCCATCAGTGGAATGATTCTCTGCAAGTCCTCTCTGGCTTCTTCACTGTCCCCACACTCTCTGAGGTGGACGTCATGTATCAACTGCCCCCTGCTGGTGGTAGATGGTAGTGTTTCCCCAGACTGACTGCATGCAGGCCGTGCCGCGTGCGTGCTTGACGAACTTAGCGGAGGCTGATTCGGAGCTGGACAGGGGGCAGCGTCGCCACGGCAACAGGAGGGAGGGCGGTTGTAGATGACGTCCAGCTGTTTGCAGAAGTGGTTGAGGGGGAAACCCACAACGTTGAGGAAGTCTCCGTGTACGTACTCCACCAACATGCCGCCTAGTGCCTGGATGCCATAGCCGCCCGCTTTGTCCCTAACACACACAGCAAAATTAAATAAATGTAAAACAATCACAATGACATTAAATCAATAAAAATACCACAATATTATTTACATTTTTATCATGGGAATGACAACCCTTGCTGGGAATCAAACCCACACCCTCTGCCATTACAGAAGTGGGTGCAATTACATCAACAGAATCAAATAAAATGCCATTAAATATATCGTTTTTATTTAAAAATAGGCATTGGGCATTAAATACATATATGTCTTGAAATACGTTATTAATATTTTCAAAATAACTATTTAAGATTATTTCATAATCAAATCAAATTCCTAATTAGTTTTAATAGCTCCATATTTATTCATGTCATGGGCATTTATATTTTTTTATTTTGTAAGAAGGCTAAAATAAAATGTGTCATTATTAGTTATTAGTGTCAACATTTTGGCCTTTTTTCTATATGTGCCTTTTTAATTTATTTTTTAAATAAAAACTTCTTTTTTTTTTTTTAAATAAAAAATACGTTGAAATTATAACCTTTTTTTATGCCAAAACAAACTTAGCCAATTACATAAAATAAAGTGGACCAATACATTCATTTCATGACAGAATTAATTAGTTTGCTGTATTTTTATACAATGACAATTTTTATACAGTGGGATTTTGAAAAATATTACTGAGATGGTAATTATACTGAATTTCGCAATTGAATGCATTAATGGACAATGTATTACATTGTTACTAGGGATGTCCGATAATGGCTTTTTGCCGATATCCGATATTGTCCAACTCTTTAATTACCGATACCGATATCAACCGATACCGATATCAACCGATATATGCAGTCGTGGAATTAACACATTATTATGCCTAATTTGGACAACCAGGTATGGTGAAGATAAGGTACTTTTTAAAAAAAATTGTAAAATAAGATAAATAAATTAAAAACATTTTCTTGAATAAAAAAGAAAGTACAACAATATAAAAACAGTTACATAGAAACTAGTAATGAATGAAAATTAGTAAAATTAACTGTTAAAGGTTAGTACTATTAGTGGACCAGCAGCACGCACAATCATGTGTGCTTACGGACTGTATCCCTTGCAGACTGTATTGATATATATTGATATATAATGTAGGAAGCAGAATATTAATAACAGAAAGAAACAACCCTTTTGTGTGAATGAGTGTGAATGGGGGAGGGAGGTTTTTTGGGTTGGTGCACTAATTGTAAGTGTATCTTTTGTTTTTTATGTTGATTTAATAAAAAATAAAAAAAATAAAATAAAATAAAATTTAAAAAACGATACCGATAATAAAAAAAACGATACCGATAATTTCCGATATTACATTTTAACGCATATATCGGCCGATAATATCGGCCTCTCTAATTGTTACACATTTTATTGAAGGCATTCATATTTTAATAAGCATTATGTTTATTTAAGGTTGGCAAAAATGCCCCTCAGGATTAAATAAATGATAAATAAATGATAAATGGGTTATACTTGTATAGCGCTTTTCTACCTTCAAGATACTCAAAGCGCTTTGACAGTATTTCCACATTCACCCATTCACACACTGATGGCGGGAGCTGCCATGCAAGGCGCTAACCAGCAGCCATCAGGAGCAAGGGTGAAGTGTCTTGCCCAAGGACACAACGGACGTGACTAGGATGGTAGAAGGTGGGGATTGAACCCCAGTAACCAGCAACCATCCGATTGCTGGCACGGCCACTCTACCAACTTCGCCACGCCGTCCCCAGGATTGTTGTATTAACCTCCTGATTGACGCATGGAGCATCGCCCCCTACAGGTGAGAGCTTAGAATTGTCTCTGCTGCCAAAGTCCAATTAAAGTTTACTTTAACAGGCTCAAACACAGGAATCAAAGTCCAAAAGTGTCCTCCTCAAGTGACTTCCTGCTGCGCTCATCAACACTCACATGGGTTCGCCGCTGTCGATGTACTCCCACAGCAAGTCCTCGGAGAGGTCGGCGAACTTCACCTTGGTTTCTTCGTAGAAGTCCACGATCTGGTAATCAACCTCATCTGTGGCCAAAAGAGCCGGCTTTTGATTCACGTTAAAATGGCCAAAAAAGTCTCACGGAACGTCACTTACTTTCTTTGTCGTGGCAGAGGATGACGGCGACCCCTGTGAAGACGCTGTGCTCCTTCCCGCTCAAACTGTAGCAGAAACAAACGGTAAACAAACGGTTACTGATCCATCTCTATTCACCATCTCACAAGTTCAAGCAGACCTTGAGAGCATCCTGTACGCATCTTGCTTGTCCCGTGGCTTCTCCAGAATCATGCCGTCTACACTCTACGGATGGTAGAGGAGCACATCAATAGATAGCATGCAATAAAACAGCATAATATTGCCTAAATACCACAATGGTGTCAGCTCCGATCACAATGTCGGGTGTCTTTCGGTGGTTCTGAAAAAGTTAACATTTTTCAGATATTAAAAGATACCTTAAATATTGGCGTCCATGCCCCAGTATCATCCATTTGAATAAATAAACACTCAAATAGACGTTTTATTAGGTTTAGCACCCTTACTCGGACAGATATCGCCAGGTGTCGCACTGCAGAGCCAACATGGCATCTGTAAAGCTGATGTTTAAGGTGGGGTTTATGTAGAGAAGCAGAAAGCGATCCAAAGCTGTAACAATTTCAAATACATTTCATGACCTGCAAAGAAAAAGGGATTTAAAAAAAAAAAAGCGTATTTTAATTACATGACTAGACTAGACTATTGCAAGATCCATCCATTTTTTACCGCTTGTCCCTTTTGGGGTTGCGGGGGTGCTGGAGCAAGTTGTATTATTTAAATATTATTCATAAACACAAAATGTAAAACAACTTACATTAAAATAAAATAATTTAGAAAAAACGATATTACGAAACTATGAAATAGTATGAAATATGAATAATTATTTTTAATTAACACTGACTCAAAACAAAAGGGAAAAAATAAAATAAAAACTATTAGGGAAATATATATGAATGGTATTGATTTAAAAATGCCACATATTATCTTAATTATTTAGACATGACAAAAAATAATTTTAAAATATTTGGTTGTCCTAAAAATGTTCTATTATATAATATTGACAACACATAGAATTTAACTATTTAAATCAGTGGTCCCCAACCACCGGGCCGCACGTGGATCGATTGGTACCGGGCCGCACATGAAATTTAAAAAAATAAAAATAAAAATAAATGTTTTAATTTTTTTTTAATTAAATCAACATAAAAAACACAAGATACACTTACAATTAGTGCACCAACCCAAAAAACCTCCCTCCCCCATTTACACTCATTCACACAAAAGGGTTGTTTCTTTCTGTTATTAATATTCTGCTTCCTACATTATATATCAATATAGATCAATACAGTCTGCAAGGCATACAGTCCGTAAGCACACATGATTGTATTTCTTTATGACAAAAATAAATAAATAAATAACAGTTTTGGAAACTGAGATGCCAGATTTTTTTACCGTGAAATCTGCGGTTGTTGTTTTTACCGTGTATTACTTTAAATGGAAAAATGGTACCGCTGTTTTACAATAAAAAACTGGCAGCTCAGTTGCCAGAATTTTATTGTAAAGAAAAAAAACAGTGGTACCATTTTCCCACTTACAGTAATGAAAAAAAAACATTGTAAAATTTATGGCAAAAAACTGGCAGCTTAGTTGCCAGAATTTTACCATAAAATCTGTTGTTGTTATTATAGATTATAGATAATCTCATTCATCTCCTAGGTGAACCCTTTTTTTTTTGTCCTGTCCAGCTACTAAGGTAGGGCTGGGCGATATGGCCTTTTTTTTTAAATATCTTGATATTTTTAGGCCGTGTCACGATACACGATATATATGTGGATATTTTGCTTTAGCCTTGAATGAACACTTGATGCATATAATCACAGCAGTATGATGATTCTATGTGTCTACATTAAAACATTCTTCTTCATACTGCATTAATATTTGCTCATTTTAAACTTTCATGCAGAGCGGGAAACCACAACGAAGTCAATCGACCAAAAGTGTATTTATTAAACAGTTATTAAGCAGTGGCACGAACATTCATGTCATTTCCAAAACAGAAAGTGCAAGATTGTCAGAGACATTTTAAAACAACACTTTTGTGCATGAAGTCACTAAGATGACTTATCAAAACAACACTCAATTAAAGTGCACTTTTTGTACAGAACGCCACTACAATAGTTTAAAACAAATAAAGTGCACTTTTGTGCATGATGTCACACAAGATATTTCAATAAGTGTCAAATAAAAATGAGCTGCATAATAGGAAATCAAATAGTGTATGTCCTTCGCTATGTGGTAGGTTCCTGCGGACGTTATCTCCTTCTGTTGTTGACTATTTTTTTCATACGGTGTTGATGTGGAAATGGTTGCGTCGGCATTTTGTTGGTGTGGCACCGGCCGGAGATGTTGACATGCGGAGTTTCAAGCACTCTTCATTCTATAGCTGGTGACTTTTCAAATGATGCTACAAATTAGCAGTAGGTGCTACTTTTTGTAACAACGCTTTTGCCACATACTTGTTCGACATCTTCCCGCTTGAAGCCAAACAACCGCCAGACGATGGACCCCGCGCTGTTTTTCTTAGGAATTCATTTGTTCCCAGATTCGCACCTTCTTTCTCTCGTACTACCACTGGCACCACTCCGCTAGCATCACAGCTAACGTTACCCACGCTGCCACTTCTTTGTTCAGCGAGGGCGTATGACGCGACAGTATGTGACGTACGTAAGAAGGTGCGCTTGAAGGAGAGACAAGAAAGAGTGAAAAAAGCATGTAGTGTAATGCCCGCAACTAAAAGCAACTGCGTGAGAACGTATACTCCAATACTCACGATATCGCACAGAGACAAACCTGCGATATATCGAGTATATTCCATGTATCACTCAGCCCTAGGATGGAGATTGTTTTAACCCCAAATATGTGTTTTTGAAACTCTCTTGTGTTCGTGTGGACATGGCCTAAAAGTCAGTTAACTCACGCAGGGCATCCTCCTCGCCACCTCCAGAGCCTTCTGCTTGGCCGTCTCCACGGCGTACTCTTGCGGCGCTTTGAAAAGTCGCTTGTCGAGCGTTTCTTTGAACCAGGACGGGACCACCTCGAATCGCATGCCCTGCCACGGGATGAAGAAGGTGGTTAAGTTTTGCCAGGATAGAGTGTGTCGTACACATCCAGACACTCTACCGCGTTACGGAGGATGTCCAATCGGCGTGGAGACGCGCTGGCCAACACGACGAGCTTGCCGGCCAGCTTGGAGATGACGGGGTTCAGCACCATGGCGGTCTTCTGGTCACCTCACTGCCCTTTAAGAGGAACATGAACATGTCAATATTGTATTAGTTGTGTTGCAAATTCTGAGCTTTGCACATTTACTACATAAAAACTGCCATGAAGATCACTGGCTGCTCTCTGATGAACTGTACAGTGTGCCAGGTGCCTCAAAAAGGCCCAAAACATCATAAGTAGAGATGTCCGATAATGGCTTTTTTGCCGATATCCGATATTCCGATATTGTCCAACTCTTAAAGGCCTACTGAAAGGAATTTGTTTTATTTAAACGGGGATAGCAGATCCATTCTATGTGTCATACTTGATCATTTGGCGATATTGCCATATTTTTGCTGAAAGGATTTAGTATAGAACAACGACGATAAAGTTCTCAACTTTTGGTCTCTGATAAAAAAAAGCCTTGCCCCTACTGGAAGTAGCGTGACGTAGTCAGTTGTTCACCTCCTCATATTTTCCTATTGTTTTCAACGCAGCTAGAGCGATTCGGACCGAGAAAGCGACGATTACCCCATTAATTTGAGCGAGGATGAAAGATTCGTGGATGAGGAACGTTAGAGTGACGGACTAGAATGCAGTGAAAGACATATCTTTTTTCGCTCTGACCGTAACTTAGGTACAAGCTGGCTCATTGGATTCCACACTCTCTCCTTTTTCTATTGTGGATCACGGATTTGTATTTTAAACCACCTCGGATACTATATCCTCTTGAAAATGAGAGTCGAGAACGCGAAATGGACATCCACAGTGACTTTTATCTCCACGACAATACATCGGCGAAGCTCTTTAGCTACGGAGCTAACGTGATAGCATCTGGCTCAAATGCAGATAGAAACAAAATAAATAAATTAGAAAATAAAATAGACAGAAGATCAACAATACTATTAAACCATGGACATGTAACTACACGGTTAATAATTCTCAGCCTGGCAAAGCTTAACAATGCTGTTGCTAACAACGCTGAAGCTAACTTAGCAACTTAGCAACCGGACCTCACAGAGCTATGATAAAAACATTAGCGCTCCACCTACGCCAGCCAGCCCTCATCTGCTCATCAACACCCGTGCTCACCTGCGTTCCAGCGATCGACGGCGCGACGAAGGACTTCACCCGATCACAGATGCGGTTGGCGGCTAGCATCGGCTAGCGCGTCTGCTATCCAAGTAAGTCCTCCTTGTTGTGTTGCTACAGCCAGCTGCTAATACACCGATCCCACCTACAACTTTCTTCTTTGCAATCTCCATTGTTCATTAAACAAATTGCAAAAGATTCACCAACACAGATGTCCAGAATACTGTGGAATTCCATCCATCCATTTTCTACCGCTTATTCCCTTCGGGGTCGCGGGGGGCGCTGGAGCCTATCTCAGCTACAATCGGGCGGAAGGCGGGGTACACCCTGGACAAGTCGGACATCTCTAATCATAAGGGATCCATCTCACCCCGGACATAAACTTTTTGAACTGCTGCTCTCGGGCAGGAGATACAGGACAATAAAATGCCGGACAAACAGATTGAAGAACACTTTTTACCCGAGAGCAATAGTGTCGCTGAACACAAGGCATAAAAAAGAATGTATTTTACGTGTTATTTTTATCTATTTATCTGAGTACCATGTTCGTATGTGTCATTATGAATTTGCACTGAATTAGTTTGCTTGCAATTTCGTCGTACAATGTACAATGACAATAAAGATATAGTCTATTCTACAAACCCCGTTTCCATATGAGTTGGGAAATTGTGTTAGATGTAAATATAAACGAAATACAATGATTTGCAAATCATTTTCAACCCATATTCAGTTGAATATGCTACAAAGACAACATATTTGCTGTTCAAACTGATAAACTTTTTTATTTGTGCAAATAATCATTAACTTTAGAATTTGATGGCAGCAACACGTGACAAAGAAGTTGGGAAAGGTGGCAATAAATACTGATAAAGTTGAGGAATGCTCATCAAACACTTATTTGGAACATCCCACAGGTGAGCAGGCAAATTGGGAACAGGTGGGTGCCATGATTGGGTATAAAAGTAGATTCCATGAAATGCTCAGTCATTCACAAACAAGGATGGGGCGAGGGTCACCACTTTGTCAACAAATGCCTGAGCAAATTCTTGAACAGTTTAAGAAAAACCTTTCTCAAGCAGATATTGCAAGGAATTTAGGGATTTCACCATCTACGCTCCGTAATATCATCAAAGGGTTCAGAGAATCTGGAGAAATCACTGCACGTAAGCAGCTAAGCCCGTGACCTTCCATCCCTCAGGCTGTACTGCATCAACAAGCGACATCAGTGTGTAAAGGATATCACCACATGGGCTCAGAAACCCACTGTCAGTAACTACAGTTAATCACTACATCTGTAAGTGCAAGTTAAAACTCTCCTATGCAAGGCGAAAACCGTTTATCAACAACACCCAGAAACACTGTCTGCTTCGCTGGGCCTGAGCTCATCTAAGATGGACTGATACAAAGTGGAAAAGTGTTCTGTGGTCTGACGAGTCCACGTTTCAAATTGTTTTTGGAAACTGTGGACGTCGTGTCCTCCGGACCAAAGAGGAAAAGAACCATCCGGATTGTTATAGGCGCAAAGTGGAAAAGCCAGCATGTGTGATGGTATGGGGGTGTATTAGTGCTCAAGACATGGGTAACTTACACATCTGTGAAGGCACCATTAATGCTGAAAGGTACATACAGCTTTTGGAGCAACATATGTTGCCATCCAAGCAACGTTACCATGGACGCCCCTGCTTATTTCAGCAAGACAATGCCAAGCCACGTGTTACATCAACGTGGCTTCATAGTAAAAGAGTGCGGGTACTAGACTGGCCTGCCTGTAGTCCAGACCTGTCTCCCATTGAAAATGTGTGGTGCATTATGAAGCCTAAAATAGCACAAGGGAGACCCCCGGACTGTTGAACAACTTAAGCTGTACATCAAGCAAGAATGGGAAAGAATTCCACCTGAGAAGCTTCAAAAATGTGTCTCCTCAGTTCCCAAACGTTTACTAGGTGTTGTTAAAAGGAAAGGCCATGTAACACAGTGGTGAACATGCCCTTTACCAACTACTTTGGCACGTGTTGCAGCCATGAAATTCTAAGTTAATTATTATTTACAAAAAAATTAAATAAAGTTTGAGTTTGAACATCAAATATGTTGTCTTTGTAGTGCATTCAATTGAATATGGGTTGAAAAGGATTTGCAAAACATTGTATTCCGTTTATATTTACATCTAACACAATTTCCCAACTCATATGGACACGGAGTTTGTACTCCTAGTGGTGTTAATCGTTACAATTGAACATTTAAGAGTATTATTGTTGTGTTTGTACTTTGCTGTGTATGGACTGCAAGTGCATAAGTCAGAACAAAACACAAAAAGGTGATAGTTCATCCAGTTATTTTTCATAAACGTAACACGACTACTTTGAAGCCGAGCCTGCATAAAAATGTGTAAAAGAGACAAATGTTAGCAAGCATCGAAACCTTGTGACAGTTTAAGTTAGCTTAAATGTCAATATTAGCTAACCTATGCTTGGTTACCGCACAGACGTTGTTCGGCCACTAGGTTAATTTAACTATACTCTTGTGTTGTATGGATACAAACACGAAGACGTCAAGTTAAAATTATGGTAATATTTAAAAGTCTTGTTGTACACTTTTTTTAATGCTGAATAAATGTATGAGACTTATATAAAACACTTACCGACACCAGACCGGAAGTGAACTTGTGTTACGTACGGACGTATGCGTCATGACGTCACACGTTGGACGGCTTGACCAATGCAGATGTATGCGTCATGACGTCACATGTTGGACGACTTGACCAATCAGACGCTTGTTTGCCAGTAACTGAACTGAATCGCAAAAATGATAACACATATTGTAAAATAACACATAATTGTCATTTTTATACGCAAGATAATTAAACAAAAACAATAATGTGTGTTTTGGTGTTATTACACCCATATAATATGATGACTGCATTTTATTTGCTTTCCGTATACATGCATCATGTTTTGTTTTGTATTAGAATGAAAGCAAAGTAGCCAAATAATAATGTTAAGACTATCAATACATCTGGAAACTACAAACACAATAATTGACACGGGTGTGAAACTTTGCATGGGGTGACAACTCGATTTAGACTCGATTCCAGATTCAAACCGATTCTCGCAATGTATTATTTTTAGAGATGTCCAATGCCGATATTATCGGCCGATAAATGCTTTAAAATGTAATATCGGAAATTGTCGGTATCAGTTTTTTTCATTATCGGTATCGGTTTTATTTTATTTTTATATTAAATCAACATAAAAAACACAAGATACACTTACAATTAGTGCACCAACCTATAAAACCTCCCTCCCCCATCTACACTCATTCACACAAAAGGGTTGTTTCTTTCTGTTATTAATATTCTGCTTCCTACATTATATATCAATATATATCAATACAGTCTGCAAGGGATACAGTCCGTAAGCACACATGATTGTGCGTGCTGCTGCTCCACTAATAGTACTAACCTTTAACACTTAATTTTACTCATTTTCATTCATTACTAGTTTCTATGTAACTGTTTTTATATTGTTTTACTTTCTTTTTTATTCAAGAAAATGTTTTTAATTTATTTATTTTATTTTATTTAATTAATTTTTTTTAAAAGGACTTTATCTTCACCATACCTGGTTGTCCAAATTAGGCATAATAATGTGTTAATTCTACGACTGAATATATTGGTATCGGTAGATATCGGTATCTGTAATTAAGATTTGGACAATATCGGAATATCAGCAAAAAAGCCATTATCAGACATCTCTAATTATTTTGTATAATAATTATAACGAAACGTTTTCATAACCGGCTACAGGTTAGTAAAGCTCCTTCTGGTTGCATGGAGATGGCCTAGAAACGTCTTTTTACAAATAGATTCTTTTAAAAAAAAGGAACAAAAAATTCAACATTTAAACATTTTAACAAAACGTTAAATTTGAAAAGCAAAATATCGTAAAGTTGTTAGTAAAAAATGCGGAATGTTAATAAGTAAAACGTCATAATAGTTTGATGACAAGTGTAGGGAGTATTCGGGCCAAAAAGACGCCATATTTTAGATTGGTAAAAAACAATATTGTGCAGTTATGTGTAAAAAAGTTGTAACGGGACAACAAGGAGTATGTGAAGGACTATTGAGAACAATATAAAGGCAACAAAATTTTGAAATTACAAAGCAAAATATCGTAACGTTGTGAGTAAAAAATCGTAACGCTAAAACAATACGTACAAACATGGGACCAAAATAAAGAAAACAAAACTTTCAAATTACAAAGAAAAAAGTTGGGATGTTACCAGAAAAAAGTAACGGTTTAAGAATAAATATAAGGGAGTATTGGGGCCTAAATGAAAAGAAAAAGGAAAACTAAGTTGCGAGAAAAATAGGTGGTTATATTATGAGAAAAAAATTTGTAGTGGTACAACAATAATTACAAAGAAGTATTAAGGCCTAAATTAAAAGAAAAAAGAGAGTCAAGCACTAAGAGGGTAAAAATTGTAATATAGGAAAATAAAGTGTCACTTGTATGCGAAAGAAAAACATTTCCCTACAAGAAAAAAAAAGTCATATTATGGAAAAAAAGTTGAAAAATGTTGCAATGATATGAAAAAAAAGATTCCAGTCATACAAAAATAAACACGGAATAACTATGGTTGGACGAAAGAAAATAAAGGGAAATGTCGCCTAGTTAGGAGAATAAAGTTGTAATGTTATTTATTAGTCGTTGATGCAAAGACAAAAAAGTTGTAATCGTTTGCGAATGAGTATGTGAGTATTCGGGCCAAAATGTTTAAATTATAAAGAACAATGCACAAAGTTGTGAGATAGGACAATAACTACAAAGGAGTACTGACACCAAAATGAAAATGAAAAATATTGGAGAAAAAAGTTGCAATAGAAGAGAATAGAAAACTTGTATGTGAAAGAAAAACTTTTCATTACAGTAAGAAATGTCATATTATGAGAAAAAGTTATGTTATGCAAAAATGTCATAACATTATGAGAAAAAAAAGGAGAAAAGAGCAGATTAAACTAAATAACTTTCCACATTTGACGTACAATAAGTAGCATTAATACAATCATTTATATATTCAAAATAAAAATTAATGAATGACAAAATGAATAGCACGATACAAAAGGTTTTACTCAAAATGAGGGGATTTTTTCTGTATTGTAAAAAAAAAAACACTTTTTGTGTGTCAAATAAAACCAAATAAATAAAACATGAAGAATTTAAAAAAGAAAAATAAAAAGTAAATAAATCCAAGTCAAACACTTTAAAAAAGGTGTACATTGAAAGAGGAAATGCGTCATGTGACATGATGTGGTTTATTCTTGTACAACGCAGCAAATTCATGTGCAAAGTAAAATACACAAAGCTTGGAAAACAACATTTAGCATTAGCATGTTCATTTTGTAAATTAGCATGAAACATGTTACTTTCGAGGAAGTTCCTCGTAGAAATCTCCATCTAATTATAATACATTTTAGGCTTTACCCTGGATTCAACACACACCTGCATGGAATGTACCAGCAAATTAGTTCATATTTGCATGTTTCATGTCTGCGTAAGAAAACAGTCAGGTTGACAAACAGCTGTCAGAAATATCCCACAGTTGTGTTGATAAGTATGATGACAAGTATTCTTACAAATATCCAGAGCGCTCACGCTCCTCTTTGTTGTCGTAGCCTTTATCCAGCACTGTTGCCATGGCGACCACCTCGAAACAACGCTCGGCTTCGGGCTCGGGCGGCATGCAGTCGTAGCTTTTGCCCGCCGAGTTGACCCGCTTGCGGTTGCGCGTGCCAGGCTGGTACAGCTGCATGGCCGGGCGGTCCTGACAATAAAGGAGGGTCACAACATACCTGAGTTTAACACACTTCATCTAAGTCACAGGTGTCAAACTCAAGGCCCGGGGTCCAGATCTGGCCCGCAAACACCTGGAAATGACATGAGTTGAAGTGAATGAATGTTATGTTCTGCATATGGTGAATGTTTATATTCAACTTGGAGAAAGCGAACCACCGGGTTTAAGTAAATAATAGCTGAGCCCATAATAAATGAAGGAGCCTTAGTTGGACATTCGTATGTGGACTGGGTTAATAGAGGCAATAAATTCAGACTTCAGAATGCAAAAGTGATAGCCCTATCCTTGAGAAGAGACTACCTGTCTAGCTCAACGCCAACATTTAAGTTATGACTTAAAGCAGTTGTTTTGCAGACACTTACACACCAACATCTCCTTTTATTTATTTCATTCATTCCGCACTCCTTCAATCTGTATAATCCCTCGCCATACAGCAAAAGTGATAGCCCTATCCTTGAGAAGAGACTACCTGTCTAGCTCAACGCCAACATTTAAGTTATGACTTAAAGCAGTTGTTTTGCAGACACTTACACACGAACATCTCCATTTATTTATTTAATTCATTCCGCACTCCTTCAATCTGTATAATCCCTCGCCATACAGCAATAGATGATATCTGTCTACTAGAGATGCGCGGTTAGCGGGCACACCCGCGGAGTCCGCGGGTAATCCGCGGGTCGGGCGGTTGCATGACGAAAAAAATAGATTTTAAATAGATTCGGGCGGGTGGCGGTTGAACCAATTCAGGAAAAAAAATACATAGTTAAATGTTGTTACCCATGTGAATGATCGAGGGCGAGTTCTTTGTGTCTTTAGGTGGGTTTATTGTAGGCAGTTTTCATGAACGTCCACCCAGTGCGGCAACATCACACAACAACAACAGTCACGTTTTGGTCCTACCGTAAAGCAGGTCGTCTGCCGTAAACAGCAATGCTGTGACAGTCTCAAACAGGGCAACACTGCCATCTAGTGCAGTGGTCCCCAACCTTTTTGTAGCTGCGGACCGGTCAACGCTTGAAAATTTGTCCCACGGACCGGTGGGAGGGGTGGAGGGTGTATTTAAAAAAATAAAAAAATAAAAATTTTTTTTTTTTTTTTACATAAATAAATACAATCATGTGTGCTTACGGACTGTATCCCTGCAGGCTGTATTGATCTATATTGATATAGAATGTATATATTGTGTTTTTTGTGTTGATTTCATAAAAAAATAAAAATAAAAATTAATTTTTTTTAATTTTTTTAAAATTCTTCTGCGGCCCGGTACCAATCGGTCCGCGGACCGGTACCGGGCCGCGGCCCGGTGGTTAGGGACCACTGATCTAGTGTACATGCATATGTGACAACCCACATAGGAAAAACGAGCAGCACTCTTTGAAACAGGCAATTATTCATCAGGCACTGCTGCCCCCCCCCCCCACCCCCCCATTTACTTCCGGGGCTGCGTCCAATAAAGTTACAAAGTTGCCGGGGGTCCTTAACCCGCACGCGACTGTCCTGTTTCGCGCCTGTACAAAAATAAAACAATCATCGATTTCTTCAGATTCCAGCAGCTGTCAAAGACGAAGTGCTATCGATCGCTGTCAATGACGTAAGAGGAAACATGACCACGGAAGTAAATGGGGGGGGGGAAGGTTTTTGTAGGGGGAAGAAATTGTGGTCGGGGGTGGGCGTGGTTGGGCCGGGGTCGTGATTGGGGGCGTGGTTAAGAGGGGAATATATTTAAGCTAGAATTCACCAACTCAAGTATTTCATATATATATATTTTTAAATTTATTTTATTATACATATAAATAAAAGAAATACTTGAATTTCAGTGTTCTGGAGGCTTTCCAGTAGATGGCAGTGTTGTCCTGTTTAAGAGTGTCACAACATTGCTGTTTACGGCAGACGAACTGCTTTACGGTAGATGAAAACGTGACGTGTGTTGTTGTGTGTTGTTACCGCGCTGGGAGGACGTTAATGAAACTGCCTAACAATAAACCCACATAAGAAACCAACAACTCGCCCTCGATCATTCTACAGTTATGACGTGATTGGGCAGGCACGCTGTTAATATTGTGGGAAAGCGGACGTGAAAACAGACTGTCGCCGCTGTCCCCACTCAGGTCCGCATTGAGCTGGAGGGGGCGTGGCCTCCAGCTCCAGCTGAATACCGGGAGTCTCCCGGTAAAACCGGGAGGGTTGGCAAGTATGCTCTAATGCGTGGCCAAGAGATATTGCGTGGCACGCATTGAATGTCTCTGCTGCATTGGATCAGTCTCATTTCTTTAACAGGAATGCCTTGTATCGTCTATATTAGATGTATAACAACGGGTGGGTGGCGGGCGGTTGTGGTTTTGATAAAATGTTAGTTCGGGTGGATGTCGGGTGGATGACGACTTTTGTGATGGGGTTGCGGATGAAATAATTGCCTATCCGCGCATCTCTACTGTCTATGACATGTTAGCTACCTCTCTTTGTTTAAAATGTATATTTTCTGCTGGATCTACTCTCTATTTTATGCTGCAGCTGTTACATATACTGTAATATTGTACATGGTAATTGTTATATATTATATAAAAATATAATATAATAATATATCAGTATATATCATATACTGTATATATAATATGTAAATATTACATATATGTTGTATTGCTACTACGGTACATTTTTAGTCTACTTTATCCTTTCCATCCTTACACTTTCCATCCTTTGTAACTGAGATACTGTAGTGGAAAATGTCCAAGGTTGACGTTGGGTGATACGCTCTCGTGAACGAGCGCACACACCCAACGTCTCCAGGAACGTTGTCTGTAATCATGGCAACCCAATCCAACCTTGTACCATCTGATTATGATGAAATAAATCTCTTGTAACAAATTCTCTTTTGTTCCTGTTTAAGATTTGGACATTTCCACTACACTACTGTGTGGAACTTTCCCTTGTGGATTTTTACAGTTTGTCTAAGTCTAAATTACGGTCAGGATGTGCTCTCCTGACTTAGCACACACACACACACACAAGAGACAGGAAGGAGGAATATAAAACTGATGGTTTGGCTTCTCCAGGTTAGGAGTGCCTCATTTTTTTTGACCTGACCTCCTCCAGGTGCTGCAGACCTGTATAATGACACTCGCTTGTAATAAAGCAACTTTTTGTTTAGCAAAGCGTCTCCGACGACTCTTTCGATGCAGCCGCACTGCCGTGTCACCCTTCTGTCCGCACGAGGATGACAAGACCAGAAATCAGTGTCAATAAAGTACTTCATATTTTCTCACTAAATGTAATGGATTTATTTTCATTTTGACAGAAAAAATATACGGTTGTGCTCATAAGTTTACATACCCTGGGAGAATTGATGATTTCTTGGCCGTTCTTCAGAGAATATGAATGATAACTAGAGATGTCCGATAATATCGGTCTGCCGATATTATCGGCCGATAAATGCGTTAAAATGTAATATCGGAAATGATCGGTATCGGTTTTTTTATTATCAGTATCGGGTTTTTTTTTTAAATTAAATCCACATAAAAAACCTCCCTCCCTCATTAACACAAAAGGGTTGTTTCTTTCTGTTATTAATATTCCGCTTCCTACATTATATATCAATATATATCAATACAGTCTGCAAGGGATACAGTCCGTAAGCACACATGATTGTGCGTGCTGCTGCTCCACTAATAATACTAACCTTTAACAGTTAATTTTACACATTTTCATTAATAACTACTTTCTATGTAACTGTTTTTATATTGTTTTACTTTCTTTTTTATTCAAGAAAATGTTTTTAATTTATTTATCTTATTTTATTTTATTCATTTTTTTAAAAAGTACCTTATCTTCACCATACCTGGTTGTCCAAATTAGGCATAATAATGTGTTAATTCCACGACTGTATATATCGGTTGATATCGGTATCGGTTGATATCGGTATCGGTAATTAAAGAGTTGGACAATATCGGAATATCGGATATCGGCAAAAAGCCATTATCGGACATCCCTAATGATAACACAAAAACCTTTCTTCCATTCATGCTTAATGGTTGTGTGAAGCTATTTATTGGCAAACAACATTCTTTATCTTCAAGTACATTCTGGGTGTCTCATTCAGTAAAAAAAATAAAAATTCCATTCTGTTTTTTAAAGCGGAATTTAAGCTTTTAATCAGACATTATTGTGAGGTTTTGTATTAGTGTTCCTAAAAATAGATATACCAGCCCCCAGACACGTTTTTTTTCTCTAAATTTAGCCCCCGAGTTAAAATAATTGCCCAGGCCTGTCGTAAAGCGTCCTGCCCTGAATTGTCCCTGTGTTGGCGTACACTTTTCTCCCCCCAATGCCAGTGGAGTGTACCAGTAAAAGTGAAACTAGATCCCTTTATCCAGACCCGCACTAACTTTCTAGCCAAGAACAGATATGTTTCCAGCAGGAAAATGAAGTGCACAACCCCCAACATGGCTTCCCATCATGCTCACCTTCTGGCTCACCTTGTTTCGGAGGCGCTCCTTCCTGTTTCCCGGCTCGTCCCTGTCCTCCTTCATCTGCTTGTCAGCGCCGTCGGGGCAGAAGGCGTAGGCGTGGTGATGGCCCTCCTTCTTGGCGCGGTCTTGGCAGTAGCCTTTGCCCCACTTGGTCTCGTCTTTGCGCCGCGGGAACTTGTCGAAGTCGTAGTGGTGCCGCTGGCGTTTCCTCTCCTCGTCTTTGCCGCGGTGCTCCTTGTCTCGCGGCCGGCGGCACTGTTGCTGCTCCTTGTCGCTCTCAGCCTGACCTCTGGTGGCCGCAGAAGACATTGCAGTTGTTGTTCAACATTCAAACAGTTTAATAATGCTGACAAGTTTTTCTTCCAAGGAAACAATGGGAATAGAAGCACTCTGTTCCAGGGTGGAACTGATACAGTAAACAAGTGTAAGAAGAAGTGAACCACTGTATAAGTAAATCATACAAAAGTAAATACCACTATTTAACCCTATGATTGGAATTTGACTGAAGCATATTATTTAAGGCAGGGGTCCCCAAACTACGGCCTGCGGGCCGTATCCGGCCAGTGTCCAAAATTTGGCCCACGGGAAGTCCTAAGTTAAAAAAAATGTTTGTTTTTTTTCCCCCCCTGATTATAATTTTTTAAAATCTGTCCTTTCTAATCCATTTTCTACCGCTTGTTACTCTCTGTGTCTCCTAGTCGCGCAGGCAAATCATATTGTCTAAAAATACATTTTCCCATCGATAACGTGACATCATCGTGCTTGGAATATATATATATACATATATATATATATATATATATATATATATATATATATATATATATATATATATATATATATATATATATACACACACACACACACATGTATATGTATATATATATTAGGGCTGCAACTAACAACTAATTTGATAATCGATTAATCTGTCGATTATTACTTCGATTAATAATCGGATAAAAGAGACCAACTACATTTCTATCCTTTCCACTATTTTATTGGGGGAAAAAACAGCATCCTGGCACCATACTTATTTTGATAATTGTTTCTCAGCTGTCTGTAAATGTTGCAGTTTATAAATAAAGGCTTATTAAAAAAAAACGGGAGAAAAAAAACAGTAGCATATATATATATTAGGGCTGCAACTAACGATTTATTTGATAATCGATTAATCTGTCGATTATTACTTCGATTAATAGTCGGATAAAAGAGACCAACTACATTTCTATCCTTTCCAGTATTTTATTGGAAAAAAAACAGCAAACTGGCACCATACTTATTTTGATTGTTTCTCAGCTGTTTGTAATGTTGCAGTTTATAAATAAAGGTTTATAAAAAATGAAATAAAAAGTAGCCTCTGCGCATGCATATATATATATATATATATATGCATATATATATATATATATATATATATATATATATATATATATATATATATATATATATATATATATATATATATATATATATATATATATATTAGGGCTGCAACTAACGATTAATTTGATAATCGATTAATCTGTCGATTATTACTTCGATAAATCGACTAATAATCGGATAAAAGAGACAAACTACATTTCTATCCTTTCCAGTATTTTATTGGGAAAAAAAACAGTAAACTGGCACCATACTTATTTTGATTATTGTTTCTCAGCTGTTTGTAATGTTGCAGTTTATAAATAAAGGTTTATAAAAAATAAAATAAAAAGTAGCCTCTGCGCATGCATATATATATATATTAGGGCTGCAACTAACGATTCATTTGATAATCGATTAATCTGTTGATTATTACTTCGATTAATCAATTAATAATCGGATAAAAGAGACAAACTACATTTCTATCCTTTCCAGTATTTTATTGCAAAAAAAACAGCAAACTGGCACCATACTTATTTTGATTATTGTTTCTCAGCTGTTTGTAATGTTGCAGTTTATAAATAAAGGTTTATAAAAAAATAAAAAATAAAATAAAAAGGAGCCTCTGCGCATGCGCATAGCATAGATCCAACGAATCGATGACTAAATTAATAGCCAACTATTTTTATAATCTATTTTAATCGATTAGTTGTTGCAGCCCCTATATATATATATGTATATATATATATATATATATATATATATATATATATACATATATATATATATATATATATTGTTGCAGCCCTAATATATATATATATTTATTTTAAAAAATATATATATATATTAGCAAGTAACGATTACTTTGATAATCGATTAATCTGTCGATTATTACTTCGATTAATCGATTAATAATTGGATAAAAGAGACAAACTACATTTCTATCCTTTCCAGTATTTTATTGAAAAAAAACAGCATAGTGGCACCATACTTATTTTGATTATTATTTCTCAGCTGTTTGTAAATGTTGCAGTTTATAAATAAAGGTTTATAAAAAAAAAAAAATTTTAATTAAATTTTTTTTTTAATAAAATTGCCTCTGCGCATGCGCATAGCATAGATCCAACGAATCGATGACTAAATTAATCGCCAACTATTTTTATAATCGATTTAATCGATTAGCTGTTGCAGCCCTAATACATATATATATATATATATATATATATATATATATATATATATATATATATATATATATATATATATATATATATATATATATATATATATATATATATATATATATATATATATATATATATATATATATATATATATATATACATATATATATATACACAGCCCGGCCCCAGGTCAAATTAGTTTTTACCCAATGCGGCCCCTGAGTCAAAAAGTTTGGGGACCCCTGGTTTAAGATGAAACACTTTTTATTTTAACTTTCTAATACAATTGTAAAATGTGTAAGAATGACCTAAACATAGAAAAACATGTATTTTTATGATTGATGCAATATTTTAATTTAATAAAATTTAATGAAACATTTGGAAAAAATTGTTTTTATAAAAATAATGATTGTTATTATTAAAATGATTAAACATGATTGTGATCGTCATCGTTATTACTATTATTAGTAGTAGTAATATTTATATTGTGCTGAGTAGCTGCTACATTGTCCAAAAAGTTCATTTTCTGGTTCTATGGTTATCGTCGCACGTTTCCTATTTGCCATCTGTGTCGTTTGTCCTTATATGGTGGCGTCACACACACGCACATAAAACACCACGCTTACTTTTCCTTGGGGTCCTTTGACTTCATCTGTCCGCCTGATTTGTCCCATTTCCCTCTGTCTGTCTCCTCGCTCTTGTCCTTCGTGCGGTCAGAGTCGGCGTCCTCATCCCGGTCGCTCTTTTTCAGGAGCTGGAAGCCCACCGTTATGCGCCACAGTCACAGGAAACACAAAATAATACACAGTTTTTACCTTAATTTTGATGTCTTTGTCTGATAGTTTCTTCTGCTTGTCCGTCTCTTTGCGTTTGCGCCTCTCCTCCTCACGCCGCTTTCGCTTCTCCTCCTCCCGTTGGCGCTTTTTCTCGAACTCCCGTCGACGCCGCTCCTCTCGCTTTTCCTCTCGTATTCTCTGTTTGTTATTGTTGTTGTTTTTTTAATCATCGAAACCCACTAGCAGGTGTATGTTTTGTTGATGTTGTGTCTTACCTGTTTCTCCATCTTCTTGTTTTTGATGTACTCCAGCAGGGGTGTTGTCCTTTTTGCTGAAGCAGCAGAATATTAGGGACAGCTCTTAGTAAGATGTACATATGAATACCACAATCACACCTGAGTGTTATTACACAAAACCAGGGGTGTAAAACACATTTCCATTGAGTTATGGCTTGTAACAGGGAATACAATACAGTGTTTCCCATAAACTGCCAAGATACCTGTGGTGGTGGGGGCGTGGCTATGGGCGTGGTCACCATGACATCGAGTAATTTGCATAATTTACTACAATGATATGATTTTCTCTAAAAAGGCTCAAAAAATGTATACTTACTAATTAATAATAACAGTTTTGTTTTAAACGTCCATCCATCCATCCATTTTACAATATAATTACAACACTTTATGTACATATTTATATACAGATTTGAACAATAAGTTATTCACTGAAATATATTTATTAATTGTGGTTCTTACAAAAAATATATCTTATAAAAATATAAAAGCTAAAATGTCTCTTAAAGCTCTGCCCCTTTAATTAGTGCATACTAAATAATTTAACTTTAGCCTACTACTACAACCATATTATTTACCAGCAACATAAAGTGAAACAGAGGCAGAGGTGTCCTGCCACAGTCAGTAACAAATAAACAGAAAACAGTAGTGGTGGTAGATAGACACAAAGCTTCATCAAACATCTGATCCACTGAACAAAGAGCTCCAAAAATCTTGATCCTACACTTCTCTTTTGTAAAGTAAATCTGAACAGCCGATATGGAAATCTACATCAACTATATGATTTGCCTGAGAAGCTGGAAAGGACAACAAAAAAAAAACATTTAAAAAAAAAAAAAAAAACATTTTTGTGGTAGCCTTAATTATTTCGTGGCGGGCCGCCACAAATAAATGAATGTGTGGGAAACCCTGCAATATGAATATAATTCTATAAGGATTTGCCTCATGATATTATGACACAATTGCATATGCATTTGATCATTGTTTTTTAATGTACACTGCAAACAAATAATCTGTAGATTTTACAAAAAAAAAACCAGCAGCACAATCACCAGATTTTTACTGTAAAATTGACGGTGTTTTTTTACAGCATATTACTGTAAATCCAGCAACAGTACCACTGTTTTTAATGGTAAAACTTTGAGCTGCCAGTTTTTCATTGTAAAATCTGCGGTTGATGTTTTATCATTAAAAAAAAACAGTGGTTCCGTTTTTCCATTTACAGTAATATGCTGTAAAAAAAAAAACACAGTAAAATCTATGGTAATAAACTGGCCAGAATGTTACCATAAAATCTATTGTCGTATTTACAGTGTACAGTTTGATGGACAACTTGCATTGAAGTCAAGCAGATATATATATATACATTTAAAGTACCGGTACTTTCTTTAGATAACAACCTAATCCAAACAACCTTTCCTAGTCATGGTGCAGAAAAAAATTATCCACCAGCACAAAAAGTCAACACACATCACATATAAAACAAAACCTGCTCACTGAACTTTGTGGATAATATAAAAAAACAAAACTCCCATCACCATAACAAATTCAAAATTTAAAACCATTGCAAGGCATGATGGAAAAAAATGCTTAACACTTTCTCCACACTTATCCATGTTTAACATTTAGCTGCTTGATATTTCTGATGGATTACAAAGCTTTAAAGAGGTTATCACGGAGTTTAACTTTTACATACTCTTGATTTTCAACTATAATAATTATTAATTATATATCCATCCATTTTCTACCGCTTGTATCCATTATGTTATTATCGTATGTACATACACACACACATATACAGTACATACTGTATATATATATATATATATATATATATATATATATATATATATATATATATATATATATATATATATATATATATATATATATATATATATATATATATATATATATATATATATATATATATATATATATATATATATATATATATATATATATACTAGGGCTGCAACAAACGATTAATTTGATAATCGATTAATCTGTCGATTATTACTGCGATTAATCGATTAATAATCGGATAAAAGAGACAAACTACATTTCTATCCTATCCAGTATTTTATTGGAAAAAAACAGCATACTGGCACCATACTTATTTTGATTATTGTTTCACAGCTGTTTGTAAATGTTGCAGTTTATAAATAAAGGTTTATTAAAAAAAATATATATATACTGTATATTTTTTTAAATTAAAAAAAACAAAAAACTCTGCGCATGCGCATAGCATAGATCCAACGAATCGATGACTAAATTAATCGGCAACTATTTTAATAATCGATTTTAATCGATTAGTTGTTGCAGCCCTAATATATACACACATACATACATATATACACATATACTGTATATATATATACATATATATTAGGGCTGCAACTAACGATTAATTTGATAATCGATTAATCTGTCGATTATTACTTCGATTAATCGATTACTATTCGGATAAAAGAGACAAACTACATTTCTTTCCTATCCAGTATTTTATTGAAAAAAAACAGCATACTGGCACCATACTTATTTTGATTATTGTTTCTCAGCTGTTTGTACATGTTGCAGTTTATAAATAAAGGTTTATTTTTTTTTTTTTTTAAATAAAAAATGTTTTTTTATAAAAAAAAACAAAAAAAAAACAACCTCTGCGCATGCGCATAGCATAGATCCAACGAATCGATGACTAAATTAATCGGCAACTATTTTAATAATCGATTTTAATCGATTAGTTGTTGCAGCCCTAATATATATATATATATATGTATATATATATATGTATATATACATATATATATATATATATACATAAATATATATATATATATATATATATATATATATATATATATATATATATATATACGGTTACCTTGCATATATATATATATATATATATATATATATATATATATATATATATATATATATATATATATATATGTATATATATGGTTACCTTGCATGCAGTCGGCTTTTGGCACCCGGCCAAATTTTTATGCCCAATACGGTAATAATAAGTCAAAAAGTTGGACAGCCCTGATCTAGGGTATTTTTGGAAAAGCAGCAACGTTACCAATAAGTTCCTTGGTTTTAGCTTCGATTTCCACCAACAGAGTCTCTGGATTGGCCATGGACTTCTCCTCATCACAGGAGTAATTCTCCAAGAAGCGCTTATATTCCGGGTCTAAAGAAATGATGTCATTAAAGCACCAAACACAAAGTTTCATGATATACGTTTTCTCTGCTCGTTCATAAATTGCACGTAAAGACCATCTCATTACCTTCATCGATACTCCCAGCTTTAGCATCTTTCTTCTTGAGCTTCTTCTTGGAGATCTTCTGGAAGGGGGCAAACTCTACCACAGCAGGGAACTCCTGGCCTGGAACACCATCATGTCGTAGTTGTTTATACACCCGCAGAGAGAGCTGTAAAGCTGACATTTACTTCTAAAGTGATGAAACAAAAGATCACCTTTGTTATCGATGAAGACGTAGCCATCGAATCTGTCGCGAAACAAAAGGATGTCCTCCTGGTTTTTGAAGTTGATGTAGGCTCTGCAGAAGAGGTGTGGATACAGACTGCGGACACAGGAGGTGTGGGATTGGTAGGGTAACAGGCCTTGAATTTCAACTTTTTAAGGTCAAGGCAAGTGTTGCCTAAAAGGAGGGCTCATATTTTAGGGCACCGAGGCAAACATTATTTTCTTTCCAGACAGGGGCTCCAAAGCGTGCTATATCAGTGTTTCCCACACATTCATTTATTTGTGGCGGCCCGCCACGAAACAATTACGTCCGCCACAAATAAATAAATAAAACATTTTTAAATATTTTTTTTTGTCCTGTCCAGCTTTTCAGGCAAATCATATAGTTGATGTAGATGCCCATATAGGCTGTTCACATTTACTTTACAAAAGAGAAGTGTAGGATACTTCTTTTGTTGCCTTATTTGTATTTGACCACTACTGTTTTCTGTTTATTTGTTACTGACTGTGGCAGGACACCTCTGCCTCTGTTTTACTTTATGTTGCTGGTAAATAATATGGTTGTAGTAGTAGGCTAAAGATAAATTATTTAGTATGCACTAATTAAAGGGGCAGAGCTTTAAGAGACATTTTAGCTTTCATATTTTATAAGATATATTTTTTGTAAGAACCACAATTAATAAATATATTTCAGTGAATAACTTATTGTTCAAATCTGTATATAAATATGTACATAAAATGTTGTAATTATATTGTAAAATGGATGGATGGATGGATGTTTATTATTAATTAGTAAGTATAAATTTTTTGAGCCTTTTTAGAGAAAATCATATCATTGTAGTAAATTATGCAAATTACTCGATGATGTCATGGTGATCACGCCCATAGCCACGCCCCCACCGCCACAGGTATCTTGGCAGTTTATGGGAAACACTGTATATATATATCCTCTTAAGGCCCAAGCTGTTTGTTTACATGCTTTTTTAAATTTCTCTTTGCTATTTGGGCTTATTGGACCCTAATTAGAATAAAAACTAAGAATCATCTTTTGATATGATGTACTTAGTCCATAAGTACACAAACGTGTACTTCATGTTTAGTGACATGCTAATTCTTATTTTTACACTTTTTTTCCCCAAATTCCATTGTATGTTATACTCTTCTGACACCACCAGATGGCAGTATAAGTGTCCACATAAGCAGCATTAAGACCCAAATTCAGTAGTGTACACAGTTTTGGAAATAAGAGCTAAAAGGTGCTGTCCATGCAATAATATATATATATATATATATATATATATATATATACATATATATATATATATATATATATATATATATATATATATATATATATATATATATATATATATATATATATATATATATATATATATATATATATATATATATATATATATATATATATATATATATATATATATATATATATATATATATATATATATATATATATATATTAATTCAATATTAATATCAACTTGTCAGCTTTTTGTCATTACATAATGCCTTTATCTCCATTTTTACATTTTGATAGAAGGAGGTATTTAAAAAAATATATATATATATATATATATATATATATTTTAAGTTATGTACATGTAGATGGTGTATGGGGACAGATCCATTAAGAGTTTGAGCAGAAATATGTCATATAGGAATCAACTACACACAATAAAACATTAACAAAATGCTGTGTCACATGAATGTTTTTTGAAGTAATACCTTAGTGACATGAAAAACACACAAAGTAATGTATAAAAACCTTGTGTTTACTTTTTGATATTAAAATACAACACTAGGCAGTTTGGCTAATGAAGATGAAGTCTAATAAACAAGCTTTGTTCTTCTCCTGGTTCACTACAACAGTTTGGGTGATACCTCTCACATCGCATACACAAACTTCACAGCCTTCGTTCAGTTCGATGAGATGACAAAACATTTGAGCTAGTATTGATGTTATCTGAACACTGATACAGTATGCAGTTAAATAAAGGAGAAGTGAACATCCCAGTCAACAAAGTAAAGACTATAAATAAGTTGTGACATCGTTCACGACACATCGCCGGCTGCAAAACATCAAATAGATTTCTCCTTCGCTGTTTACTTTTAATGTGGGGACAAATGTCTCCAATATTGTCCACACCTGTCTCCATCTAAACACAGCAGTGCGCTCTTAACCGCACGCCGGGAAGCGAGGGATAATGACGTTAAACCAAGCGCTTGGCTCCGTTTACTCCGAGGGGAAATCTCCGCAGCAAAGTCCGTGTAGTGATTATCAAACCAAACTACGCTATTGTGCCTGCGCCTGACTTCCTGTTGCCTAAAATGCATTTTTCTGTAATTAAAAAATTAGACGTATTACTAACCGTCTGAAATTTTATCGCAAATTATCATTGTACCGTTTATTGTTACATCCCTAGTCCATTAACAAGTAAAAAGTCAAGGGCAGTCACAGATGTTGGTCAATTATTTAGGGCATCACGGCAAATAATGAGGGCGGTTGCCGTGGTTAAATTCGAGCACTGGAGTAAAAAAGGGGTTGTTATTGTACAAAGGATGAGAAAAATACCTCTGATCGGCCGGGAAGAACTCAAAGTAGTCGTAGGACGGCAGCGGGCTGAGTTGTTCTTCTAGCTGCTCCTTCGACAGGTGAGGGGGGAGTCTTCGAATGACCACCTGCAATCAGGCAGTTAGTACTCTAGATTGATTACAGAAGATACATCACCCCCCACTAGGGTTGTTCGGTATGCCGGTACTAATAAAGTACCGCGATACTAATTGATTGAAATCGGTACAATACTGCCTTTGAAAAGTACCAGTACCGTTCTTTCTTGTGAATGCAGCTGTGTGGCGGTGACTACAGAGCCCTTCGACCACCACCCATCATTCATTCACCAGTGTGAGCGGCACCGGGGGCAAGGGTGAAGTGTCCTGCCCAAGGACACAAAGGCAGCGATTTGGATGTCAATAGGCGGGGAGCGAACCTGCAACCCCACCTCTTGTGCGCGATTTCGTGCGCTTCCGGAGAGGAGACGAGGGGGGGGACTATCAGCAAAGTGCGCAGAATTGGGGGTCGGGATTTAGAGTTTGAATTCTGACTGTTGACTATTGTACCATATGTCCCGGCAAGAAATCTGCGTTCAAAGAACTCCGGCTTATTCGTGATTCCCAGAGCCCCAAAGAAGTCTGCGGGCTATAGAGCGTTTTCTATTGGGGCTCCGGTACTCTGGAATGGTAACAGTTAGAGATAGTACCTCAGTAGAAGCATTTAAGTCCCATCTTAAAACTCAGTTGTATACTCTAGCCTTTAAATGGACTCCCCTTTTAGACCAGTTGATCTGCCGTCTCTTTTCTGCTCTGCCCCCCTCTCCTGTGTGGAGAGGTTATCAGGTGACCTCAGATGATCCACTAGCTGTTTAAAGTCGGGACCCGGGGTGGACCACTCATCTGTGCATCAGTTGGGGATGTCTCTGCGCTGCTGACTTGTCTCCACTATGGACTAGACTCTCACTATTATGTTAGATCCACTATGGACTGGACTCTCACACTATTATGTTAGATCCACTATGGACTGGACTCTCACTATTATGTTAGATCCACTATGGACTGGACTCTCACTATTATGTTAGATCCACTATGGACTGGACTCTCACACTATTATGTTAGATCCACTATGGACTGGACTCTCACTATTATGTTAGATCCACTATGGACTGGACTCACACTATTATGTTAGATCCACTATGGACTGGACTCTCACTATTATGTTAGATCCACTATGGACTGGACTCTCACTATTATGTTAGATCCACTATGGACTGGACTCTCACACTATTATGTTAGATCCACTATGGACTGGACTCTCACACTATTATGTTAGATCCACTATGGACTGGACTCTCACACTATTATGTTAGATCCACTATGGACTGGACTCTCACACTATTATGTTAGATCCACTATGGACTGGACTCTCACTATTATGTTAGATCCACTATGGACTGGACTCTCACACTATTATGTTAGATCCACTATGGACTGGACTCTCACACTATTATGTTAGATCCACTATGGACTGGACTCTCACTATTATGTTAGATCCACTATGGACTGGACTCTCACTATTATGTTAGATCCACTATGGACTGGACTCTCTCACTATTATGTTAGATCCACTATGGACTGGACTCTCACTATTATGTTAGATCCACTATGGACTGGACTCTCACACTATTATGTTAGATTCACTATGGACTGGACTCTCACTATTATGTTAGATCCACTATGGACTGGACTCTCACTATTACATTAGATCCACTATGGACTGGACTCTCACTATGGACTGGACTCTCACTATTATGTTAGATCCACTATGGACTGGACTCTCACACTATTATGTTGGATCCACTACGGACTGGACTATCACTATTATATTAGATCTACTATGGACTGGACTCTCACTATTATGTTAGATCCACTATGGACTGGACTCTCACACTATTATGTTAGATCCACTATGGACTGGACTCGCACACTATTATGTTGGATCCACTACGGACTGGACTATCACTATTATATTAGATCTACTATGGACTGGACTCTCACTATTACGTTAGATCCACTATGGACTGGACTCTCACACTTTCAGCTAGATCCACTCTACGTCCATTGCACCGGTCGCCCACAGGGGGGGTCCCCACATCTGCAGTCCCCTCCAAGGTTTCCTCATTGTAGTGGGTTGAGTTTTTCATTGCCCTGATGTGGGATCTGAGCCGAGGATGTGGCTGTGGCTTGTGCAGCCCTTTGAGACACTTGTGGATTTAGGGCTATATAAATTAACTTTGATTGATTGATTGATTGATTGATTGATTGATTGACTGGTAACACAAAATTACAGCCAATCCCAACTGCATTGTCTTAATTATATGTTTTAGTTAGTTTAAATTCAGTAACTGTTAGCATACTTGTTCGAATTAAACACACAAAAAAACCCTCCATAGAAAACGTATTCATTAATCTGCAATATTGTTGTTTAAAATTAAATTAAAAAATCCACTGTGATTTTCCCTAAATTTGCTAAGGTTAATAAAGGCCAATTTATTAGGCACACCAAGCACATATAGCCCAGCCCATGTAATAAAATAAGGGGTGTAACGGTACGTGTATTTGACTTGAACCGTTTCGGTACGGGGGCTTCGGTTCGGTTCGGAGGTGTACCGAACGAGTTTCCACACGGACATATTAAGTAGCGTAACGCACGTTGTGTAAACAATGCACACCGAGGCACAACACACGGCATGCTAGCAGCTAACGGGCTAGGATAGACTGACCATACGTCCTCTTTTCACCGGACATGTCCTCTTTTGCGGAGCTGTCAGGGCGGAGTTTCTTAAATGCCTCAAATGTCCGGCATTTTGAGTTAGAGTTGCATGTATTTTCAATGTACGTTCAGGGTTAAGAAGGGGTTGAAAACAAAACAAATTGTGCAGCATTGGTGAGGGAGGGGCAGAGACAGAGAGAGAGAGAGAGTTATGATAAACGCGCATGCGTCGCCAGGCTCTGCTTTTTATCCATAGATTTATCACATTTAATTTTTTACTATTTATAGCAGGGGTGTCAAAAGTGTGCCCCGGAGGCCATTTGCGGCCCACAGCTAAACATTCTAAAAATACTATTAAAATAAACAAAAAAATAACAAAAGTGAAATAAAAAAGCTTTCTTATGATCTTAGATTTTAGATGAGCTCAGGCCCAGCGAAGCTGACGGCGTTTCCGGGTGTTGTTGATAAACGGTTTTCGCCTTGCATAGGAGAGTTTTAACTTGCACTTACAGATGTAGCGACCAACTGTAGTTACTGACAGTGGGTTTCTGAAGTGTTCCTGAGCCCATGTGGTGATATCCTTTACACGCTGATGTCGCTTGTTGATGCAGTACAGCCTGAGGGATGGAAGGTCACGGGCTTAGCTGCTTACGTGCAGTGATTTCTCCAGATTCTCTGAACCCTTTGATGATATTACGGAGCGTAGATGGTGAAATCCCTAAATTCCTTGCAATAGCTGCTTGAGAAAGGTTGTTCTTAAACTGTTCAACAATTTGCTCAGGCATTTGTTGACAAAGTGGTGACCCTCGCCCCATCCTTGTTTGTGAATGACTGAGCATTTCATGGAATCTACTTTTATACCCAATCATGGCACCCACCTGTTCCCAATTTGCCTGCTCACCTGTGGGATGTTCCAAATAAGTGTTTGATGAGCATTCCTCAACTTTATCAGTATTTATTGCCACCTTTCCCAACTTCTTTGTCACGTGTTGCTGCCATCAAATTCTAAAGTTAATGATTATTTGCAAAAAAAACAAATGTTTATCATTTTGAGCATCAAATATGTTGTCTTTGTAGCATATTCAACTGAATATGGCTTGAAAAGGATTCGCAAATCATTGTATTCCGTTTATATTTACATCTAACACAATTTCCCAACTCATATGGAAACGGGGTTTGTAATATAATATAATAAAATAAAATACATTTAATGAAAATGACTAATGCACATTTTGTTTCATACTATTTGGTGTATGTTGGCTAGCATATTTAGAATAAAATATAGTGCCACAATAACAAGTTACCAGTGTGATTTAGTGCATTACTGTTAGCCAAAGTATTTGTATTGGAAGGCAAGGATGTACCTAATGAAGTGTCCACGAAAGATAACTGTTAAAACGCGTTCGTGTACTTTCTCAATCAAAGTCATTTAGGTGCCAATATCGATCCAAAAGAAAGATGAAATAAGGTAAATTCGGGTGAAAATGGACGTTTCTGGAAGCGAGTCTCTGTCCGTGGTGCTGAATGCTTCCCGCCCTCCGCCATGTTTGTTTCCCCCCCAACACGCAACATAAACAATAACAGAGAAGGAAGCTTCCGTCGTACCTTGGTGAAAACCTCCTTCTTTTCTTCTTTCTGCTTGGGAATGTTGTCCAGCTCCCCCGAATTGTCCCTGAACTTGATCTCAACGACGCCCTTGTCCTTGCTCGCCGTCATTTGGTCTTTTTCAGACCTCATCTCGATCCATTTCTCGACTTGTTTTCCCCCCCTGTGTCTGCCTTTGCTGTGTTCTCGCGAGATGAAGCAAATCTCGTTCGTTTTAAGGACGCGTATTAAATAGTTGCTTTGTGACGGGAAAACGTATTAAAAAAACAAGTTGAAACATGCATCACTTACTTTTGTATCATCAAAGACAGCAAAATTGAAAAAATATTACTAATACAACTATTAGTCACAAAAATGGCTTTCTTAAAATGATACCCAAATTGTCATTAACGAAATCTTGGAAGATGGTAAAAAGTAGAAAAGCCTTCAAATTATGTTTATTGGAGGAATTTAAATTTGTTTAAGTAAGCGAAGTTTTTATGTATTTGTATCCATTTTATTTGAATCTCATTTGTATTTACTTTGACAGGTTTTGTTTATATATAGAGAATTCATGCGTATTTTATTTTATTTGTTTTATATTGCTATGTAAATTGTTCAACCTGGGGTAATATTTTGAATAATATTGTATTGAAATTGGCTTAATGTGTTTGTACATTGTTTTTGTGTTCAATTAAAAAAAACAAACGTACATTTTAATTTTTTTAAATAACAATTTGTAATTATTAACCAAACCCCGTTCTTATGGGGTTTTGCAGCTAACAAATTGCTTACAAAAACGTTTTTATTGAAAATTTTTAAATATTAGAAAACCTACTTTATTTAAAAAGTATATTTTTGGAGGTTATTCATATTTGTACAAATGCACATTTAAGATTAAAAGGAATATTTAAAAACAAATATGCTATTTTAAAACATTTGTACATATTGGAATTTGTTTGCACTCCTACAAAGGCATTTATATATATATATATATATATATATATATATATATATATATATATATATATATATATATTTTTTTTTTTCCCCCTTAAAAATAATCAAAAACATCACCAATCTTCAGCTGTACAGATGCCATGTTGCCTGTGAAGATGGTGACACCTGGGTATCATTTATAAGCAGAGGTACCCAAACTACGGCCCGCCAGCGTCCAAAATCCGGCCCGTGGGAAGTCCCAACTTAGAAACGTTTTTTTTAATTATTATTTTTTAATAATGTCCTTTCTAATCCATTTTCTACCGCTTGTTACTCTCGGTGTCTCCTAGCCGCTCAGGCAAATCATATCGTCTAAAAAAGCATTTTCCCACCGATAACGTGACATCATCGAAAGAGCGGCAAGTGCGCACTTACATATACTTTTTATTAGGGATGTCCGATAATGGCTTTTTGCCGATATCCGATATTGTCCAACTCTTTAATTACCGATACTGATATCAACCGATACCGATATCAACCGATATATGCAGTCGTGGAATTAACACATTATTATGCCTAATTTGGACAACCATGTATGGTGAAGATAAGGTACTTTTTAAAAAAAATTATAAAATAAGATAACTAAATTAAAAACATTTTCTTGAATAAAAAAGAAAGTAAAACAATATAAAAACAGTTACATAGAAACTAGTAATTAATGAAAATGAGTAAAATTAACTGTTAAAGATTAGTACTATTAGTGGAGCAGCAGCACGCACAATCATGTGTGCTTACGGACTGTATCCCTTGCAGACTGTATTGATATATATTGATATATAATGTAGGAACCAGAATATTGATAACAGAAAGAAATGGGGGGAGGGAGGTTTTTTGGGTTGGTGCACTAATTGTAAGTGTATCTTGTGTTTTTTATGTTGATTTAATAAAAAAACAAAAACAAAACAAAAAAACCCGATACAGATAATAAAAAAACCGATACCGATAATTTCCGATATTACATTTTAACGCATTTATCGGCCGATAATATCGTCAGGCCGATATTATCGGACATCCCTACTTTTTATATATAAAAAGTATATGTAAGTGCGCACTTATATATACTTTTTATATATAGAAAGTATATATATATATATACACACACACACATATATACTTGCCTGTTTTAACCCAATGCGGCCTCTGAGTCAAAAAGTTTGGGGACCCCTCATTTATAGCAATACCTATTAGTATTCTTATTTTGTACCGGACTACCTACCGTACTACTACTTACTCAACACACTGGAATACACATATTAAATATTGTGATTGCTATGCAATTAAAAAACCATCCAGTTATGACACATACACAAATCTATGTGCTAAAATCCTTAAAGGTATGCATGATTTATTGAAATGGAGTTGCTTGCAGCTTGTTTTCACCGACACTTCTCTTCTACTTTTTTGGCTCTTGCTGCCACAATCCACAGGTCTTGTCAAAGAGGAGGAGCATTAAAAAGTGACTTTAAGATGCAAGGTTAGCTTGTGTCCTTCCAGAGTCCAAGGCACACGCTGACTTGCCTTCAAGCTTCTTCTTGGCTTTGCATTGCTGTATCTTCAAAGTGGTAAGCACACCATCCACTCACTGCACAACACAAGAAAACCAGTCTTGTCCTCCGGCATGCGTCGCCGTGGCAACGTGTTGCTATGACAGTTCTGCCTCCGGGTCGAGTGTGCGGGTAAAAAACAACAATCATGTGCTGGTGTCCGACAAGGTGTCCAACATCACGTCGCTTTCGTACATGTCGCACTCCAGCGTCAACGAGAGCCGCAGGGGCATGTCCAGCACCATCTTGTCCTGGGTGGACAGTGGCGTCTCCACGGACATGGCGCTGGAGTCTTCCAGCCTCGGCGATGCCAGCGGGTCGCCGGGCTTCGTCGTGTTGAGCACCTTGATCAGGGCCGGTGTGTCCATGCTGCCTCGGACCTTGTCCTCGATGTCGGAGCCTGCTTAGTGAAAGACAGTAGATAGATATGTCTTTATCGTCATTGCACACGTACAACGAAACTTTGTTTTCAGCACAAACCCGTTCAAGATTAGACAAACAAACAGTGTACAGGGTTACAAGGCGCCCCGTAAAAGATGGGGAAAAAGGTAAAACGCTGGGGAAGGATGAGTAAAAAAATACAATCTAGACTGGAGTGGGAAAAAACCTCCATAGCAAAGCACATATATATATTACAGAGATATGTAGCAACAGAGGGAAGGGAGTGCGGGGTCATGACGGTAGGCCGCAGCTCTCAGCAGTAGCTAATGGTACAATAATTAATGGACGGTGGTAATATTTACATTGTGCAGTGAAAGATCACAATTTAAACGCATCATACGGAAAAAGACCACAGAAGAAAAAGAGGGATTAGACACTGAAATGTTGCTGTTAAAGTTAAGGAGTTTTGTGTTTTAAAACTGAGTGCACCACAAGGCTTGTAGTGAGAGTGGGAGTGTGTGTGTGTCTCGGCAGGGCAGCTACAAAAGAGGACAGTTCAGCTAGTTTTTGTTTTGGCTTTGATATTAAATAGAAAGTTGATCCATCACCCGAGTTACTTTTTGTTTTGTTTTTTGGCACCGACTGAAACCCAGCGATTAACGCAAAAACCAAAAGGTGCCATGTTACGGTACCTGGGTTGCGTTTGACGCCACACTTTCCGCACTTTGGGAACACTCCAGCAGCACTGAGAGCGGTCCACGCCACACAACCTCGAGGTAACATTGTAACTTTCAATGCTAATAAAAAAAATGTACTCAAAAAACGACCCAACCTAAGTAAAGTAAGGCTCCACTTCTCCTAAAATGTGCTAGCTTGATGCTAACATACATTGGCTTTGCTATTGACATTGCTACTGATTGGCATTAGCGATTTTACATGGCGATTACAACGCCTTGAGATTTGTTCATAAAAAACTAAGATGCACGTTACAATCAAACAGCTGGTGCGTAATATGTACAATACTTACAGTATTAACACTTCTTTGTTGCAACAACAACAACAACAACAAAAACACACTACTACTAATACACTACTGCCATCTAAAGTTTTGGACTTGCAACTGTAATTTCAACTTAATGTCATACTTGAAAATTATGATATGATAACAAAACAAAAACTGGAGAGCAGTTATAAATATCAGCTCATTTTTCAATATTGCAATAAAAAATGAAATTTTATTATCAAAACCAATTAATATTTATTGATAAACACAAAAGTACCAAAAATTAGTACCGTTAAGTACCCGTATCGATTCCCAGGTACCGTATCAGTTTAAATGTAAACTATCCATTCCTAATCACTCCCTTAGTTTTTTTTTTCAATAAACAGTACTATATCGCACTTTATATTGTGTTAAAGGTGTACACAGACAAAAATATGGACTTTTGTCAAGGTTAGAACCAATTATTTATGTTTTTTAAATGGATAAATTTGCTAATATATATACAAACTTTTCTGTTTACGAACTAATTAAGTTTGCAAATTGAGGTTCCACTGTACTTGAAACAATTCACAGTACTGTTAATAAAAGTTTTTTGACGCCGGTACAGATTTTATAGATCGGGCAGCGTCCCATCCTTTAAGGTTCCACTGTAAAAGGTCAATAGAAAACAAAAAAGAATAGTGCATCGCACCTACGTAGGCGTCCGTTTCGCCAATGTACATGTTGATGCAGTGGCCGAGCATGGTGACGGAAAATGCGTCGTCTCGTTTCAGTCCAAGCGCCTGCGTAAACAAAATGTAAAATAATAATAAAAAAAGATATTAGTCTATTTTAGCCCAAGCAGCGCCGTGCTCTGTAGAACAATTCGTGTTGCTACCGTGTGGAAGTAGTCGATGGCGCTCTCAAAGTCGCCCATGAGGCTGTGCACATAGCCTATAGCGGCGTAGGTGGAGGCGTGCTGGGGGATCAGCACCAGGGCTTGACGGTGGTACTCCAGAGCCTGGTCGTACTTTCTACAGAAATGCATACATACATATTTGAGTTAAAAAACATTGTACATTCCTAATGAAGCCTGTTGGAAGCAGATCAGAATCATATCCATATTTAAGTGTTACTTCTTTCTAAACTCCTATAGTCATATAAAGAATAGCTAGTATTCTTCCTTCTTTTTTAGTCTCATAGTAAGGTGTCGGCCTTCTAGATTGGAATGTGTCAGAGTAGAGATAACTCGGAGTAGTCTAAACAACGGGAGTGGGGGCGAGGTACAGAGGGAAGATCACAGCACTTGGGTGGGTTGGCAGAGACCGATCTGGACCGGGCTAGGGAACGCTTGTGTACTGAGATTGGTCTCACGTTTGTCCTCTAAGCTTGGAGAATAAACCACAACATACCAACTACTGCCTGTTGATTGAATATAAACATCAGCTTATTGCCATAAAAAGAATCTGGGAGAGACTAGCAATTTGAATTCCCCATTGGAGGAATGCTGGTCAACGCAACAAGCCTTAGCTTGACGCTCCTCAACTTTCTCCTGCTCCGCTTGCTGCAGCAACAACAAACAAACTCCAGACCCTCCTCTTCGTTTTGTATAGTTGAACTTAATCATTCAAAAACGTCAAACAATAACGATGTGGGAACAAATGAATGGAAAAACAAAGCGAGTTTGTTACCGTAAGAGAGTAAGAAAAAGTAAGAGTAAGGTCAAATTGGCTCGATTCCCCATACCTGACTGCCATTACCCACAATACATTGTGTCCAAAACCCTCTTACCACACAGATCCTTCCGCCATATATGCAATTAAACAGTTGCGTCATCAAATTATTTAGACAAATGTAATAATTACAAATAAAGTGTACCTTATAATTATTCTACGCATGCAAATAAAGTAAATAGTCCCATTTTGGCTGAATAAACGTAAAGCACCTTCCATAAAATGTAAATTAAACCGCATTTAGGCTCCTACAAACATTATAGGATAGGCCTAAGGTTACTTACTTGAGCTTGCGACACACATGACCCAGGTTGTTTAGCAAAGGCTCCCACTTGTCTACGGTCACCTTAAATCAATAGTAAGAACACGCTTTTAATCACTTATTCACAATATCAAAACTTGTTTTGCCAGCACTGACCTCATTCCCGATGGCCTTTATCTTCTCCATGGCATCAAGGAAATATCGCTCAGCCATCTTCCAGCTACGACACAGTGGAAAAGGTTTTGACACTACTACACATCTCCACTAGAGGGAGCCCTCCCAGCGAATGCGTTACACTCACTCTCCATTCTGAAAGGCGACCACCGCCACCTCGTGTATTACAAACGGGTCCTCTGGAGCGATACTCAGCGCCTGGCTGAAGAAGCGCTCGGCCAGTTTGGAGTTGTTGGTCAGGCCGTACTCCAGGCCGATGTACAGCATGGGTAAGTGACATCTGCATGACAAGGCACATGATTGGTGACCACTACTTTTGGGGGAAAAGTTGCGCATTCTTGGTTGGGAAACTAAACCCGTCACACAGTTTGAACATTATTTGTAAGTGGAAAGGTCTCCTCAGCCAATCAGAAGCCCAAGAAAAGGCACAACAACACAGGAATGATGAAAACAAAATGATGAATTTCATCATGTCCTTGCTGGACAAACGATGTATTCACTAGGGATGGGCGATACCACACTTTTAGGATTCGATACCGATACTTTTTCTTGCATTTTCATCGATACCGATACTGATACCATTAATTTCTTATTGGCAATTTTTGTCAGTCAAAAATATTATTACTATTGTTATTATTTAAGACAAATAACAAGACAAATACAGACCATTTATACCACATTTATTATGGTCAATATATAATAAAAGTAAAATTAAAATAAATAACATAAATATGAAAAATAAATTAAATATAAACAAAAATATACACATTTTCACTTTTCTTATTTTTAAAAAAAAAAGTCTTGGTAGAAAAAGCTTAAAAAAACAATTATTCATAACAATGTTATGTTTCAAACCCCTTTGTGGAAGTAAACTTATAACACTTCTCTGAAGCAAAGTCAATAATTTCCTTATCACAATAAACTAGGATTTCCTTGTCCTATAAACCTGCATACGAAAGATAGTTCCCTGAGAAAATTAACTTGGAAAAATGATCTACCAAAATGTCTGACACCATCACACATTTAGTGTACTCGAGATATGTCGTCACACGTCACACTTTACTGAAGTCTCAGATTGCTGTTCAGGAAAAGTAACAACGCTGTCGGCTGGCTGTGTGTGTGTGTGTTGCACGTTGACGACGCTCATTCGCTGTCTCCTGTGACGTGACTGGGCCAGCTCTATACTCTGCCAGGTACAGGGGTGTCCCAGCACATAGTAAGTTAAGTAAGTCATCAAAAACATCTGAAAGAGATGCTGGCACCCCCCACACGCCGTTTTTTGGTTTATATCGATACTTTTTTCAGAAAAGTGATGCCAAATGAGTAGCGTGTGAGTATCGATATATCGATACCACAGGATCGATACGCACATCCCTAGTATTCACACATTACATTTTCAAACATTTGGAATATTATTTTTTCAACTGTGTTTTGATAATTATATTCATCATCTTTTCTGGATATTACAGAGGCCTGGTGTGGCACTTTGAACTGCTTTACAGATACCATGTCTGCTTGGTAGTTAGTGTGTGTTTTATTAAATATGATGATGATGCTATCGGTCATACAGTAACTACAGCTACTTGACGTTCACACTGCAGGCCGGTTACGATATTCAAGCCCATAAATGACATGTGCAGTAGTGCCTTAATTTACAAGCTTATTCGGTTCTGTGACGGAGCTCTTAACTCAAAACACAGTATCCCACTGAAATGAATTTGAAATCAATCTGAGTGGTGTTCAGCCCCCCAAAATCAGCACAGTTTTAACATGTAATTTTAAAAAGAAAAACTAACGTTTAGATAAGAAATATTGTATAAAAACAACACAATAGAATGCACTACAAACAACCACAGTAGTTTTATAAAGTAATGTACTTTGGAAAGTAGACTTCTACAATGTCTCCTTGCAGCTGCTTCTCTATCAAACACATCATTAGCAGCCTCTTCATATTTTCATGGATAAATGGCTGCCGTTTCAATATTTTAAACAGTCTTTAGTACTACTCATTCTGCTTCAGTGTGGTGCAGACTAGCAGTGTGACGCTCCAATTCCTTTGCCAAGTTGGCGACACGTTCTGTCATGTTTTGGATAATTTATTTATTCAACTCAATGAATATTATCCATTTCTTTTTTTCAGCGATCGCCAGCTATAAGATAATGCTAGAGAGTAAGACCAGATGTCTTGGTTGGATGTGTGACATTTGCTATGCTAACTAATGCGTGTACTTCAAACATTTGCATGAAACTTAAAGCATGACGATTAGCCGAGACAGCTCTTATCTCGAAACACTCTTTAGTTGAGGTACCACGGTATCTTTTATTATTATTATTTTATTTCGATTATTTTTTCATGTCGACGTGAACGGTACAATACTGACCCCTGCCTCTTTCGTATGTTCATAAAGGAGAGCCACAATTAGTCAATTTTCTTTCTTAATGTCCTACACAAAATAATTTGGTTCAGAAAATGTTGATTGTGGTTGCACAAAATCCTCTAAATTGCCACAAAGGCACTGAGAGTGAGACCTACCACCCACGTTTACTTCCGCCATGACGTGACATTACCTTAATGTGAACGACAAAAAAATCCTAATTATTGTGAATGTAGTCTAAATTACAGACAACTAGAGGCTTTTTGAGGTGCTATTAATTGGGCTGCAGCGTCTATAAAAGCGGAAGCCCCTATCCAGTGTTGGGACTAACGCGTTACTTTGCTACTGTAACGCCGTTAGTTTCGGCGGTAACTAGTAATCTAACGCGTTATTTTTTATATTCAGTAACTCAGTTACCGTTACTACATGATGCGTTACTGCGTTATTTTACGTTATTTTTTATGTAGTATCGGCTAGAAACAGAAAATCTGAGTGTGTTTTATTGGAGCGCTGCAATGTCGTCCTTCTGATTCTTCCTGTGTAACAAGCCGGAGGCGCGCTCTGTGTGTGTCTGGGTGTGGGTGTGGGTGTGGGGAGGGGAGGGGCGTGTCTGTGTGTACTAACAACGGAGCCGCAGCCCATGTTAAGACACTCAACTCGAGTGTCTTAACATGGAGATATTCTCACTTCTTTTTTTTGTCGAGCACAGAGATAATAACATTTTAGTTAAATGTAAGTTGTGACTTGGATCAAAGATCCCGTCTAATGCCCAAAACAGCAATTCAAATCTGCCTGGTTAGGCTTTGCGTATGTCACGTGTGCCTTCCTTAGGTGAAGCCAGGTTTACAGCTATGTTGTTACCGTATTTTCCGCACCATAAGCCGCCCCGTGTTATAAGCCGCACATTCAATGAATGGCATATTTCAAAACTTTGTTTACCTATTAGCCGCCCCGTGTTATTAGCCGCACCTACGCTGCGCTAAAGGGAATGTCAAAAAAACAGTCAGATAGGTCAGTCAAACTTTAATAATATATTACAAACCAGCGTTCTAACAACTCTGTTCACTCCCAAAATGTAATGTGCAAATGTGCAATCACAAAAATAGTAACACTCAAAATAGTGCAGAGCAATAGCAACATCAATAACTCAACGTTGCTCGAACGTTAATGTCACACGACACACAAAATAAACATTTAAAGCTCACTTTCTGAAGTTATTACTCATCCACAAATCCCTCAAATTCTTCTTCTTCGGTATGCTTCACTTGTTTTTGACACCATTTGTGATGTGGACGCGCATGCAGTCGTAGATCAACAGGAACGGCGCTGCGTGAAAAAAGTCACCCGGTGTCTTCGCGTAAACGTCTATCAACCACTCGCTCATCTTTTCTTCATCCATCCATCCCTTCGAGTTAGCTTTTATGATGACGCCGGCTGGAAAGTTCTCTTTTGGCAAGGTCTTCCTTTTGAATATCACCATGGGTGGAAGTTTCTGGCCGTTAGCATGGCAAGCTAGAACCACAGTGAAGGACGACTTCTCATTCCCTGTGGTGCGAATATTCACCGTACGTGTTCCCGTTGTATCCACAGTGCGGTTCACATGAATATCAAAAGTCAGTGGAACCTTGTACACGTGTCTCTTAGTAGGAGCCATTTTGTGGTCTTTACAGAAACACACAAATGAAATGAAAGGTAATATCCGCGCGCTTCTTCTTCTACGGGGGCGGTTGCTTACCGTAGAAGAAGAAGCGCTTCCTCTTCTACGGGGAAAAAAGATGGCGGCTGTTTACCGTAGTTGCGAGACCTAAACTTTATGAAAATAAATATTAATATTAATCCATATATAAGGCGCACCGGGTTATTAGCCGCACTGTCAGCTTTTGAGAAAATTTGTGGTTTTTAGGTGCGGATTATGGTGCGGAAAATACGGTATTATGATGTTTGTTACTTATGTATGTTATGTTGCAGCTATTTAAAATAGTTTTGTCAATTTGTTCTGGCCTGAAATAAATTGGCCCTTTGAAACATATCTTTGTCTTTGTGTGTTGTACGTAGACCACATTGCTTTCTGAGTTCAGTGATGCAAATGCATGTCAAGTTGATCAACAGATTGTATTATTCTCCAGTGCAATAACAGTACTGAAATGAAGGCTAAAAGGGCATTAATGGGAGCTTTAAAAAACAAAGTAACTAAATAGTTACTTTTCACAGTAACGCATTACTTTTTGGTGTAAGTAACTGAGTTTCTTTTGAAATAAAGTAACTGTAACTAGTTACTGGTTTTCAGTAACTAACCCAACACTGCCCCTATCTGAGGAAGCTGAATGGAGCTCACCCTTTCATTAGCTGGGCGGCTGTGAAGTAAGCGGCCATGGCCTGGTCGTGCTCGCTCTCCATGGCGAAGGAGTGACCGTAGGCGATCCACGCGGGGCCGTACGTCCTCTCCAGAGTGGTGGCTTTGCTGAGGCACACGGCGTCACATTTCTCAATGCCTTTGATGTGCACTTTATTGTGCGTCGGCTAAATAAATACCTGAGGTAGCGACGGGCGTTTTCATTTTTATGGCCAACCATCAGATAGTAGCAGCCCACGGCGAACCAAGACACCTGGAAGTATCTTACTTCTTAGTACATCTTTCAAATAAATAGAAAGGTGTGTGGAGGCGACACTTACTGGGTTGTTGGGATACAGGTCTACAAGTTTGTGCGAGAGGTAAAACAACTCTGCAGGACGAAAACACACACAAAAACGCTTTTTAGTGACATTTCACTGTGTGGTAATGCGGGCAGTGTCACAAATTCGTTACCGTTTGCTTTTCCGAGTTCTACTAGGGTTCCTATGTGCACTGGTAAACAATTAGCATGGAAGGGGTCTTTAACCATCACCCTAAGAAGACAAAAGCAACGTGAGCTCACACACATACACACACTATATTGATACGCGACAATGACTTACATTGACGTAAGCTTGTAGCACATCTTAAAGTCACAGTTGTAATAATGCCTCTCCGCCAGAGACACCACCATGTCCAGGTTGTCCTGGAGACCGTTGACAGTGGCCGGCACAACTCGGTCACTGGGCTTGTTGTACTGTGGCGAGCATAAACACAAAATTATTATTTATTATTATTATTAGGTACACCTGCACCGAGAAATTCAGCTGTTCCAGTCAGTTTATAGGTAGTCTTTGATTAAAAGTAGCATGTTTAATAATGGGGTTGGGGATGAATACCGTTCACATCTGAAGTGATACGTTACCAATTCCCGGGACCTGGGAATCAGGACCGGTAGTCAACGGTACGTTTGTGTGTGTTAACAAATTGTTTCATAATACCATTTTATTCTAATGTAACATTTAAATATGAGCTGATTTTGATAACTGTGCTGTTCAGTTGTTTTACCTTGTTTTTGTATTACCGTACAGTGTTTCCCATAACTGCCAAGATACCTGTGGTGGTGGGGGCGTGGCTATGGGCGTGGTCACCATGTCATCATCGAGTAATTTGCATAATTTACTACAATGATATGATTTTCTCTAAAAAGGCTCAAAAAATGTATACTTACTAATTAATAATAACAGTTTTGTTTTAAACGTCCATCCATCCATCCAACCATCCATCCATTTTACAATATAATTACAACACTTTATGTACATTTTTATATACAGATTTGAAAAATAAGTTATTCACTGAAATATATTTATTAATTGTGGTTCTTACAAAAAATACATCTTATAAAATATAAAAGCTAAAATGTCTCTTAAAGCTCTGCCCCTTTAATTAGTGCATACTAAATAATTTAACTTTTGCCTACTACTACAACCATATTATTTACCAGCAACATAAAGTGAAACAGGGGCAGAGGTGTCCTGCCACAGTCAGTAACAAATAAACAGAAAACAGTAGTGGTCAAATACAAATAAGGCAACAAGAGAAGTATCCTACACTTCTCTTTTGTAAAGTAAATCTGAACAGCCTATATGGGCATCTACATCAACTATATGATTTGCCTGAGAAGCTGGACAGGACAAAAAAAAAAACAAAAAAAAAAACAAACATTTTTTAATTTTTATTTTTTATTTGTGGCGGACGTAATTCTTTCGTGGCGGGCCGCCACAAATAAATGAATGTGTGGGAAACACTGCCGTATTTTCCGGACTTTAGAGCGCACCAGTATGTGAGCTGCATTAACTACATTTTAGAAGAAAAAAATATTTGTCCATATATCAGCCACACCCTACTAGAAGCCGAAGACAGATACGTTGTGAAATTAGGTATTTACACAGAAAGATTGTGTAAATGTTTATTTACAGTGGGTACGGAAAATATTTAGACCCCTTTACATTTTTCACCCTTTGTTTCATTGCAGCCATTTGCGAAAATCCAAAAAGTTAATTTAATTTCTCATTAATGTACACTCAGCACCCCATATTGACAGAAAAAAACCCTCCGACCACCACCTATCATTCATTCATTATTCATTCACCAGTGTGAGCAGCACCGGGGGCAAGGGTGAAGTGTCCTGCCCAAGGACACAACAGCAGTGATTTGGATGTCAAAAGGCAGGGAGCGAACCTGCAACCCTCAGGTTTCTGGCACGGCCGCTATACCCACTACGCCATGCCGCATCAATATTATTATAATTTTTTTGGTTGCCTTATTTAGCTACCCTACTGCCAACTAAGTTATTGTGACTTCTATAAGACTTACAGAGTGGTCTAAATGTACTTTTTTTTTAAAAATCAGCCATGTGAGTGCTTAAAAGTCAACTTTTAAATGGAAAACTCTTTTACCTTCTTTAACTTGTTTTCAAACAGGAAATGAAGAAGCTCCACCTCTTCCTCTGTGCACTGTTGCTTTAGAGGCAGCGAGTCCAGGAAGTCTTTCTCTATTGGAGACAGGATTATATGACAATCATGCACGAGTGACAGGTTTGCAAACGGGGCTAGGCAACAAAAAGTAGGCCCGGAACCCGTCCCTCACCTTCCTGGGCCGTGAGCATGTGGTGCGACGTCAAGAGGTCGAAGGCTTCGAAGCAGTACACGTCCAGTTTCAAGGCCTCTTTGTAGCTGGAGGTGGCCAGGGGCCTGTTGTCCATGGCGTCGTAGATTTTGCCGCGCAGGAGGCAGATGGAGCTGCTGATCTGAAATAGAAAAATGCGTCACTAGAACATTTTTAATGACTGAATATTTTCTCAAGGGACAATGCTATACAAAATAAACTGGAATATACTTTTGTGCAGCTTGTTTAGCAGTATAGATTTACTATCCACTGAAAACGAGTCAGTAAGTAGCGGGTAACACCAGTGAATCTAGGGCTGGGTATTATGGCTGAAAACCGTATCACAATACAAGTGTTTTGTATTGGTCGATATCAATAATTCATATTTTTTATGACCTATCGAAAACTAAGACCAGTAAACATTTGTATTTCAAACATAACCTTCCTCAAAATATAACCCCCTCAGCTATCAAGACAGAAAGGAAATGTCAACACAACCATGGAAAACAATCAATGTTACAAAATTGTAAAATCCCTTTGAACACTTATAGGGGAACTGCACTTAATTTTTTGGAATTTTGCCTATCGTTCACATTGATTATGAGAGACAATAAGACAAAAGTGTTTTCTTCTTCTCTTTTTAACATACAAAAATCGTCTCGTGCTAGGTGGCTAGCAATGCAGCTAATGGGAGCAATCAATTCTACTTCTAAATCACTTTAAAAAGGCATTCAAAAACTGTCAACAATACTTCATTTACATTCCATAACCTGTATATTAACCAAGCTGTCGCGACATTGTTATTGTAAGAGCGAACACTGAGGATTTTTTTTTGTAGCGTACTAACACATCTGCGTGCTTCGGTATTAGCCGTAAAAGCTAACTACGGAAAGAGATAAGATAGCTTCTACAACAAAACAAAACGCGTTTAAGTTTGTAATGCACAACACTGTGATACGACACCGATTTGTACCGACTGAAAAAACATGAACAATCATATTACAGTATCTGTAAAGTATTAGCCCACATTTCATCTTTTGTTTGTACACAGCTGATCTAGCCAAACAGTGTATATACGGTAGTTGTACTAACACGCATGGCGTGCTGCATGTATCATGATCAATATTAAAGTGACTCACTCGATGGACGGTTGTTTGTCTGGTCCAGCTGGCCGGGGACGTTTAATGTTGATTTTGGGTAAGCAATCCATTTATGTTGAAATAGCTTGACTCCAAGTTCTATATTTATAGCATCAAAATCGCTTTCATCCCCCTCTCCCGGCTTCCGTCAGCTCCAACGTCTCACTCTTCCTTCGTGCTAGCTTCTACAAGCAGCAGTATATTTAGCTTTAAAAGCATAAGGTTGTGAATCCTCATTTGTCCAAAATTAGTCGTCTTCGTTGTCTATAACCAAGTCTGCCATGATTAGAAAACATGTGTGTTCCGGAAGTAGGAACACACATGTAGCCAGAAGACAGACGTGCGTTACTATGGAAACGAAAATCAATGCGCAGAAAAAAAAAGTCCCGGTAATGATTAAAATTATCAAAATACGGTAAATATGTTCAATATTTACCGTACCAAGGTGACTGTTACTACATTATATATATACTTGCAGTGTGTATATTGTACATATTACTTATTGTTATGAAGGTGTCTGTTACTACATTATATATATACTTGCAGTGTGTATATTGTACATATTACATATTGTTATGAAGGTGTCTGTTACTACATTATATATATACTTGCAGTGTGTATATTGTACATATTACTTATTGTTATGAAGGTGTCTGTTACTACATTATATATATACTTGCAGTGTGTATATTGTACATATTACATATTGTTATGAAGGTGTCTGTTACTACATTATATATATACTTGCAGTGTGTATATTGTACATATTACTTATTGTTATGAAGGTGTCTGTTACTACATTATATATATACTTGCAGTGTGTATATTGTACATATTACTTATTGTTATGAAGGTGTCTGTTACTACATTATATATATACTTGCAGTGTGTATATTGTACATATTACATATTGTTATGAAGGTGTCTGTTACTACATTATATATATACTTGCAGTGTGTATATTGTACATATTACATATTGTTATGAAGGTGTCTGTTACTACATTATATATATACTTGCAGTGTGTATATTGTACATATTACATATTGTTATGAAGGTGACTGTTACTACATTATATATATACTTGCAGTGTGTATATTGTACATATTATATATTGTTATGAAGGTGTCGGTTACTACATTATATAAATACTTGCAGTGTGTATATTGTACATATTACATATTTTTATGAAGGTGTCTGTTACTACATTATATATATACTTGCAGTGTGTATATTGTACATATTACATATTGTTATGAAGGTGTCTGTTACTACATTATATAAATACTTGCAGTGTGTATATTGTACATATGACATATTGTTATGAAGGTGTCTTTTACTACATTATATATATACTTGCAGTGTGTATATTGTACATATTACATATTGTTATGAAGGTGTCTGTTACTACATTATATAAATACTTGCAGTGTGTATATTGTACATATTACATATTGTTATGAAGGTGTCCTACATCATGTGTGTACATAAAAAGGTTTCGAGAGGGTTTTTAATTTTTTTAGAGGACTTTGAAGGCTACAACGATGACTTCCATCAGCTGCATCCTTCAAGCATTTTTATCATCTTTAAAATCGTTTAAAAAACAAAAATAAAGTGTGTTCTTGTCTCTCATAATGACGACAGACAAAATTTCTAAGAAAGTGCAGTTCCCCTTTAACCTCTTGACATTAAGGTGCCAAAATAGGGAATATGTAAGAAATACTTGAAGTGTGACAAAATAGTGCAAAGTGTGAAAAAGTGAACCAAGAAACCTGAGAAAAACCAGGAAACTATTTTCTGCAGGTTTAGTGCCAAGAAGTTACGGCGGTGCTCTAAAGGGTGAGCGCAGCTAAGGTGGTGTGGTATTACCAATCTTGGTGGGGACAAGCACCTTACATAATTTACAGACCAGGCTTGACTACAGTACGTTTTTTTTTTTAAAAACAAAAAACTGTCATACTGTCGAGGTGACTTTTTTTGTTTTATCGTGCAAAGAATCAACAAACTGGCACAATTAATCTTGATTGTTGATACTGGTACCTTATTGGCTTGTCCCTCTAACTGATCAGTGCTGACTTCCTGAGTTGCTTAGTTACCAGAGAGTGAGTGCCTTTGTTTGTGCAACCAATCTTGCTTCGCAACTTCCAGTTTCATCCGACAAAGAAAACAAAAATCAAGTGTTTTATCGAACACACTTTTCATTGATAGATTACGTGTCTATTACGATATATATTCAGGGTTTCCCCTTAATGTAATTGAATGTGGCGTGCCGATGCGGCATTTTTTTTACCGCCACACCTTGAAAATAAGGGCTTCTTTTAAAACTTGAAAACAAATTAATTTTTCACTTTAATCACAAATCTTATGATAACAAACAACGGCACAATTCCAACATGCTTAACTCCCATGAAAACACTTCCGTCTCCTTGAGACTTTGCTTCCCCGCCGGACACACAACAACGCTTCCTCATTCTTCGCCAATCACCTTTCAGGCACGGACGGTGTGTTTGCAAACATGGGAAAAACTGACATCAAATCCAAATCACACGAACATAAAACATTAACATTAGCTGGTTGTTACAGCATGAACTGATATATATAGCCTATTATTTGCGCACTATTGACAAGTGATGTACCGAAAAATAGACCACCAAAAAAACACTTTGATCACCAAAAACTGCGCTACCGAAACCGGATGTAAACAAAACGCACTCCATTGTCTGGAGCGGTGACAGCATATTAGCGATGTAGACGTGATTAGACCTGCGCGGACAACCATCTACAAAATGTGCAAATATTAAGAGGACAATGGTGGCTTTTAAAAAGAGAAAGTCCAACTACAGCAACAGTGCAAAGCAAGTGTGACATCACTCTTTAGTCAGGGACAGAAGTAGAGTCTCCAAACACAAGTACATTTTATAATAACACCAGAAGAAGATGCTAGATTTGTTGCTGGTTGTTTTTAATTTTGAAAAAAATTCATTAAAAGTCAGCAAACACTTGAAAAAAATCTGAACAAAGTACTTTGTACAAAAAGCAGCAACAATTGAAAATATTGCAAAACAATAGAAATATATGTTAATACTAATTAATAAAAACAGACTTGTTTTAAATGTAATTATGCATACATTTTTTGAGTCTTTAAAAAAAAAAAAATCACATAATGGCAAATTATGCAAATTACTCAATTTTGACCACGCCCATACTGCCACAGGTATCTTGGCAGTTTACCCTGATATTGATCTTGGTTTTTTTCCCCAAGCTGAAAGTGAAACACAAGATAATTGTGGTTTGCCGACATGGTGGTGTGGTATCAAAGCAACTACAACGGGGAAGCTGTGGTTCATTTAGGATAAACACGAATTCCAACATGGACTAGGGCAGGGGTAGGGAACCTATGGCTCTCGAGCCAGATGTGGCTCTTTTGATGACTGCATCTGGCTCTCAGATCAATCTGAGCTGACAGTGCTTTAACACGATAAGTCATGAATAATTCCGCTGGTAATCAGTGTTCAAAATAACGTTCAAAACATATATATATATATGCATTTTTAATCCATCTATCCGTTTTCTACCGCACCTGTTCAAGAAGTCGCATTAGTGGTAAGGAGTGTTTTATTTATTATTGGTTAGCTTCAGAATAAACAATGTTATCAAAAAGAATAAGAGACTTGTTATACTCTAAAAATTAGGGATGTCCGATAATATCGGACTGCCGATATTATCGGCCGATAAATGCTTTAAAATGTAATATCGGAAATTATCGGTATCGGTTTCAAAATTATCGGTATCGGTTTCAAAAAGGAAAATGTATGACTTTTTAAAACGCCGCTGTGCACACGGACGTAGGGAGAAGTAGAGCGCCAATAAACCTTAAAAGACGCTACCTTTACGTGCCGACCCAATAACATAATATCTACGGCTTTTCACGCACACAAGTGAATGCAACGCATACTTGGTCAACAGCCATACAGGTCACACTGAGGGTGACCGTATAAACAACTTTAACACTGTTACAAATATGCGCCCCGCTGTGAACTTACACCAAACAAGAATGACAAACACATTTCAAGAGAACATCAGCACCGTAACACAACATAAACACAACAGAACAAATACCCAGAACCCCTTGCAACACTAACTCTTCCGGGACGCTACAATATACACCCCCCGCTACTCCCTACCCCCACCTCAAACCCGCCCCCCCCCCAACCCCGCCCACCTCAACCTCCTCATGCTCTCTCAGGGAGAGCATGTCCCAAATTCCAGGCTGCTGTTTTGAGGCATGTTAAAAAAAATAATGCACTTTGTGACTTCAATAATAAATATGGCAGTGCCATGTTGGCATTTTTTTCCATAACTTGAGTTGATTTATTTTGGAAAACCTTGTTACATTGCTTAATGCATCCAGCGGGGTATCACAACAAAATTAGGCATAATAATGTGTTAATTCCACCACTGTATATATCGTATCGGTTGATATCGGAATCGGTAATTAAGAGTTGGACAATATAGGAATATCGGATATCGGCAAAAAAGCCATTATCGGATATCTCTACTAAAAATGTTGGTCTTACTTAAAAATGCGCGCATTTAGTTGTATTCAGTGTTAAAAAAATATTATATGGCTCTCACGGAAATACATTTTAAAATATTTGGCTTTCATGGCTCTCTCAGCCAAAAAGGTTCCCGACCCCTGGACTAGGGCATTCTGAAGTAGAGCACCATGCCCTCCGTTTGGAAACCGGACCACGTGGTTGTCTTCCAACATAATAACTAGCCCAAACAAACCTCCTTGCTGTACACTGACTATTCTAAAGTATGACAAAGCTTCATTTTGATCGGGTTGTGCCTTAAAAAAATAATGCATTTCACGACAAGCAGCAACCAAAAGAAGGCCAAGTCATTCCCAACTGGATAACTGCCTTGAAAGTTGGCCCATCAGTGCCCTTATGCCGCCAGCTTCACAAGATAGCAAGGTCATATTTGTCAACAAGAAAAAAATGTAGGCTTGCATATTTGAATGTGAGCATGTAATTAACCTTTCTGTCGTTTCAGTACTGAGATTCACTTACAGAGGCGGGCGACATGTCCCAGTCCTTGTTCGACTTTGGCGTCTCCAACTCCTCTTTCACACTCCGGTCCAGCAGCTTCTTACAACCAGACTCCACTGAGAGAATATCCAAAGCCTGCTGAAACTCTTTGGCGGCATACTAGTAAAACCAAAGAGTCCACCAATGAGTTCATTACAACGGTATTTGTACAACTGCAAAGGTGTTTTAAATAGTAGGGGTGTAACGGTACGTGTATTTGTATTGGACAGTTTCGGTACGGGGGTTCCGGTTCGGTTCGGAGGTGTACCGAACGAGTTTCCACACGGACATATTAAGTAGCGTAACGCACGTTGTGTAAACAATGCACACCGAGGCACAACACACGGCATGCTAGCAGCTAACGGGCTAGGATAGACTGACCATACGTCCTCTTTTCACCGGACATGTCCTCTTTTGCAGAGCTGTCAGGGCGGAGTTTCTGAAATGCCTCAAACGTCCGGCATTTTGAGTTAGGGTTGCGTGTATTTTCAATGTACGTTCAGGGTTAAGAAGGGGTTAAAAACAAAACAAATTGTGCGCGCAGCAGCATTGGTGAGGGAGGGGCAGAGACAGAGAGAGAGAGAGAGTTATGATAAACGCGCATGCGTCGCCAGGCTCTGCTTTTTATCCATAGATTTATCACATTTAATTTTTTATTATCTATAGCAGGGGTGTCAAAAGTGTGCCCCGGAGGCCATTTGCGGCCCACAGCTAATGTTTGAAAGGCCCACGGCACATTCTAAAAATACTATTAAAATAAACAAAAACATAAAAGTGAAATAAAAAAGCTTAAAAGTGAAATGTAATTTAGAAAAAGTTGCAATGTTGACTAATAAAACAAAGCTGTTTTTTTTTTCTTTCAAACTGTCATTGCTCAAAACATAATATTGAATCAAAATCAATGTTATTATGAATTATTGACCTATCCAAGGTTCCCATTACTTCACATCAAATATTCCACTAAGAAAAATATTTTTGGTGGAAGATTTTGCAAATTTGGTAAATAAATAACCCCAAAATTAATATTTTGTTGTTTTCTTACTGTACCGAAAATGAACCGAACCGTGACCTCTAAACCGAGGAACGTACCGAACCGAAATTTTTGTGTACCGTTACACCCCTATTAAATAGTAACTTACATGGCACCGTGCAGCAAGATACTGACAAGCACCGTACAGCTGCATTGGAGATGATATCAGTCACAATAGTGGAGTTCATTTGAAGAATAGCACATTTGTCAGCTCCACAAATACATCAGTCAAAATATTTAGGTGTGCCTATATAACTTCCGGAAATACCTTATCAAGCTTCCTGGAGCGGAGTGCGTGCGAGGCTCTGTGATATTGTGATGTCAGGAAAAGGCACTGAGCAAGCCAGTAGATGTCCTGGGGGTCCTCTGGAGGACATAAACAGAGAAAAGAAACATCTTTTAATTGGGTCCAAAAAATAAACAATCACTTGAGCAGATAAGGCAAGCAGATGTGTGTGTGTGTGGGTTGCAGTTTATTGTTTTGTCATTTTGGATTAATGTTGTAATGTAAAGTATTTAATTTCACACATGAATACCTTAAAAGAAAGCGATTGCAGCTATTTGGGATACAACACATCTCAGACGGCAAGAGAACTTTCCAATGTCCAGGTCAGCTGTGATTCGACTTAACGAAAAACTTAGTCCATTTGTCGAAGGAGAGACAACGACAATGCGGGCTCCCGTGGATGTGATAAAAAAGGTAGCGTGTACTTTGTATTACCTGGTCGTCGAGGGAAAACTACAGAAAACGGTGAATGCTTTTGGATTGGCAAAGCAGACTGTATTAGTTCATGTCCGCCATGTATGTTGCGGACTCAACGTCTAGGTCCAGAGGATATAAAGTCACCAACAACGAATGGACAATGAAGGTGAAAGCAAAAGAGTGAGGAGTGTCCCGACCAGATATCTAGATCCCGAGATTGATTGTTGTAAAATGCTCTTTGTCACATTGTGTACTTTTACGTGCTTATTAAAGATTTGATTAATTTATGATGGCTCAGGTGTGATTCACTACAATAGGGCCCCACAGCACACTGGATTCCAGTTAATTGAAATACCACAACACTGGATATTGTTCAGAAAAGTTACATTTAAGAACTTGCACACAAAGCAACACTGGAGGTGACTATGACGTGCACATTTTTCGTGCATGCGTACTAGGTCGTGTTGCGCCGGTGGACGGAGGGGGTCTTAAACGGTGGCATTGTTGTGTGTGGTTAGGTTGGATTTACCCTGCATAACCTTATCCGGCTTAGTGTAAACGGGGCCTTATAGTCCCAACAATTCAGGTATTACATTTTTGCCAACTTGTACTTTTCTGTGAAGTACTTTGAATTGCCTTGTGTACAAATTGTGCTCTATAATAAAACTTGCCTTGCTTGATGTTCTTAAATGCAACTCGTTTACAAATAAACCGCACAATAATAACAATACTACAAATATTTGTGAATTGTTAATCATAAATAGACAACTAATAAGTTTAAACATTCAGATAAAGACAAGTAAAGATTGCACATGTATAAATACTGTATGTCCTTTGACTGAGACGCACTATTCACGAGTCATTTCTGGATACAGATTGAGCAATGATGACATACATGAGTTAGAAGTCCATCATAACGCCGGCGAATACTTAACCATGAGAAAGAGATGCTACCTTGTAATTAATGTTGAGTTCTCTTCTCCTTGCCTTGAGTTTGAAATGTGTCTGTTAACAAGTGCCATTTTGGAGTTCTTATACACATGGTACGGAAGTGGAGGAAGCAAGAATGCTGAGTTATAGTGAATGAGTTGAATAAAGTTTGACTTACCAGTAGGGCTGGGCGATATATCGATATACTCGATATATCGTGGGTTTGTCTATGTGCGATATAGAAAATGACTATATGGTGATATTCGAGTATACGTTCTCAGGTAGTTGCTTTTAGCTGCGGGCATTACACTACAGGCTCTTCTCACTCTTTCTTGTCTCTCCTTCTCACAGACAGCAAGCGCACCTTCTTACATACGTCACAAATGTATACGCCCTCGCGGAGCAGAGAGGTAGCAGCATGGGTAACGTTAGCTGTGGTGCGAGTGGTAATACGAGAGAAAGAAGGTGCGAATCTGGTAACAAATGAAGGAAGAATTCCCAAGAAAAACAACAGGGGGTCCATCGTCTGGCGGTGGTTTGGCTTCAAGTGGGAATATGTCGAACAGACAACCGTAATTTGTCAAGTGTGGGGCAAAAGCGTTTCTACAAAAAGTAGCATTACTGCTAATACGTAGCATCATTTGAAAAGTCACCTGCTGGAGAATGAAGAGTGCTTACTCCGCATGTCAACATCTCCGTTCGGTGCCACACCAACAAAATGCCGGGGCAACCATTTCCACATCAACACCGTATGAAAAAAAAAGGAGATAACCTACCACATAGCGATTTGATTTCCTATTATGCAGCTCATTTTTATTGGACAGTTATTGAAATATATTGTGTGACATCATGCACTAAAGTGCACTTTATTTGTTTTAAACTATTGTGGGCGTTCTGTACAAAAAGTGCACTTTAATTTAGTGTTGTTGTGATATGTCATCTTAGTGACATCATGCACAAAAGTGCACTCATAGCTTGTTTTAAAATGTCTCTGACAATCTTGCACGTTCTGTTTTGGAAATGACATGAATGTTTGTGCCACTGCTTAATAACTGTTTAATAAATACACTTTTGGTCAATTGACTTAGTTGTGATTTCCCGCTCTGCATGAAAGTTTAAATTCAGCATATATTAATGCAGTATGAAGAAGAATGTTTTAAATTAGACACAGAATCATCATACTGCTGTGATTATATGCATCAAGTGTTCATTGAAGGCTAAGGCAAAATATGGAGATATATATCGTGTATCGTGACATGGACTAAAAATATCGAGATATTAAAAAAAGGCCTTATCGCCCAGCCCTAAGATAAACTAAACTATAACTAGATAAAGACAAGTAAAGATTGTAAATGTACAAATACTGTATTTCCTTTGACTGAGACGCACTATTGACGAGTCATTTCTCCGAAGTGGGCTGGCTCAGGGTGGAGGACAGAGTACAACAACTTGCACTGAGCCTGGTCTATAAAATCTGCTACACCTCCCTGATACCGAAGTACATGTCAAACTACTTCCTTAACGGAAATGACCGCCATAACCACAACACCAGGGGGAGCTCCACTAACCACGTTAAACCCAGATTCCGATCTAACAAAGGTCTTAACTCATTCTCCTTCTATGCCACATCAATGTGGAATGCGCTCCCAACAGGTGTAAAAGAAAGGGCATCTCTATCCTCCTTCAAAACCGCAATAAAAGTTCACCTCCAGGCAACTTCTAAACTAACACCCTCCCCGGATTATTAAAGGCCTACTGAAAGCCACTACTAGCGACCACGCAGTCTGATAGTTTATATATCAATGATGAAATCTTAACATTGCAACACATGCCAATACGGCCGGGTTAGCTTACTAAAGTGCAATTTTAAATTTCGCGCTGAATATCCTGCTGTAAACGTCTCGGTATGATGACGCCTGCGCGTGACGTCACGGATTGTAGAGGACATTTTGGGACACCATAGAGGCCAGCTATTAAGTCGCCTGTTTTCATCGCAAAATTCCACAGTATTCTGGACATCTGTGTTGGTGAATCTTTTGCAATTTGTTTAATGAACAATGGAGATAGCAAAGAAGAAAGCTGTAGGTGGGAAGCGGTGTATTAGCGGCCGGCTACAGCAACACAAACACGTAGCGGCTACGTCGTAGCCGGTTTTTCATTGTTTACATTCCCGAACGATGACAGTCAAGCTTTACCATTGGCCTGTGGAGTACTGGGACAACATAGACTCTTACCAGGAGGACTTTGAGTCGGATATGCATGCTTGTGGAGATGGGACAACAGAGATTCTTACCAGGAGGACTTTGAGTTGGATACGCGCTACCGTGAGTATGCAGCTGAGGCTTCCGAACATTTGATCGCTTGCCCGTACGTGCGTGCCGCTATGTACATGTCACGTACGTAACTTTGGGGAAATATATGTGCTGTATGAACTTTGCGGAGGTGAACGGTACTCTGGGCTGTGGGATTGAGTGTGTTGTGCGGGTGTTTGATTTGTATTGGCGGGTTATATGGACGGGAGGGGGGAAGTGTTTGTTATGTGGGATTAATTTGTGGCATATTAAATATAAGCCTGGTTGTGTTGTGGCTAATAGAGTATATATATGTCTTGTGTTTATTTACTGTTTTAGTCATTCCCAGCTGAATATCAGGTCCCACCCGCCTCTCACAGCATCTTCCCTATCTGAATCGCTTCCACTGCCCTCTAGTCCTTCACTCTTACTTTCCTCATCCACAAATCTTTCATCCTCGCTCAAATTAATGGGGAAATCGTCGCTTTCTCGGTCCGAATCGCTCTCGCTGCTGGTGGCCATGATTGTAAACAATGTGCAGATGTGAGGAGCTCCACAACCTGTGACGTCACGCTACTTCCGGTACAGGCAAGGCTTTTTTATCAGCGACCAAAAGTTGTGAACTTTATCGTCGATGTTCTCTACTAAATCCCTTCAGCAAAAATATGGCAATATCGCGAAATGATCAAGTATGACACATAGAATGGATCTGCTATACCCGTTTAAATAAGAAAATCTCATTTCAGTAGGCCTTTAATAATCAAATGTAGATACTTTTTCTTATACTTTCTGATCTCTCTCTCTTACTATGTCCACTACTTGCTGTACATATCCTACCAAGTCAGACCTACACTGTTCCAATGTTCATTTCTCTGTTCTCAATTGTTGATGACTGAAGTGCTGATAACAACCAAACCAAACCCCAACTCCATATCCCACACCCCGGATTGTAAATAATTCAATGTATATACTCTGATGATTATCTTGTGTGATGACTGTATTATGATGATAGTATATGTCTGTACCATGAATCAATTTAAGTGGACCCCAACTTAAAGAAGTTGAAAAACTTATCGGGGTGTTACCATTTAGTGGTCAATTGTAGGGAATATGTACTGTACTGTGCAATCTACTAATAAAAGTTTCAATCAATTAAAAAGAAGTCCATCATAACGCCGGCGCATACTTACCATGAGAAAGAGACGCTACCTTGTCGGCCCAAAACAGTGCACTTTGATATTGTTGCTGCAATGACACACACATATAAAAGAGTACACATATAAAAGAGTCAGTCCAACATTATTGTGCTTATTTAAATAAAAAGCGTTAGCTGCACTTCGTGGCTCCGTTTGAACGCAAGCTAGCGCTAAGCTAGCATGGAAGAAAAGTCCAAAACAAGACAAATACCTGGTCGATGTACTGCCGCACTCGCTTGCGAAGTCGCTCCAGATTCATGTTGAAGTGTTATTTAGCGCAGCAGTCGGAAAACATTACACACATGTCCTTGTCGACACGAGAAGACAGGCAACAACATAGAGACGCTCAATGTGTGACTAGCCTGCGCCCCTGTTTGAAATCTCATCTCCGGCTTCCTCCTGGCGGCTGGCGCCCCCGGTGCTTGGCTAAAACACACCGGTAGGAAACTGTGTTGAAAATAAAAAAAGGTTCCGTCTATTATTCTTTAATTTCTATTTCACTGTGCTGTTTATTTTTTTAAATAATTTAAACAGTCAATATTGTATTTCTGATTATTATTTTGGATGTATTCTCATTTCAATTGCTTTATTTCAATGTAACATTTTAGAGATGTCCGATAATATCAAACTGCCGACATTATCGGCCGATAAATGCTTTAAAATGTAATATCGGAAATGATCGGCGTCTGTTACAAAAAGTTAAATTTATGACTTTTTAAAACGCCGCTGTGTACACGGACGTAGGGTGAAGTACAGAGCACCAATAAACCTTAAAGCAGTGGTTCTTACCCTTAATGGTTGATTGATTGATTGAGACTTTTATTAGTAGGTTGCACAGTGAAGTACATATTCCGTACAATTGACCACTAAATGGTAACACCCGAATAAGTTTTTCAACTTGTTTAAGTCGGGGTCCCGGAGGTACCGAAACCCACCAGTTTCACCGAACCCTTCTTTAGTGAAAAATAAATTTATTTTTTTTTCAAATTCAAGACAAAGTTATATGTTTTTGGTCAGGCCTGGCCCTAACCAATCTGGCGCCCTAGGCAAGATTTTAGGTGGCGCCCCCCCACATCGGCAGTGAAGTGTATATACTCACAAGAAACAGAATAGCTTTGTCTTTGACCTTTTTTTTTACTTAAAGAAAGCAAATTAACATATTATATGAGAATGTTATGATTATCTTTAACCGAATCACAGCAGTGCTCAAATTAAAAAACAGCATTCACTCTCATGTGATATTGCTTAATTAACATTAATGATGTGCACTTTAACAACTAGGCTTACAACTATACCTAATATATAAAGGGCTGGAAAAGTGACTATTACCTGCAGGGCAAACATTAGCTAACCAGAAGGCAATAACAATGTAAACAAAAAACACCTGCTTAAAAGATCTAATACAAATGTCCTTGAGGAATGTAAGGTGGGAGTACTGTAATTACCTAACGTTACATTATTATTTTCCATAAAAATTTAGCCCCCTCCACAATATTAACCCGACGTTAAAACAGAACTAGCTATTTATTGATTAGCAATTGCCGAATCATGTAACATTAACTTAATGCTAAAAAGCCACGTTACTATCACATTCTGTAACAGACAAATAATTACATGTAGGCTAACGTTACCTACCTGCTACCTCTGTCTTTTTCTCGTTTCTCCTCCTCTTCTTTTCTCTTTTTTCTTCCCCGGGCACCTGACAGTTTTGGCCGTTTTGACATCCTGTGTTGATTTTTTGATGTGGTGACGTCCAAAAAGAGTCATGATACGGGAAGGGAGGGGGCACACCGTGCGGGGGGGAGGGGCGTATGTTGTAACAAATAATATTTCTATTAAATGGGCTTTACTTTGCATTTTAATTAACGTGGGATTATTTTTTGTATTTAGAAATAATAGTACCAACTTTTTTTTTTTTTTCTCCAACATTTGTGGCACTGGCGTGGCGCCCCCTGATGGACGGCGCCCTTAGCATTTGCCTATACGGCCTATGCCACGGGCCGGCCCTGTTTTTGGTAACACTTTAGTATGGGGAACATAATTTAGAGATATTTGGACACTAGGGGAACATATTCTAAGTAATAAAGACTTTTTAATTCAGAGTTATTTGGTTAGGGTTAGGGTCAGGGTTAGAGGGTTAGGCCCAATAAGGCCATGCTGAATAAGGCATTAATAAGTACTTAATAATGACTAGTTAAGAGCCAATATGTTACTAATTTGCATGTTAATAAGCAACTAATTAATGGTGAATATGTTCCCCATACTAAAGTGTTACCATGTTTTTTTTACTGGTGCACAAAATGAAGCGTGCATCAACATCACCTTGTTCAAACAACAAAACCAACACAGTGCATAAACTCACAACAAATTACACACCTGCAAACCAGTCAGCTGTTGCCGTATCCGTAATACGCCGATAGGGAGAAGTTTGTATTTACACGATGAGTCGGGTGTGTTTTGACCTCCGCCGAACCCCTGAGGCCGACTCACCGAACCCCTAGGGTTCCATCGAACCCAGGTTAAGAGGCACTGCCTTAGCGTGCTGGCCCAGTCACATAATATCTACGGCTTTTCACACACACACAAATGAATGCAATGCGTACTTGGTCAACAGCCATACAGGTCACACTGAGGGTGGCCATATAAACAACTTTAACACTGTTACAAATATGCGCCACACTGTGAACCCACACAAAACAAGAATGACAAACACATTTCGGGAGAACATCCGCACCGTAACACAACATAAACACAACAGAACAAATACCCAGAACCCCTTGCAGCACTAACTCTTCCGGGACGCTACAATATACACCCCCCACCCCCGCCCACCTCAACCTCCTCATGCTCTCTCAGGGAGAGCATGTCCCAAATTCCAAGCTGCTGTTTTGAGGCATGTTAAAAAAAAATAATGCACTTTGTGACTTCAATAATAAATATGGCAGTGCCATGTTGGCATTTTTTTCCATAACTTGAGTTGATTTATTTTGGAAAACCTTGTTACATTGTTTAATGCATCCAGCGGGGCATCACAACAAAATTAGGCATAATAATGTGTTCATTCCACCACTGTATATATCGGTATCGGTTGATATCGGAATCGGTAATTAAGAGTTGGACAATATTGGAATGTCGGATATCGGCAAAAAAGCCATTGTCGGACAGCTCTATAACATTTGGTACACCGGAATCCAATTAAATAAACTAAAATCAATTGTAGGCGTTTTCATTTGCCAATACTTTTCAACTTTTTTTTTTGTCCTGTCCAGCTACTCAGGCAAATCATATTGTTGATGTAATTTGCCCATATCAGCTGTACAAATATACTTTACAAAAGAGAAGTGTAGGATACCTGGATACTTCTCTTGTTGTTGTATTTGACTTTATTAAATGGATTTATATTATTATTTGGTGCAGCCGGGCTGGAACAGGTGGGGATGGAAAGAGAAAAATAGGAAGACAAAGGGGGAAATTGCGAGGACAAGACGGGGATAAAACAGAAAGACAACAACAACAGGAAACACAACAATAACAATAACAACAACAACAACAGAACAACATCAGCAAATACGACATGTACAAATATTAGGGATGTCCGATAATGGCTTTTTGCCGATATCCGATATTCCGAAACTCTTTAATTACCGATATCAACCGATATATGCAGTCGTGGAATTCACACATTATTATGCCTAATTTGGACAACCATGTATGGTGAAGATAAGGTACTTTAAAAAAATAAATAAAAATTAGATAACTAAATTAAAAACATTTTCTTGAATAAAAAAGAAAGTAAAACAATATAAAAACAGTTACATAGAAACTAGTAATTAATGAAAATGAGTAAAATTAACTGTTAAAGGTTAGTACTATTAGTGGACCAGCAGCACGCACAATCATGTGTGCTTACGGACTGTATCCCTTGCAGACTGTATTGATATAGAATGTAGGAACCAGAATATTGATAACAGAAATAATTGGGGGGAGGGAGGTTTTTTGGGTTGGTGCACTAATTGTAAGTGCATCTTGTGTTTTTTATGTTGATTTAATAAAAAAAAAAAAAAAAAAAAACCCCGATACAGATAAGAAAAAAAAACGATACCGATAATTTCCGATATTACATTTTAACGCATTTATCGGCCGATAATATCGGCAGGCCGATATTATCGGACATCCCTAACAAATATAATGGTAAAAGTGATAGCAAATAAGCAGTTAGTGAAATAAATAATAATACAGAAATGACAATGAACATTATTACACTACAAATGGAGCAATACAAATACCAATAGAAATAGCACAATTGATAATGAATAATAACAATAATTACCTCTATTATCAACAATACAATGGTTTCAAATGCAACAATACATATATGTAACAACTTGAAATACAAAAGAAAGCAGATAAATGGAGGGGAAGAAAGAGAAGCCAACTATATTAACCTTGTAGATTGTTATAGTAACAAAAGGTTAAGCTTTGTCAGTGTGCCATGTGTTACCCAGTTTCCCCTAGGGCAACAACTTTAATATATGTTTGATGAAACATGATTATATGCACGAGAGTATACTTATATATGTACAGTACATGTATGTTTGTACAGTGAATTTATATGTACAGTATATGAATATGTATGTTTGTACAGTGAATGTAAATGTACAATATGTGTATATGTATGTTTGTACAGTGAATGTACATGTACAGTATGTGTATATGTTTGTACAGTGAATGTAAATGAACAATATATGTATGTTTGTACAGTGAATGTACATGTACCGTATGTGTATATGTATGTTTGTACAGTGAATGTTCAACTTTAACACTATTAGATTAAATTAAATACCTCAAATATTTTGCAAAAAACAAAAAGGATAATCATATCCCCACACAGTCTTGAAGAAAACAGGTGTTTTTAACATTGTCTTTTAATAGTTGATAGTCGTGAAAACAGCAATCAATTAAAGCTGCATCCAGCGTTGAACGGGCCCTTGCACATTTGGGAGACTTTTGGCTGTCAAAGTGTACCAACTTGTCGGATTATATCCTCAGCCATCGACTTTCCAGGTGAGAGGCATGATTTATGATCTACAATAAACTTACAGGGAGCAGGGAAGCGAGGAAACAGCAGACCACTCGATGATGTAAACATAGTGACACACGGAAGTGATCACGGCGCCACTATAAATAGTTTGTCTGCGTTAGCCTTTATAATAATATCACTATTACTGGGTTAATATTCAAGTCACCAAATGTAAAGGGAGTATTGTTGGCGGTTTTTGAATGGTTATTTATTGGGTTTTATGGGCGGAATAGAGGACCTCCCATTGGCTCTGCTGTAAGCAGACTTTTATTTACGTTTATTTAGTATTGAGAATGCATTAAAAAAAATCCATCCGTCATCATATCTTTCACAATGATTGTGAACGATAGGCAAAATTCCCCAAAAAGTGCAGTGGCCTTTAAAGGGGCGCTGCTGAGTCATATTTAAAATGTTGTGTTCGGACCTGATGCACCTGCAAAATCTGGCAATTTGTCATGCATGTTAAGGGCCTCATAAACGTGATCGAAGTGAGAGGATATCAATAAACAAAACAATTTAAAAAGGGCCTACGCAGATTTTTGCTGCTCGGGCCCTAATGAGATGCAATATCAAGTATATGGTGTACATCTAAAATATAAATTGCCACTCTGTATTACATATGGAAAAAAACCCCATTTAATTCCTCCTTTAAACTTCACTCTCATCTGTAGAAACACGACGCTCTCTTGGCACTTTGTTTGCCATCACTGCACCATCCGTCTCCTCCTGTATCTTCTTTTATGGTGGTTTTCATCCTCATTTCTTTTTCCTTTGTTTTTGTTTCATCGTCGACAATGTAATGGTGTTGGGCTTTGGCTTCATCCGTTGTTGTATCATTGTTGTCTCTCCTTTTGCTGGCCTTTTCCTTATTGACACAGAATATTACACAAACATATTAGAATAGATTTAATATTTCACAAAATTAATGTCAAATAATTCAATGTTATTTTTCTTTAAGGACACATTTTTAAAATTTATTTTATGACTGTTTTTGTTTAAATATAAACCAAAAATATCTTGGATTGTTAAAGTGGCTTTCTCCATATTGACACACAACATAAAATACTTAAAAATGATAATATACTTGATATTTCAGACAAATAAAATTGAATAATTGTATAACATTTTTCTTTAAAGACACATATTTTAAATGTTTTTTTAATGAGTTCATTTAATTAAATAAAAATAAAAAACCCGAAATGTTGTATTTTTATAATCATACAAAAAAATATATAATATGTATGATATAAATAAAATAAAAACACATTTAATGGTATTTTACACAAACAAAATCAAATAATTTAATATATATATCTATATATCTTTTTTTCAGAATTTTTTAAATTACGGTAAATATAAACCAAAAAAAACCTGGATTATTTATATGGCCTTCTACTTATTGACACACATAATATCATACAAAAAATATAATATGTGTGATATTTTACACAAATTAAAAAACAAAACATTTAATGTTATTTTTCTCTAAGGACACATTTTAAATGCATTTTCTGAGTGTATATGTTTAAATATAAACCAAAATAACTTGGATAATGAAATATAATGGAATATGTAATACATAAAAAATATAACATATTTGATATTTCACACAATAAATATCAAATAATTTAATATTATTTTTCTTTGAGGACACATTTTAAAAATTGTTTTGAGTGCATTTAATTAAATATAAACAAAGAACTGGGATTATCTACTTGGCCTTCCTATTAACACACAGATTATCATACAAAAAATATAATATGTGTGATGTTTCACACAAATAATAAAATATTTAATAGTATTTTTCTTTAAAGACACATTTGAAGTGTATTTTCTGAGTGAATATGTTTAAATAAAAAAACAAAAAAAAGTGGATTATTAAAGTGGCCGTCTCCTTATTGACACACAGAATATAATACATACAAATTACAATATATTTGATATTTCACACAAGTAAAATAAAATAATAGTCTTTATTTAAAGACACATTTTAAGTGTATTTTCTGAGTGCACTCCAAAACACATTTAAAATATGTGTTATTAAAGAAAAATAATTTAAAATTATTTTATTTCACTTGTGTGAAATATCAAATATATTGTAATTTGTATGTATTATATTCTGTGTGTCAATAAGGAGAAGGCCACTTTAATAATCCAAGTTTTTTGTTTTTTATTTAAACATATATAAACCAAAAAATCTTAGATAAATAACATGGCCTTCTTCTTATTGACAAACAGAATATAATACATAAAAATTATAATATATTTCATATTTCACACAAGTGAAATAAAATAATTTTATATAATTTTTCTTTAAGAACACATATTTTAAATGTGTTTTGGAGTGTATTCAAATAAATATAAACCAAAAAATCTTAGATAAATAATGTGGCCTTCTCCTTATTGACACACAGAATATTACACAAACATATTAGAATAGATTTAATATTTCACAAAATTAAAGTCAAATAATTCAATGTTATTTTTCTTTAAGGACACATTTTTAAATTGTATTTTATGACTGTTTTTGTTTAAATATAAACCAAAAATATCTTGGATTGTTAAAGTGGCTTTCTCCATATTGACACACAACATAAAATACTTAAAAATGATAATATACTTGATATTTCAGACAAATAAAATCGAATAATTGTATAACATTTTTCTTTAAAGACACATATTTTAAATGTTTTTTTAATGAGTTCAATTAATTAAATATAAATAAAAAACCCGAAATATTGTATTTTTATAATCATACAAAAAATATATAATATGTATGATATAAATAAAATAAAAACACATTTAATGGTATTTTACACAAACAAAATCAAATAATTTAATATATATATATATATATATATATATATATATATATATATATATATATATATATATATATATATCTTTTTTTCAGAATTTTTTAAATTACGGTAAATATAAACCAAAAAAACGTGGATTATTTATATGGCCTTCTACTTATTGACACACATAATATCATACAAAAAATATAATATGTGTGATATTTTACACAAATTAAAAAACAAAACATTTAATGTTATTTTTCTCTAAGGACACATATTTTAAATGCATTTTCTGAGTGTATATGTTTAAATATAAACCAAAATAACTTGGATAATGAAATATAATGGAATAGGTAATACATAAAAATATAACATATTGGATATTTCACACAATAAATATCAAATAATTTAATATTATTTTTCTTTGAGGACACATATTTTAAAAATTGTTTTATGAGTGCATTTAAGTAAATATAAACAAAGAACTGGGATTATGTAGTTGGCCTTCCTATTAATACACAGATTATCATACAAAAAATATAATATGTGTGATGTTTCACACAAATAATAAAATATTTAATAGTATTTTTCTTTAAAGACACATTTCAAGTGTATTTTCTGAGTGAATATGTTTAAATAAAAAACTAAAAAATTTGGATTATTAAAGTGGCCGTCTCCTTATTGATACACAGAATATAATACATACAAATTACAATATTTTTGATATTTCACACAAGTAAAGTAAAATAATGTTATCTTTATTTAAAGACACATTTTAAGTGTATTTTATGAGTGCACTCCAAAACACATTTAAAATATGTGTTATTAAAGAAAAATAATATACAATTATTTTATTTCACTTGTGTAAAATATCAAATATATTATATTTTGTACGTATTATATTCTGTGTGTCAATAAGGAGAAGGCCACTTTAATAATCCAAGTTTTTTGTTTTTTATTTAAACATATATAAACCAAAAAATCTTAGATAAATAACATGGCCTTCTCCTTATTGACACACAGAACATAATACATACAAATTATATTTCATATTTCACACAAGTGAAATAAAATAATTGTATATACTTCTTCTTTAAGAACACATATTTTAAATGTGTTTTGGAGTGTATTCAAATAAATATAAACCAAAAAATCTTAGATAAATAACGTGGCTTTCTCCTTATTGACACACAGAATATCATACAAAAATGATAATATGTGTAACATTGCATAATGCATTGTTATTTGTATCTTAAGACACATATTTTAGATGTTGTTGTGAGTGTGAATGAAGATAAACCAAAAGAATGTGGATTATCAAATTGGCTTTCCCTCAAATAGCAAAGACAGCAAAAACCTTTTGCAGACTTTCTCTACCTCGTGGGTAGCGTGCGATGGCGTCCATCACCCTCAGTGTTTTAAGCCAGTCTTGGTGCCAGTTTCTGACGTCGTACTGAGACCTGCACCGGTTCAGACGCAGCAGGATCTCCTGGTTCTCTTTGGTGATTCGCACCAACTCCCGCTGCCGTTTCTCCAAACCGAGACTACAGATTAAATCATATGTTTAACTGCCTTCTAAAGCGATCGTAATTACTTTTTTAGACGCACCTTTTCTTTTCGTAATAATTCCTGTTGTCGACCCTCCCGTTGGTCTTCATAATGTGGGATATTTTGTCAAGGAGGAGACGATTTTCCTTCTCAATCTTCATCGTCCAATGGTCTTCACACTTGATTGCATTAGCATTGTATATCCACAATAGGGTTCAAAAGTCAACTTGTCGAGAAAATATCATATCTTGCAACATAACTTTGTAAAACAAACCCAAAAACGGTAAAACATGCATCCTCCGTTTCACTCTATGTATACACTACCGTTCAAAAGTTTGGGGTCACATTGAAATGTCCTTATTTTTGAAGGAGAATCACTGTACTTTTCAATGAAGATAACTTTAAACTAGTCTTAACTTTAAAGAAATACACTCTACACATTGCTAATGTGGTAAATGACTATTCTAGCTGCAAATGTCTGGTTTTTGGTGCAATATCTACATAGGTGTATAGAGGCCCATTTCCAGCAACTATCACTCCAGTGTTCTAATGGTACAACGTGTTTGCTCATTGGCTCAGAAGGCTAATTGATGATTAGAAAACCCTTGTGCAATCATGTTCACACATCTGAAAACAGTTTAGCTCGTTACAGAAGCTACAAAACTGACCTTCCTTTGAGCAGATTGAGTTTCTGGAGCATCACATTTGTGGGGTCAATTAAACGCTCAAAATGGCCAGAAAAAGAGAACTTTCATCTGAAACTCGACAGTCTATTCTTGTTCTTAGAAATGAAGGCTATGCCACAAAATTGTTTGGGTGACCCCAAACTTTTGAACGGTAGTGGAGGTTGCTTCTCTTTCTTCCCCTCCATTTTTCTGCATTCTTTCGTATCTCAAGTTATCATTACGTATATGTATTGTTGCATTTGAACAATTGTATTGTTGATAATAAAGGTAAAGTATTGGTATTGTTTATTATCAATAGCACTATTTCTATTGGTATTCATATTGCTCCATTTTTAGTGTAATAATGCTCATTGTCATTTCTGTATTATTTTTTATTTTCGCTAACTGCTTATTTGCTATTACTTTTACCATCATATTTGTACATGTCGTATTTGCTGATGTTGCTCTGTTGTTGTTGTTGTTGTTGTTGTTGTTGTTGTTGTTGTTGTGTTTGCTGTTGTTGTTTTTGTCTCTCTGTCTAATCCCCCTCTTGTCCCCACAATTCCCCCCTCTGTCTTCCTTTTTTCTCTCTTTCTATCCCCTCCTGCTCCGGCCCGGCTGCACCAAATGATAATATAAATACATTTAATAAAGTCAAAATACAAATAAGGCAAAAATAGAAGTATCCTACACTTCTCTTTTGTAAAGTAAATCTGAACAGCCGATATGGGCATCTACATGTTTACAAAGTACAAAGAAGAAGAACCATGACAAACATTCTCAAATTATTTCATCCATCCATTCATTCATTCTTAAAGTAATCTTACTTATCTCATCATATGAAATATGACTTACTTCACCAATTATTATTATCGAATTCTTACAACTATTTATTTATTTATTTTTATTGTGATTACTTATGGAGTTTATTGTGAATAAATTGTGAACAGGAAGTGAACAAAAAGTTTTGCAACTGTTATGTAAAGAAAAGGGGTAGGATTAAATAAGCTCTGCTTCTTCCTACTCCTTTTCGAACATGTTGAAAAGAGAAACTGGAAATTGTGATGTATCATGTTGTATGCTTGCATGATCGAAATAAACTCAAACTCAACTCAACTCAACATCTACTATATGATTTGCCTGAGAAGCTGGGCAGGACATTATTTAAAAAAAAAAAAAAAAAAAGAATAATGGATGAACTTTTGGTATATCCGATATTTTTTGTGCGCACATCAAAAGACACAGTTTTATTTGGATTGCGTTCAAATTTGGTATGTTTGTAACAGTGATTGAGATCCCGACATAGACTAAAAATGGTAACCCATTCTTTAATTTTGATTAAATTCCGACATATTTTTGCACATATTTTAAGCCGTTCAAAATACAACTGACCTTATTATCAGAACATGTTTGTCTTGTTGAACACGTTTTATAGTATATGTACCATAATATTGAGTTTATTGGAACTTTTGGTTAGCAATATATGTACAGTGTGAAGAACACAAGTCATACTTTTTATTGGATTGCGGTGAAATTTTGACTAATTGCAACAATACTTGGGATGTCAACATAGGACAAAAACTATATCCCGTTCTTTAACTTTGACAAAATGACTGGGTGTTGTAGCATAGAATCAAACACCTTTCAAAAGACAGCTAATACTGTATGTTGTGATCTACTAACACACAATTCTCCATGTTTGTTCATATAGCTGGCAGTAATGGAGTTACCTTTAGTGTTTTTGGGTGATCATATGTCTTTGGCGCTGTATTGTCCACGGTTGGTTTCATGGTCTTCAACTATATGAGACATACAGTAAGTACATACATACAGGACATCAAGACATACACATGACTTGACAATGTCATTTTTATTCAGCTAAACCTACCTTTGTCCTGTGTATATCATAACACATCTGGTCCCATTTCTTCTGAAGGTACTTGTTCCCACTGGGCAGCAGAGGTTGGTACGCCAGATGTGATGACATACTGAAAAAGGGAGAGAACTGCTCAATGTAATTGCGTGAAATAAGAACGATAGGGACAGATGTAAGCATTTACCTCGTTAAAGTTGGCTGCAAGTTACACCTGCAGCAGAATGTGTTCATGGCCTCTCCCCTCAAGAAGGAATTTGTTTTCTGACACTCCTGGTTGCCATGGCAGCAGCAACAGCAGCAGCAGAGAGCACATGTGAAGGGGTTCTGTTTGGACACACAAATACTGTATAATGAGGCTTTTAAGCGACTTTAGTTAGCAAAATAGGAGAACATATAGCATGGAAACATATAAAACACAATTTAATTTGATGTACAACATTATTAACAATATTGTTGTATTTTCTCTACGGTTGGTGACTTTTTTGTACTGAAAATGAAGATTTAAAGTGTTCATTCTACCTTTTAGAATATACAATGTCTATAATTATTGTCTGGATATAAAACATTGTACACTATTCTAAAATATTTCTTAACATTTTGTTTAAATGAGTTTTGACTTTTTTAAAGCTTTTATTCTGCCTTATATACACACACATAAATTCCTTTTGGATTTTTACATTCTTGCATATGTAACTACGTACAAACAGGGTAAAGGAGCATGTGCGACCAAAATAAATTGTGCGATTAATTTGTGTATATAAATGATTATTGCGATCATTTTTTGTGATTGATCACGAGTTACCTTGTTATTTTGGAAAGCCCTAAAAATATATAGAAAATACTATGAATTTTTTTTTCACAAAGAAAGGATCCCTATTGTGAAGTAATACATGAAAATCAACCCGCATCATAAATGTATAATTATTGATCATCTAAATGCATATAAATATTATACAGATATAAAATATTATACAATATTTCTTTCAAGTTTTTAAAAACGGGTTTTGACTTTCTTAAAGCTTTCAACCTTGTATACCTAAAGTAATACCTTAATTCAACCTGCAACTACCTAAACATATTATTATTAATAATTGAAAATGCATACAGATATTTTATGGATACAACACATTAATTATATAATTTTATAGTGACATGTTATTGACTTTGAGTAAAGGTTTTGTTCCACCTTATAGTCTCTATTCTAGTCTTTCTTTATCTTGAAACTGTGTCTGACTAACTATGGATATCAAATATTTTAGATTTTTTTTTTTTTTAACTTTGAAGGGAGCCTATTGTAGGTGTTCACATGAATTCAACCTCCAATGTTTGTATTTAGTTAAACTAATATTATATTGTTCAAATTAAAATATGTGTTATATATGTATATTTAGATGTATTGTTTAATTACTGAAGACAAAACTTTAAGCCTTCCCAGAATTTTCCTGTTGCCAGCGTGACAACGGCAATCACAGCTCTGGTTACCTTGGAAACAGGATGCAAACAAACACTATTTGCTGAACTAATACCACACACACACACACACACACACACACACACACACACACACACACACACACACACACACACACACACACACACACACACACACACACACACACACACACAGAAATATAGAAACACACTCACCCACACAATAGACACATTACATAATATTTTCACGCCAGAGGTAGAACTTTAAATCATTTTGTTGAATGACTCTCATTGATATTATTTGTGAATGAATGTGAAATGCATGACAACACTGCCTACTACTGGTCATATACTGGTATGACAGCTATGACACAATATTTCACCAGAGGAGAAAATAGAATATTGTTTACAAAATTTGTGTCTTATTACAATTATCAAGTTTATCCTCACCTCATGGAAAGGAAGACTTTATTCCCAGCAACATGGCTATCATATATATATATATACATATACATATATACATATACATATACATATACATATATATATATATACACACATATATATATATATATATATATATATATATATATATATATATATATATATATATATATATATATATATATATATATATACACACATATATATATATATATATATATATATATATATATATATATATGTATACATATATATATATATATACATATATATGTATACATATATATATATATATATATATATATATACATATATATATATATATACACACACACACACATATATATATATATATATATATATATATATATATATATATATATATATATATATATATATATATATATATATATATATATATATATATATATATATATATATATATATATATATATATATATATAAAATATATATTATATTATTTATTATTATTATTGTCTATTGTGAGCAAACTGTGGTGCTGAATTTCCCCCAGGGATCAATAAAGTACTTTCTATTCTATTCTATTCATACACTGCAAAAAGTTAGTGTTCAAAAACAAGAAAAAAAAATACAAAAATGAGGGGTATTTTATTTGAACTAAGCAAAATTATCTGCCAATAAAAGAAGACGATTTGGCTTGTCAAGACTTTCCAAAACAAGTAAAATTAGCTAACTTCAATGAACCCAAAAATACCTTAAAAAAGTATATTCTCACTAATAACAAGTGCACTTTTCTTGGTAGAAAAAAAGAGACCTTTTTGCTCAATATGTTGAAAAATATTCTTAAATGAAGTAAATGCTAGTGCCATTATCTTGACATAATGATATGCGCTCGGCATTACATTTCTTGAAACCAGCAAACTTATACTAAAAATGAATTTATTGTTCTTAATGGAAAGACAACAAGGCAAGCGCTTGTTACTCTCGGGGTCTCCTAGCCGCTCAGGCAAATCATATTGTCTAAAAATGCATTTTTCCATGGATAACATGACATCATCGCTCCAAGTGCGTGCTCTTTCAGCCAATGAGTGCGCATATATACAGCCCGGCCCCCGGCCAAAATTGTAATTTTGAAGAATTTATCTGAATGTGCATGAACTATTTCTGTTCAAAATTGGTAGAAATGTCACATGTTAAATGTTTAAATATTAACTGTCAGTTTACTGTACTGTGCCAAATTTACTACTATATGAGTACGTGTTTTCTATTGTTTCATTGAAAATAAAACAGCAAAGTCCATTTGGCTGTCATCTGTTTTAATTATGAGACACAATCGTGTCAAAGTCATGATTTTTTTTTCATGCTTGAAGTAAGAAATGATTACTTTAAAAAAGTAGTTTTATACTTGTGAGTGTTGATGCCACAGCTTTGCAACAGTTGATATTCTAGTTTCAAGCATGTTTTACTCAATATAGGTCATCAAATCTCAGCAACAAGATGTAATATCTTACTGAGATCATTTAGAACCAAAACACTTAAAACAAGTAAAATCTGCTTAGTGAGAAGAATTATCTCATCAGACAGAAAATAAGCAAATATCATCCTTATTTGAGATATTCAATCTTACTTAGATTTCAGTTTTTGCAGTGTATTGTTGGCCAGCTCCTCACCATTCAAGTGTTCCGCTCCCCAAACGTCAGCAGTCAGTGCTAAAATTGAGACGTGGATGCTCATATTTTCCTCCTCGTCCGTCCCCAGAGGGCGAAGCTGTGAACGAGATCAGCAGCTAGAGGATACGTTTCCCCGAGGTCACCACAAAGGAGTTTTTTTTGTGTGTCTGTGTGATGGAAAGTGACTAAGGTAACATGTCCCCTGAGGCCATCCTATTTAGAGGTGCATCACACTGCTTGCTAGCCAGATTCTCACAATCCACACCTCGCCTCTCTGGCTGACTTTAGTTTGTCGCTGTAAACTTGCAGAATCGAAGCAAAATGGGCCGCGTTCCTGCAACTGGCAGTGTGGGCTCTGGTGAAAATGAGGCAGCATGTAATGATTTTTTTTTTTCATGCAGAACAATTGTTGTAGTCAAAGGTCTCCGAACCCATGTGGCGAATATCAATTCACAGTGCTGAAATGTGTCATAGTTCCTGTTTTTTGTGCACTCTTGTTTGTTTTGGTTGCCATGGTGGCATATGATTTTCACCTGCCGCTGGTGTTCGGACGCTCACCTGGCTCTAATCAAGAGACTATTTCAACCGCCTTTGCCAGTCAGTCAGCCTGGCGTCATTCTGTCATAACGGGGTTTTCGCAGCTTACTGCGAGGTTTGTTCTCCCGGGATGCAAACGGACTATTCCATGAATTGATTACGTGGACCCCGACTTAAACAAGTTGAAAAACTTTTTCGGGTGCTACAACTTAGTGGTCAATTGTACGGAATATGTACTGAACTGTGCAATCTACTAATAAAAGTTTCAATCAATCAATCAATCAATCCGGACAAGGTGTGCAGGTCGGAACATATTTGTTAATCTATCTACGAAATAACAGGCAAAAACTCTCTAACTGTGGCATGAAATAAACAAGACTTACGTAGAGGGTTGCGTGACAATAGCGTGAAGCAAACAACTAGCATAAACTATAGCATAGCAAGAAACAAACAACTAACATAACTATGGCATGGAACAACTATGACACTGTGGCATGAAACAATAACTAGCATAACTATAGAATCAGACCTGAAACGAGCAACGACGCCAGGCCGACTGACTGGCAAAGGTGGTTTAAATAGTCTCTTGATTAGAGCCAGGTGAGCGTCCGAACACCAGCGGCAGGTGAAAATCATATGCCACCATGGCAACCATAACAAACAAGAGTGCACAAAAAACAGGAATTATGGAGTTAAACTAACAGAACATAACAAAAAACATGATCCGGACCACGGATAATTTTTCTGTCTTGCCTCTGGTGAGGGCGGTCGCATTTTTCTCCGCGCCCTCCTTCCCTGCTTGCTCTCTTAGTTTTTGTCTTGTCTGAACTTTTTTGAAGCCTCTTTCTTTGCGCCGTCCTCAAATCTAAACATCAGACATGGATATGATCAGCTGGACTCTCGACGCAATTGACAAAGTCTTTTCGACGAGCCTGGCTGCCCTGATGGAACCATTGCTGTGAGAGACTCCTGGGATAAATGGAGAATCATGTGCCTCTCAGTCCTTTCCATCGAGGACGTGGAAGACATCTACCTATTTGGAACCGTGATCGCGGGGCACCTGCTGATTGGGCTGGGCATTGCTCTGGTGTATCATCAAATTCGGAAGACGATGGCAGCCACTCAAGGAGCCCAACGGCTGTTCGTCGCAATGGAAGGATCGGGCCGGGCTGTGGGATCACAGTCTGGGGCGATTTCTGAACTGAATCGCAAGATGGATCACATCATGGAGAAGTTTGCTGAGAAGGAGAATTGAATTGAATTTGAGAGAAACCAGCATGGACAATTAGAGCAGGCAAATCATTGGTTTTGACTGCTCGAAGAAAACAACATTCTAATCTACGATTTGACTCCCTCGAATGGCCTTGACGCTATCAGGAACTGGCTGTTCTGAAAAACACCCCCGAGGACACCTCAACGATGGACGCTTTTGACCTCCCTTTTTCTCAACAACACCTGGTGTCGAACTTTGAGATCGGCCCCAGTTCGCAAAAACATTTCAACATCACACCCAAGTTAATTGAGCATACATGCACGCACCCGCCCCTTCCTCAACCAACACCTTCACCACTGCTTAATTCCGGAGTTATGGATGGCCAGTAGCGCTTTATAGCAGCAGGCCGGCCTCCAGGGCCCCAAACCCCCCCCCCCCCCCCCTCTCTGTTGCGAGTTGTTGTGATTATATGTAACATGTTTATGTGTGCTATGCTATGTGAGTTTTTTTTCCCTTGGACTCAGTCTGGACCCCCTCCCGAGGGTCCAGCCTTAGACTGATATTTTTTACTCTTCCCCCCTTCCCCTATATCACCTTTTTCACACCTTTTTTAAGGAGCGCCGTAAGTGGCTGATCCGTTGGCGGTCCCGTCTTGTCTCCCTGTAACGTATAACTGCTCTTAGTGGGACTGTGCCGAAAATGAAATTTCAGTTCTTATGTGTCTTGTACATGTTAAAGAATGGACAATAATAAAGCATCTTGAATCTTGAATCATGACAAAATGTGATCTTTTTGGACATAAAAAGCATGTTTTTCAGTTAGTACGCCAACATAACACCATAGTTACAGATCTGGAAAGGCCTCCTCATTAAGACGTTTAATTGGACGCGTGACTCAATGTGCTGGGTTGCAATTGTTATTTTGCACCCTCTTTGAACTTCGCTGCTTATAGCATTACAATGTATTTCAAAAGTATTGTACCATGGCTTTTATTTCTGATGGATAGCTAATATTCCTTACCTTGGCGTCCACACGTCCTGCAAGGTGAACAGGAGTCAGTGTGGAATCAGCACAAGTGGAAGATCGTTCCTCCTCGGCCATCCATGCCATCGATCCGCCCGCCGCGATGTAAAGTATCATTACACTCTGGAGGATATTGTCTGACAAGGCTGTCAGGGATCATTAGAATACTTGTTGTTGATTGCCAAGGCAGGAAGTGGCCCCCGGTGTGCAGTAGCGGCCATCTTTTCTCGACGAGCTGAGATGCAGGGGAGATTAATGGACGTGGTCGTTATTCTTCTGGGTCTCTAAGGCTTTAGTGTACATGTTTGCTGGCTGCCTAATGAAAACGTTCACTGTCATTACGTTGGACTTCGTGTAGCATGCAAGTCGTACTTCTTCCAACTAAGCGAGAACAGCAAATAAAGGGTTAGAGGTGTGTTGACAGAAGTCACCATTCTTTCATTTGTTGCACACTTCCTGTTAAACTGGGTTGGGCAAGACTTGCGTTCTTTGAAGTCACCAGCCTGTCATTTGTTGCATTATTCCCGTTGGTTACTTAGGTTGGGTAAGAGGTGTGTTGACAGAACTCACCTTCCTGTAACCAGTTTCTTTATTCCCGTTGGTTACTTAGGTTGGGTAAGAGGTGTGTTGACAGAAGTCACCATCCTTTCACTTGTTGCACTCTTCCTGTTAAACTGGGTTGGGCAAGAGTTGCGTTCATAGAAGTCACCAGCCTGTCATGTGTTGCATTATTCCCGTTGGTTACTTAGGGTGGGTAAGAGGTGTGTTGACAGAAGTCACCTTCCTGTAACCAGTGGCATTATTCCCGTTAAATTAGGTTGGTAAGAGATGCATTAACAGATCTCACCATCCTGTCATTTGTTGCATTATTCCATTGGTTACTTAGGTTGGGTAAGAGGTGTGTTGACAGAACTCACCTTCCTGTAACCAGTTTCTTTATTCCTGTTGGTTACTTAGGTTGGGTAAGAGATGCGTTGACAGAAGTCTCCTTCCTATAACCAGTTGCATTATTCCTGTTAAATTAGGTTGGGTAAGAGGTGCGTTGCCAGATCTCACCATCCTGTCATTTGTTGCATTAGTCCCGTTGGTTACTTAGGTTGGGTAAGAGGTGCGTTGACAGAAGTCACCTTCCTGTAACCAGTTGCTTTATTCCCGTTAAATTAGCTTGGGTAAGAGATGCGTTGACAAATTTCACCATCCTGTCATTTGTGGCATTAATTCCCGTTGGTTACTTAGGTTGAGTAAGAGGTGTGTTGACAGAAGTCACCATCCTTTCACTTGTTGCACTCTTCCTGTTAAACTGGGTTGGGCAAGAGTTGCGTTCATAGAAGTCACCAGCCTGTCATGTGTTGCATTATTCCCGTTGGTTACTTAGGTTGGGTAAGAGGTGTGTTGACAGAAGTCACCTTCCTGTAACCAGTGGCATTATTCCCGTTAAATTAGGTTGGTAAGAGATGCATTAACAGATCTCACCATCCTGTCATTTGTTGCATTATTCCATTGGTTACTTAGGTTGGGTAAGAGGTGTGTTGACAGAACTCACCTTCCTGTAACCAGTTTCTTTATTCCTGTTGGTTACTTAGGTTGGGTAAGAGATGCGTTGACAGAAGTCTCCTTCCTATAACCAGTTGCATTATTCCTGTTAAATTAGGTTGGGTAAGAGGTGCGTTGCCAGATCTCACCATCCTGTCATTTGTTGCATTAGTCCCGTTGGTTACTTAGGTTGGGTAAGAGGTGCGTTGACAGAAGTCACCTTCCTGTAACCAGTTGCTTTATTCCCGTTAAATTAGCTTGGGTAAGAGATGCGTTGACAAATTTCACCATCCTGTCATTTGTGGCATTAATTCCCGTTGGTTACTTAGGTTGAGTAAGAGGTGTGTTGACAGAACTCACCTTCCTGTAACCAGTTGCATTATTCCTGTTAAATTAGGTTGGGTAAAAGATGCGTTGACAGATCTCACCATCCTGTCATTTGTGGCATTATTCCCGTCGGTTACTTAGGTTGGGTAAGAGGTCTGTTGAAAGAAGTCACCTTCCTGTAACCAGTTGCATTATTCCCGTTAAATTAGGTTGGGTAAGAGATGCGTTGATAGAAGTCACCTTCCTGTAACCAGTTGCATTATTTGCGTTAAATTAGGTTGGGTAAGAGATGCGTTGACAGAAGTAACCTTCCTGTAACCAGTTGCATTATTTGCGTTAAATTAGGTTGGGTAAGAGTTGCGTTGACAGAAGTCACCTTCCTGTAACCAGTTGCATTATTTGCGTTAAATTAGATTGGGTAAGAGATGCGTTGACAGAAGTCACCTTCCTGTAACCAGTTGCATTATTTGCGTTAAATTAGGTTGGGTAAGAGATGCGTTGACAGAAGTCACCTTCCTGTAACCAGTTGCATTATCCGCGTTAAATTAGGTTGGGTAAGAGGTGCGTTGACAG